>NC_022009.1:110497157-110520918 GCF_000317375.1 Microtus ochrogaster
AAATATTTTCCTTTAGAAAAGTTTCTGTAGTCATGGTATCGCTTTATAGAAATAAAACACAGGCTAAGACATTACTTATTCTGGCTTCTAAGTCAAACTACATTTTGGATACAGAACACAGACAAACAGGGCTAGAACTAAGATGGAAGCTTTTTCTATGCCAGTTCGTTTATAGTATTAGAAGGTGCTGTACCAATTGCTGGGAAAGATAAAGCATCCATAGTCTTAACCAGCATTGGAACCTGTGTGTTATAATACCAAGATACAAGCACTGATGCAATATGGTGAGGCAGGTTTTTAGGGGTAATTGACCATTTTCTAATTGGAGTTAAGACCTACTCTATAAAAGGATACACATGCTTAATACTGATCAAAAGCCTGTGGCTTGGAGGTCACAGATTCTAGAAGTATATCTACTACTTTTGTTTTGCTAAATGGACGAGTAGTCAAACTGCTTTCTCAATATTTCTGTTTATACCCTTGGATTAATGCTGACCTCATCTTGAGTCTGAAAAAAATCTTCTTTTGGTGTAGGTGATGAATAATACAGAGACTTGTAATTGGTCAAAGTGCTAAGAATATTTCAGATACTTTCTATAAAGCCAGAATTACATTGATACCAAAACTAGGTAAGTATAAAAAAATAAAAGGAAATTATAGAAAAATTTCCCCAGTTAGCTTAGATGTAAAAATCTTCAACAAAATGCTTGTTAACTGTATTCAAGAACACAGTAAGATCATACCTCATGACTCAATTGCTTTTATTATAAGAATGGAAGAATAGCTTAATACAATGAATTAATGAAGTTATAGATAGAAATTGCATATTCCTCTCAATAGAAGCAGGGAAGGCTTTTGACAAAGTTAAAAATTCTTTCATTAGTTCTGTGTAAACTGGGATTGGAAGCAGCTTACATAAATATAATAAAGGATATCTATCTATCTATCCAATTACCAAAAAAAAAGAATCTTAGAAGAACCCTTTTGCAAAGATCACAGACAAAAGCCTCTCCAGGAAGCTGCACCGGTTGCTTCACCTTTACACAGACCACAGGTTCTGGCTCACGTAGCCAGAAGAGAAGCATTTCCTAATTTCCTGTCACTTATCTCTCTCCTTATCAGCCTCAGGTCCAGGACCTTCAGTCCCTGGGAGATGTGGTGTTCCTCCTGAACTTAGCACCTACCACCATCAATTCTTTCCACCTGGAAGGTTTTCTTCCAACAACTCAGCTGATCCTTGTCACTGCTGTCACTGCTGGGGTGCCACTCAGTACAGAGTCCTCCTCTCGCTGCTCTGCCCCACTGCTCTTGCTTTTAAAGTATTTTCTGCTGACACTGTCTGGTTTTGTTTCTTTTTGCTATTATATTCTGATGACGAAGTCTCTGCCTGCCCTTTCCTCTAGCAAACTCTCCCATAGGCTCCTGTCCTCCCTCTTCTGAATTCACCATCTTTTTTTCACTAATTGTTATCACATGCATATATGTCCTTGTATATAAACATATATTCCTAAATATAACCTATTGATCTCCTCAGGGCTCAGAACAATGGCTGGGGCACAATAGCAGCTCAACACGTTGTCCTTGTAAGCAGTGACTGGACATGAATGCCGATCTCCCCTCTTAGATACTGTGCTCCATTTATTTTTGTGACTCTTCTACTTGACATCATGGTCACAAAGAAATACAGTGGGGGTTTAATGAACTCTTGCTCAGTAAACAGCCCATCAATAAGTGAGTAAAGACACTTACATTTTTATTACACACACAGGGAAATGCCAAACTTGTGAATATTTATACATGGTTAGAGTTGGTAAACCAGCTTCAACAAGGGTAGCAAAAGCAAAAGCACAGGAAGTCTCTGAGACTTTGGGCTTGGGGACTGCATCTTTTATGCCTTCATAGTTTATTTTAAATTGAAAGAGGCTAGGTGATCTATCAATTCTGTTAGATGCTAATGTAATTGTATCTCTTTAAGACAAATCTTACTTAATTCTAAATTTTCAAGTGACTAAAAGAGCCAATTATCTGCCTGGAAAATGTTTTAAAAACACTGTCAGTATCCCCCAGTGTTTTCTAAAGGATTGTCTTCCCAGCCGTTAAGCCCCAGTCAGAATTACTGTCCTTCTGCATTGAATATACTAATTCATCCGGCATCTGGCAAAACACTATCATGTTGATTCGATGGATGATTCTGGGTTTCTAGACTGGGAAACGTCCATGAGGAGGCACAGTAATTATTCCTGATGGGAGGACGGTAATAGAAGCTTACCATGAATAAGTTTTGTGGGGAACGATGCCCAAGGGGAACAGCATCATTTCCAGATACAACCACCATGCTTTGTGATTGTGCTTCTACCTAAAACCATTGTCAGGACAGCTGAGACATTTCTCTCCTTTCAGCTTCGGGCTTCACTAAACTTAATCAAATTTATTTACATTTTCTTACACTTTGAAATGTTTACCCCTCATTGGCAAGGTAGTTGTGAATGTCTAAAAGGCACTTAAAGTGAGCATTATAAATATTCTTTTCTGCAAATGTAGACTTGCTTAGATAAAAAAATTTAAATATATTTTATGGAGAATATTGAAATACATGTAGTCATGAAATTAATCCACTCAGAAATTTATTTCTAGAAATGTATACCAAAATATACCGAGATGAACATACTGTTGTAAGTACAGGAAATTTTATTTTGACACAGTTCTGGAAACAAACAAATGTCCACAGTTACCTGGTGTAAGGAGAGGAATCCACCAGCCAGAAAGATTGCCTCAGGGAGAACCTGATATATTCTAGGCAGTCTCCCTTTGGTTTCAAACTAATAACAAGGATAATAGTCATGACAAGAACTGTCAAGGCAAAATACAAGACTCAATGGTTTTAACAACAAAGTTTTGTTTTGTGTTTGTTTGTTTGTTTGTTTCTGTAATGGTAAAACGCCGTGGCACAGTACCCCAGGGGTGCAGCAGGCCACTGCAGGTGATTTAGGGCAGTGGTGCGGGGAGGGGGAGGGAGCTGGTCCTACCACCTGAAGCCTCTGTGGGTTCCAGGAGGGTGAAAGACAGAGATGAATAGGCATACCATGCAGAGAAAGTGGATATTTATTTAGTGAGTTATGGAGGGGAAAGGGAAAGGTGTAAGGGAAGAAGGGGGAAGACCAAAGAGAGGCAGAGAGAGAATGAGAAAAAGAGAATCTGAGAAAGGGGAAGGGAAGAAGGGAAGGAAAGGAGGGAGGGAGGGAGGAAGGAAGGGAGAAAGAGGATAAGCTATCTCTTCAGAGAGAGAGAAGGAAAAGAGAGCTCAGGCTGGAAGCAGAAGGAAGATCTGCTTGCCTTGGTGAAGAGAATGGGTGGGACTTGTCTCTCTCTTTTTTTTAATTTATTTATTTATTAAAGATTTCTGTCTCTTCCCTGCCACTGCCTCCCATTTCCCTCCCCCTCCCCTAATTAGCCCCCCCCCTCAGCCCGAAAAGCAATCAGGGTTCCCTGTCCTGTGGGAAGTCCAAGGAACCCCCACCTCCATCCAGGTCTAGCAAGTTGAGCATCCAAACTGCCTAGGCTCCCACAAAGCCAGTGCGTGCAGTAGGATCAGAAACCCATTGCCATTGTTCTTGAGTTCTCAGTAGTCCTCATTGTCCTCTATGTTCAGCGAGTCCGGTTTTATCCCAGGCTTTTCCAGACCCAGGCCAGCTGGCCTTGGTGAGTTCCCAGTAGAACATCCCCATTGTCTCAGTGTGTGGGTGCACCCCTCGCGGTCCTGAGTTCCTTGCTCGTGCTCTCTCTCCTTCTGCTCCTGATTTGGACCTTGAGATTTCTGTCCGGTGCTCCAATGTGGGTCTCTGTCTCTGTCTCCTTTCATCGCCTGATGAAGGTTAATATTCAGATGGCCAAAAGACACTTAAGGTCATGCTCAACTTCCTTAGCGATCAGGGAAATGCAAATCAAGACAACTTTAATATACCATCTTACACCTGTCAGAATGGCTAAAATAAAAAACACCAATGATAGCCTTTGTTGGAGAGGTTGTGGAGAAAGGGGTACACTTATCCATTGCTGGTGGGAATGCAAACTTGTGCAACCACTTTGGAAAGCAGTGTGGTGGTTTCTCAGGAAATTCGGGATCAACTTACCCCTGGACCCAGCAATACCACTCTTGGTAATATACCCAAGAGAGGCCTTATCATACAACAAAAGTATATGCTCAACTATGTTCATAGCAGCATTGTTTGTAATAGCCAGAACCTGGAAACAACCTAGATGCCCTTCAATGGAAGAATGGATGAAGAAAGTATGGAATATATACATATTAGAGTACTACTCAGCAGTAAAAAACAAGGACTTCTTGAATTTTGCATACAAATGGATGGAAATAGAAAACACTATTCTGAGTGAGGTAAGCCAGACCCAAAAAGAGGAACATGAGATGTACTCACTCATATTTGGTTTCTAGCCATAAACAAAGGAAATTGAGCCTATAATTAGTGGTCCTAGAGAAGCTAAATAAGGAGAACCCAAAGAAAAACATATAGGCATCCTCCTGAATATTAACCTTCATCAGGCGATGGGACTTGTCTCTTAAAGGAACAGGACAGACCATTACACTTTCTTTCTCAGAGTTACAGAGACTGTGAGTCCAAGATTAATATGTTAACAGGCCTGGTTTCTTCTGAGACCTCTTATCCTGAAGACACCTTATTCTTGCTGTATTCTTACAAGACCCTTCACAGGTGCACATCCCACTACCATTGCTTTTTGTAAATACACCAGTTATTTTTTTGTTCCACTACCACCGCAACAATTACTCTTAATCTGATCAAATTTAAAAGATACCATCTCGACTGGGCGGTGATAGTGCAGGCCTTTAATCTCAACACTAGGCAGACAGAGACAGGCAGATCTCTGTGAGTTCAAGGCCAGCCTAGTCTACAAGAGCTAGTTCCAGGAAAGGCTCCAAAGCTGCAGAGAAACCCTGTCTCAAAAAGAAAAATACCATTTCCATTCCAAATATAATCACAACTGGAAAGCCAAGTCACCAGAATTTTGATACAAGAATTTCACAGACACATTTAACCCACCCCAATCATTATCTCTAAGAGAATGGTGATGGTTCACAGGGATGTTTGCTAATAGTACAGAAGTATCTGATAGTTTCCAGATCGGTACAGTGTATTAGGGAGCAATGAATGATTATTGCACCAGGATTGGGCTATGTAAAGGGTATACATGCTGTAAAAGCTTTAAAAGTTTAGTGAGAACATCTGTTGTTCCATGGTTGATGACAAAGGTTTGAAAAGTGGACCCTGAGACCATTTTTGAAACTGACAAAATTTTATATTCTGGCTATGAACACAGGATTTAGAATCACAGTTTGCACCTCTGCTTCCCAACCATAATATTAAAATAATGGCATCTGTTTCTAGGATTATTCTAAGCAATAGGATAATCAAGCCAAATGCTTTAGATACTGCAAATAAGAGTTCTAAGATGAACTATTGGTACACACAAGTCCCTGAGCTGTTCTCAACACCTCCTAAAAGTACTCTAACTCTATAGTTGATCATAAATTATTCATAATATGAGAATGATATGTTTAGATGTCTTACTGTCAATAAAGCATAGACCACACTTTCTAGCTGTGTGGAAATTCTATCACGTCCAGTCACTAAACTAGATATTAGTTACAGGAACTTTTCCATATTCATCAGAAAAGCATTGTAACTGGTGTTAGATTATTTTTCCTAGTGTTATCAATATTACTAAATTTGCCAGTACAGAGATACCCTTAATATATTTCCACATGTTAAGAAATATTGTGTTATTTACATTTTTACCAACTATGTGCCCTACCTTTAGAAGAAAAAAACATAGATTTCATTTTTCAACATAAAATAAAACAGGGCAGAACAGATGCCCCGAATTTCATTTTCAAGCAGAAACCTTGATCAACAGCACCAGTAGCAGCTGTTGCGCTGTTTATCTTCACTTGAAAAGAGCAAAGCAGCAGCTAGAAATGAAAACTAAAGCAAATGGAGAAACATCTGCAAAGATCAAGCTCCAGGTCAGTCTTACCCCAGCAGCATTCTGTAGGCTTCAGAATAGTTTCTCCGTGCTCAGATATGCTATGACTTCGTGGATGTTCTACGCCGGGTTCCAATTCTACTCTTCCCACCACCCACGCAGACAAACAACATGAGCTTTTGAGCCTCATCTCTACCACCTGATATGACTCAAAATATCTGTCCTGAGAGTGCCCTTGAAGTGAATTCAAGAGAATTCATGTAGAATTCAGTAGAATTGCCTGGGCACGAGCACAAAGCAGCCAGTGCAGACCATGTGTGATCCCCTCACAGTTCCGTCAGAAACTTGTCCTCGGCAAGTCTTATAGGAGACACCCAAACATCATTGGCTTAGTTAACAATGACAAATGGACTCTTGTAAACACTGGGCCTAGAATAGAAGGTAGAACAGATGCATCTTTTGTCCTCTTGAAGCACAGAGTCTGGAAAGAAGGCCAACGAAGACTGATCATGAACCGATACTGTGGGAGTCCACAGAAGTGAGTCCAGTCCACCTTGATCAAAGCTCAGGGAAGTTAAGCCTATTCTTGCTTCTTCAAAGATATGACAGGAGGTTTGACCTAGGGAATGACTGCCCACAGGATGCTTAGTCTGAGGTGTTGTTGTTGTTGCGTGTCCTACCTAAACAACAGAATGCTTAACTCAGGATATAGTTGCGTGATGTTTCAGGTGTCAAAGCAGGTAATTACTCTGTTTGATCTTTGTATCATGGTAAAACTGTCTTCTGCCCCTCTCCACCACTTTTGCATTGGGGTATATAATTATATGGAAAACAAATGCAGGCAAATTCAGTATTCACTGGATTGCCCGCCTGGTTCTGTTCCGCATTTCTGTTTCTTTTCTTTTGTATCTCTGTTCCTCCTGTCTAATATTTCTAATCCATGTGTCTTTGCCCTGGAATGTGAGAACTCCATTGAGGCTGGACCCTGACACAATAAATGGAAGGAATATGTGGATTGCAGAACTGCAGTTTTTACAGTTTATCTGTTTCTGACATCTTCATTGACCAAAGGATTAGAAAAGATCAGATATGACACATGAAGTAAAGGGGGATTTGCTTTGTGAGCCCTGGGCTCACACTACTCTCCAGTCAGATTTCATCTTCCAGGAGTCCGTTCATCCAGTGGATATCATTTTGTGAACTTCTATCAGGTCTGGTCTTGGGAAAGACTCCCTCCAAAAAACCTACCCTTACACCTGCAGCATACAGAAAAGATGTCTGTGCAAGATCACATAGGTACCGAGTAAGCAGTGTTCTGAATACCCCTTATCTCTGACATTTATCTAAATGATCAATGGAATGTTTGATTGTTATTTTTATTTTTCTGTCACTACACATGTATGCATGGGACTTGCTCATAGTATTGAAATTCTACCTTAGATCTAGTCAGGTATTTGATCTTGGACAGAAAAATCACTTAAGGAACAGTACCTACCATAACATAAACCTTCAATAAACATATTGGAGTAAATTAGTAAATCTTAAGTTTAAAAGGATTTTAAAATCTGTTCTTCTGATTTTTTGGTTTGTTTCGTTTTGTTTTTCAATGATCTGAATTAATGAAGGCCCAAGTCCTCGAACTGAAATTTAGACATAGCAAAAGCCAAGAGCTTCCGACTCCAGGATGTTTCCAAACCGAGTTTGGTTTCCTTTCCACAAAGTGCCAAGAGGCATATGGCATGTAGAATCGGCTTCACTACAGGCATATGTGGTCTCCAAATGTTCTGAAGAGAGTCATCTTGCAATGACGTAACCAAGAACTAAAGAGCTAGAATGAAGAAACAGAAACGTGTGGGAATTAAAAATCCATCTCAAAACGTGGCTCCCGAGTGTGATGTGAGTTCACTAATCATTGAGAGCTGGCAGGACTGTACAATGGATTTTTTTTTTTAAAAAAGCAAAATTACCAGGTTTTGCATCTGACTTCTACACTCGCCAAACCCAACAGTGCAATGCAGTTAAGACTGCTCTTGGGAATGTGAAATGGAACCCACATGAAGTCTCCCCCAATTTTTTTAATCTGATTTCGAGGTGTAAGGTTCTGGAGAAACTAAAGTTTTAGTTCATTAAACAAACCTTGGCACTTTCTGGGAGACTCTGGTCTTGTGGAGTTACTATATAGCTTTTAAACACAATCTTGGCATCATAAATGCTCTGTTTTCAGTCTGAGTAATCTAATCCTGGAGGTAAATTAGACCCTTCTAGTGGCCTATTAACTTTCTCTCACCCCAAGGGGACATGAGTTCAATTATCTTTATGTGTTCCGAGAAAGAAAATTTGGAACTGGCCAACAAGCTTCTAAGAGCCTAAATGGTGACCTGGGAAGAGTTTTCACCAGTTTTTAATGTTGGTTTAATTCATTCCAAATGTAGATTGCAGCACTACCTAGTGTTTTTAATCTCTCTCTCTCTCTCTCTCTCTCTCTCTCTCTCTCTCTCTCTCCCACCCACCCCCCGCACCCCCTTGGTACACAAACATGCTTGGGTAATTTCTTTTCATTTTCAGATCTCCCTTGATGTTCAGAATACCTTTCCAAACACCAGATCCAGTGCAGGGTTTTTTTTCAGTGTGCTCTCCTTGAAGATGCTGCCTTATCTATCTCCTTCCACATCAGTCTGCGGGCGATGTAACAGCTGAGACTGTGTTTCCAATTGGTCTCTATACCACACCTGGAAATGTGCCTGGTATGTGGTAGGGTCTCAATATATTTTTGTTAAATAAGTAAATGAATGAATTGAGCATATTAAGTTTTAATATTATGCTTAGTGATCATGAGAAACATTATCATAAAACCCTTGGGTATCACCTATCAAAAAATAATTATCTATCAAAACATCCAAGTATGCTTAATATCTCTTAAATGAACGATTTTAGATATCAGAAATACACACACACACACTAAGATAACTATACTTTTTATGATGTATTTTTATTTTTTGTACGTTGTTCTTTGCATGTGTGTCCCTGTGATGATAGAAGTCATAACCCCGGAAACTGGAATTACAGACAATTGTCAGCTGCCACGTCAGTGCTGGGAATTTAAGATCCTCTGGAAGAGCAGCCAGTGCTCTTAAGTGTTGCGCTGTCTCTCCATTTTCAAGCTAACTATACTTAAAAGCATGTTTTTAGTAAGGATTGGCAAATAACTTGTAAGCAGTACAATTAACTATTATGTGAAAGATTAGGTAGATGACAACATTATCCTTGTTTCTCTGCAACTGCATATTACAATATCATATTCATTTCACAGAATCAACTAAGTCCTAGTTGTAATAGACCTGCAATAAAATATGGAGCTAACCAAAGGAAATAGCAACCAAAAGAAAACTCAAACTTTGGAATTGGCACACAAAGACTATCTTTGTCACAAGTGCCCTAAAACATAACAGGGGAATATACCACATAATAATTTAGGTCTTGGTGCCAGCTTGGAAAACCAGTACTTCTTTTAATACTGCTGCATTTCCCAAGATCATGCAGCAAAGTTCCTATGAGGCCATCAATTGTTGGGAACTAAGTCAGCCTGTGGTTTACCTCCCAAGGTCTCTCTCTAGAGTCTGTTATCTCTGGCAACAGTAGCAGCGTTAGAAGGCCACTGTGTAACCAAGAATTCACACAGTCTGAAACTGCTTGTGTCAGGCTTTTCTCCAGGGTGAAAATAATATTCAATGACTTTCAGCATGTGTTTACCACATCTGCACCCATTTTGGGTCAATCAGAAAAAAAAAAAGAAGTGCTGGAAAGAAATGTGCTACCCATTCAAAAGTCCAAACAGGGGAAGCCAGCTGCCTGCCAACCCTGAGAATTGCACTGATGAGATCCGTGCACGGCAGAAAGAGCTGCTTCAGGAAAAGAGAAACTCAAACTTCTGAGCACGGAACGGCCAAAAAGTGACACGGGACCAAAGTGCCTGTCCACTAGCAAAGGCATTTTCTAAGGACCCAGCAAGGGCATTTTCATTCTGGCCCTGAGATAGTCCCAAAGCATTGTTTCTTTACCATGAGTACGTGCCAGTGGGTTGATGCAAATGCCTCCATCTCTTTAACTTTATTATTGAAGAAAATACAGACTTTTAAAGGAAAAGTTCTGTTTTTTTTTTTCACTTCTGTTCTGTTTCCATCGATGGTTAAAACCTCACCTGTAACTTCTCCCCACAAACCATCTTTTGAACTTTCTTCCAGAGTATTTATGTCCATTAGTTCTACAATAAAATGCTTGTTAGACAGACTGAGAATGAGATTTAATGAAGCTAGACAAGACCCAAGAGAGAGTCTAGAATATTCCATAGCTTCTTCAAATTGTCTAATGGCTTAAGTGTTCTCTCTCTGCACAAGTGCCAGAAAGGGCATGGGTCTCATCATCTGTTTGGGTCCCTGGATACCCATTTTCAGAGCTATGACAAAGGCAGGTAAATCCCAAAATTCAAGGGTACAAATGACACACCACACTGGGTCTGCAGTGGACTGCCTTCTCTGCTCTTTGCTCGTGAAGTCAGAATTTCAGGTTTGATCTAGCATGGGCCAGTGACTTTCCTCTTTCCCAAAGGTTACAAAGAGCATAGCTGTCTGCCCTTGGGCTGTGTCCTTATTAATGAGAAGAATAAGAAAGTTATCTAGATGCAGCAGTAAAAGATAATAACAGAAAAATGGTCACTGGTGCTTTCATTTCAGGCCCTTTAATTGCATGTGGTTATGCAGCTCTAAGAAAAACTCTATAGACTAATTATCATTATTAGATGAGAAGATAATAGGCAAGATTAATAACTAGCCCAGAGTCATGCTATTAACTGCATGACAAAAATCAGGATTCAATACTTCAAATCTGTGTGTTTCTAGTGCTTTGTTGAGAAGAATAAGTCTTAAGCATACCCTTTTGAATCAGATAAAGAAAAATATTTTCAACTACAAATACATATATACATAATTATGTTATGTACATATATGTATATATACACATAAAAACCCATATAATTATATATGTATGTGTGTATGAGCATGCCTGTGTTTACAAATGTATATGTGTTACAATGTCTCCAAATTTGTTAAGGCCTTATAATAAAAAGTAGCCAAAATTCCTGGATACATTTTAGTGAAGTATTTAAATCTTATTATATGTATGTTTCTGTGTGAAATTGACACAATTACCAACTCTACTCTCAAAAGTTTGAATGAATATTGAATAATAAATATGGTTATGATTTACAAGCCATCAAGCACTCTGAATATAGAGAATATTCTTTTTGAAGAGTCCTCAAAGACACAGTTTAACATAAAACTTGATACACACACACATTGGGAATGAGGTTAAAAAACATGTATAATTCTTGTAAACAATGAACTGCACATTCATTCTTTCCAAATATTCTTTAATTTTAGCAATCTACAATGAGTTACTGAACCTACCCTGGCCTTGTGACCACGTGTCGGAACAAGTTAGACATTGGTAGTGTCCGTACCCTGGTCTGCCATGGTCTGCCCAGCTGGGACCAGCAGATGTGAGTGTTGTGTCTCCCCAGGAAAAGTTTTTCCATACAAAAATTATCCAAGTATGTGTGGCGTGAGCTTGAGAGGTGAAGACAGTCAGGTCTCTAGAGTTTCCTGGAAGGCCATCTGAGCCTAATTGTTGGGGACATTTCTTTAGTGGGCACCTTTAGGGAGACTGGAGTGGATTCCATTGAAAACTCTGGGTCTATTCTAACAGCCCAGGTCAGAAAAGATGGCATGAGAGCTATGGTTGCAGCAGGGGACCCAAGCCAGAGTTGAGTTCATCTCAGCAGTTTCTTAGGTGGGAATCCATGTCTGACTGGATGTCATATGGTAAGCAAGTTAGGGTACACTCCTTTAGATCGTTGCTGTGTTGGTGCTTGCTTGACTTGTTTGTTATACTACTGTCTGCATTTTCAATTTACTGGAATCGAAACTCTGATATAGGGACACAGTTTTACATTGTCAGCAAAATAAATAAAATGGTCTTCTCCTTCTGGATTTGGGAGCATGCTTTTACGCCTATATTTCACAGCAGATGCCATTTTGCTTTAACCACATAATATTCATGATTTTGAGACTGACCTTCGGCAAGTACTGATCTGACACATGAAATTATTCACCTAGACAACCAGTTAAATCATTAGCTTAAATTCTAAGATGACACACCTCCATGCTGCAGGCCTTATAATCCCCTTAGACATCTGTATCGTCTCCAGCGGCATTTTTTATTTACTTGGAAAATTAAAGGCATGGTCTTTAATGCACACGACTTTCTGACTTTAAAAATCTTCTTGATTGTCACGCAAAGACCAAAGTACAACAAACTGAGAGGACGCCTCCCACAAATTCAATTTTGGGAAACTGTTCTGCATGTCCTTATGACTCTCTGAGTAAAAGAAACATTCCAAAGAATGAACCTTCCATTGATGTTCCCTTTTCCTTTCACATTGATTTTAATGAAACTGAAAGCCAAAACAAGTTGCCTAGAGATGAGTTGGGTTGTTTTCCAAAAGCCAGAGAGGTTTCTTTTTTTGGATAAAATTAGTCCGATAAGGTCTCATGGAGTCTGAGGTCCTGATGAGAAACCATCTTCAACTCACATGGTAACCAGAAAACTGGGACCCAGAATCCTTAAGAGCAACTCTGATATAACTGGGTCATAGCAGTCTTTGCAGAAGTAAAGTAAGTACTGAGGCTTTTGTTTGTTTGCTTGCTTGGTTGGTTGGTTTGCTTTACTTTTTTTAAAATTTATTTATTTATTAAGGATTTCTGCCTCCTCCCCGCCACCGCCTCCCATTTCCCTCCCCCTCCCCCATCAAGTCCCTCTCCCTCATCAGCTTGAAGAGTAATCAGGGTTCCCTGACCTGTGGGAAGTCCAAGGACCGCCCACCTCCATCCAGGTTTAGTAAGTTGAGCATCCAAACTGCCTAGGCTCCCACAAAGCCAGTATGTGCAGTAGGATCAAAACCCATTGCCATTGTTCTTGAGTTCTCAGTAGTCCTCATTGTCCGCTATGTTCAGCAAGTCCGGTTTTATCCCATGCTTCCTCAGACCCAGGCCAGCTGGCCTTGGTGAATTCCCGATAGAACATCCCCATTGTCTCAGTGTATGGGTGTACCCACACTTTTTGTTTGTGTGTTTAGTTGGCTTTTTGAGATAGGGTTTCTCTGTGTATATCTGCTTGTCCTGGAACTCCCTCTACAGATCAGGGTGGCTTTGAACTCACAGAGATCAGTTTGCCTCTGCCTCCTGAACGCTGGGATTAAAGGTGTGTGTCACCACTGCCCAGCAAGTACTGAGTTTTAGAGTCAAAATGGTTGGTTATTCTTTAGGGTTTTTTATTTTTTTTTATTTATTCTTGAGAACTTAATCCAAATATACAATGAATTATATGACTACCCTACATTTACCCTCTCCAATTCTCCAAATATTTTCTCCAACCTGTCCCCTTTCCAAATTTCATGACTTTTTTCGTCAATCACTAGTCCAGCTAGTGTTATTCACATGTGCATGGATGCAGGGCCATTCACTGGCTCATGGGATAAAAGCCAGTGGCTTGACAAAGTAAACTTGAGTTAACATTCTCAGTAATTTTCCTTCAGATTTTCTTTTGAAAACATAATTTTAGTCTATTTACCTTAATACCACTGCCCTCCCCATCAAAAGATCAAGAATCCTTTGAAGATGGACTCATAAATATATTTAGAGCAAAAATAAACACTGCTAATGATTTGCAGGAATAGTGTATATCACCGATTTCAGGAAGAACACACATATTACTTGAAAGTATCTATTAATCACGCCCCTGTCTGGATGCCCAGCTTCATCTTCCTGTCTGTGTATTTAAAAGTAACACTACATAGATGCAGTTTTTCACAGATGTAATAATTTCAGAATTGGACAAACTCCTTGCCAAATCAAGCCCCGACACATATTTCCTACTAGATCATTTTGGACAAAAAGACACGAGTCAAAGGAAACTATTTTGCTCAATTAACTTCTTATTGCAATCTAATAATCCTAAAAGAGGGCAAAAGATAGGGTTAAAGAAACATCCCTAGGCATGTTCCAGAAAATATGGCCATCAGGATACTTAAGAAAGTTAAAATAAATAAATAAATAAATAAGTAAATAAATAAATGAACCTTGAATGAAATGGTGCGAAAGGGAGGGTCTCACTCTCATAGAACCTCTGAGTTTCCAAGACAGTGTCAGTGTGTCATAGTACAATAGAAACAGCACCTCTCCTCTTCCATAGATGTTTGGGGGTGCTTCCCAAGAAGAACACTACTTCATCTGTTCCTAAGAGACAGCTCCTGTGCTCATTTGTTTGTTTCCGTCCACAGTTGATGCTTCAGCATTTCTTTACAACCTTTAAGTATCAGCTGAGCTCAGGGTAGTTATTTCCTTCGTCATTTTACAACTATCTTTAAATACGGCTGTGATTAAGTTTAAACAAATAAATAAATGCAGCCATGAACTTGGAGAGTGTTGTGGGTTTCCTTGGCTCCGCCGGCGCCCTTCTAAGGACCGGTTTCTGCAGCATCTACTCTCTCTCCTGCTGCCATATGCCTCTTTCTTTTTTAACAACATATTGTAAAGGAGTTGAAGCCAATATGTGTGTTTCCTTTCTGGGCAGTTGGAACACAGGCCAGGTTTTCTCTTAGTTTGACAAGACTATCAAAAATAAAACTTCACAGAGTTATTGAGATAAATCGTCAAATGAAATTCAGCTAAAAGCACAGGAACACTCACTAACCATATCATTTTAAGGGAAGAAAAGATAATTTAAAGGTATCCAATTGAGATTTTGAGGATCAATCTTTCAAAGCAATTTTTAAAAATGGAAATGTAGGAACATAATTTTGCAGAGAATGACTTTTTTGAAAAAGATGTAATTTAAACAAGAATTTCTTTTTGATAAGTGGGTAAGTTGTCTCTCTCAGCTTTGGAGTTTAACAATACTGCCGCAGATGCCCTTTGATAAAATATATAAACCTGAAAGGGCCTCTTAAGATCTCTTACTGGCAAGTTTATTGATTTGTTTTTGCTCCACAATCCCCCAGGATGAGAAACATCTTTGCTGCAGCTAACTTCTTTGATATAATTATTGTACAACATGCTTCAGAAACAGAAGGAAAACTGTAAGAAAGATAAAATGAAATGGAGAAAGAAAGGCAGAGAAAAGAAAGGGAAGAAAAACATGAACCTCAGATATTACAGTCACTCAAATTATGTTTTTTTAAATCTCGTCTTTAAGTCCTGCAATGGAGGATAAGTATATTCTTATTTATTTCTAGAAAATTGCATATTCTTGTCACTAAAACCTCAGACTTTAAATTAAATGGGTCCATATTTAATTTCCAGCTCTGCCATGCATACTGTGGCATTCAGTGCATCTCCAAGGTTCTCTGTGTCTCACCTAAATCTACTGATAGTAACTCAAACATGAACTTTTGTGAATATATAATGAACTAAATATAGAAAGGCTTGGAAATATGTTCTGGCACTTGGTAAATATATACAAATGTCAACTATTGACATTTTAGTCATGGATGGTAGAGATACCTAAGAATTATGAAATCTGAAGGCTCCTAGTTCTTCAACACACAGTTAGCACATCTACTTTAAGTAAATATTGTTTGAGGCGTCACACCACATTTAGAATCAAGCGTCTACTAGTGTTCTTACTCATCATTCACTCTTTCATACTTCATTTTCCCTTCCTTTTATGAGACAGAAATTCTGGAAAGCAAAACGAAAAGCAAAACCTATTCTCACTGAAAGAAAATATAAGGTGAACAAAAGGTCAAACAACATGGTGTCAGAGTATGCCCAGCAGTGTTTTCCTGCATCAGCCTGTTTCCCACCTCATCACCATCCCCTCCCGTGCACACTGCTGTTGCATTAGGGACCTTGAACTGATGTGTTAGGGCTGATGTACCCAAGTAGTGCAGACTCATTGGATTAAATAATACAAATGCGTTTTCTCAGGATTCTGGAGATCAGAAGTCAAAAACAAAGGTATCACCAAGGCTGGATTCTGGTGCAGGGCTCTCCCTGTTGTGTGGAAACTACCTTCTCGCTGTATCTTCTCATGGAATTCCTCCTGTGAATGTAGTGGAGCCTGGGGAGAGCTCACACATCAGTTATCACTTCCACATCCTATCCATTCTATCAGATGAAAAGCCTACCTCTGTGTCACTTAAACCACAAACGTTGATGGGTGGTTCTGGGAACAGCCTGCTTCTGAGTTGCAGACAATCAGCTAGTTGCTTCACACTAACACAGCCCAACTAGAGGCCTAACTACCTCTCTGGTCTCTTCTTATAAGGGCTCCAGACCCTGCTCCAGGGTTCCATTCTTATGGCCTAATAAAAGGAAGCCTTCCATATTTATGAGTTCCACGGATCCACCCTATAAAGCAAACACATTTTTCCAAAACACCGTAGTTCACCACCCATTTGCATGACTGTGGCACTGTATCAGGTGTCACACATCAATTTAGATGGTTTAGAGTATATAGGAGGATTGCACAGATTACACATCAACTTAGATGGTTTAGAGTAATGTAAGAGAACTGCACAGATTATACATAAACACTGTGGTGCTTTCTATAAAGAACTTGAGTTGCAATATGCAGATTTTGGTACCCATCAGAGCTCCTGGAATCAATCCCACATTAGGAAACATCTGTGTCTCCCGACAATCTTGCCTTCCAACGCCATCACCTTGGGGTGACCGTCTGAACACATGCATTTCCCAGGAGACACATTTCAGTCTGGAGCACATGTCCTACTGAGTGACAGTGCCTCTCTGTGCACTCAGGACTTTGGCAAACTCTTGCTCTGCGCATTTGCATACCAGTCCCCTTCTTCATTCTAAAGAGTCCTTCCAGTGAGTCTTAAGTGAGATGTAAGTGCAGTTGTTTCATTCTTCAGAGACGTTGACTACATTATGTCTACAAAGTCTTCCAGTGAGTCCATGCAGTTAAGTGCCCGCCATGTGGTTGTCCATTAGAATTTTCTAGTAGATTTTACTATTAGTAGAACTTACTAGTAGAAATCTAGTAGATTTCTAAATAAATATATCTAGTAAGCACATCATGGAGCAATTAAAACTGCTTGAAAACAGAAAATGCAGTAATGTGCTGACTCAAATTTTTAGATATTTGTAAAGTATATTTAAAATTTATTATCACTTTTGCCAAGCACTTCAACATATATATTCCCAGAAATATTCCACACCACACAAAGTTTCTGCAAGTAAAATTTCTCAATACTATTTTTCACAATGAAATAAGGCTTTACTTTGAATTGCCACCACCCAGCTCTTTCCCAAATATGGTTACTAGAAAAACTTGGTAAGTGGCTGGCATTCTCTCTTCACTGTGCAGGACTTGTGAGAGCTGCTGGCAGGTACAGGTTAGGTTCTTTTTCCTGAACTGCTGTGCACTAAGGCCTAGTCTTTACGCTCTGCTACAGGCTTTTACGCTTTATTTAACAGGCATACTTGACTTTGCAAAAGCTGAGAAAAGTAATGGGGAATATTTGATGTAATGTGAAGAAAGTGTTTATGTTTTAACACTGATTTTAAAACAGTTTGTCAAATCTTAAAATCCTGAATATATCAGAGTGATCCAAATGTCATGACGTGAGTCCTTAATAATCAGTTCCTTGAACAGACTGTCACACAGGTGCTGGGTAACAGAGTGATCACAGGACGAGCCCTGAAACTCAGTGGCCAGCCAGCCTAGCTGAATCCATAAGTTTCACATTCAAGAGACTCTTTCCCCCCAAACACACACACACACACACACACACACACACACAAGGGGGGAGTTTTTATTTGTTTGTTTTTAGCTAACTTTACACATCATATCCAATTTATAGACTATGCCTTTTGTCATAATCTTCTCTAAAGAAAATAACGCTTGGGGTCTTGTAGCAGCAATACATTTTAGGAATAAAATATACAGGTGGGAAGATGACTCATTGGCTAAAGAGTTTCCAAGTGTGCATGCCGAAGAACCCAAATTTGTAACCCTAGCAATGTAAACACTGTGCAACAGTGTGTATTGGTAGCTCTAGTTTTTCAAAGAAGATCCAAGCAGGACTCGGGTGGCTAGCTGGTCCACCAACCTAGAATGAGGAGTGAGCATGAGGTACTGTGAGAGACTATGTTTCAAAAAAGCTAAAAATAAAAAGTAAGATGGGGGATGCTAGAGAGATGCCTCTGCAATTGAGAGCACTTCTTCCTCTTGCAATTCTCTGTAGTTGAGTCGCCAGCACCCACATCAAGCAGCCTGCAACTCTAGTTCCAGGGGACTGCATATGTCTCCTGGACTCTGTGGGCTCCTGCACTTACACAAGTACATACCAACACCTTCCTACCTGCATACACATGATTAAAATAAAATCGTAATGCCTAGCATTGACCTCTTACACACACACACACACACACACACACACACACACACACAAATTAACATAGGGCACACACAGAGAATGATGACATAGCAGGGGAATGTCACTTTCATAAACTGAGAGTTTTGGCATCCCATCCCTACCATTTTAAATTACCATCTTAAGACTAATATCAGCACTTGGAGAAGGATAAAATTAATTTTTTCCATGTTTATTACTTGGAGACGGTGACCTTCAAAACTCTACTATTTACTAAATATCTTTTTAAAATGTGGGATAGCTTTCTTTTGAATTCCCATTATCAGCTCTCTGAAAACAACTGACATCACTTAACCTCAATTACGAGATAAGTAGCTTATATTAAGCAGGCCACAGAACATTGCCATGTTGAAGTCAGCAATCACCTTTGTTCTCCCATCACTGCAAATTGAAATCAAAGGCACTGACTGAGAGGCATTTCTAAGGAGTGGGTGACTGTGTCTGTAGCAGCAACTCTTCTTTCACCCAAAATGTCTGAATGAGGAGCTGCCCTGTGGTGTTTAAGACAGAAGTTAAATCTGGGGGGCATGTAAAGATAAAGGTTCTACTGAGGCATGGTCCATTTATTTCAACACAAAGAGATCATCAGAACACAGAAGAAAAGGAGGCACATTCGTCACCTTCGAAGGGGAAAGAGAAAGCATCCGTTTGCAGAAATGAGCTCTTTAACCTCGGACAGCTGTGAGTCATTCCTTACCTCTTCTAAAGTATAGCAGTGTCAACCCTGTATGTCAGCCCCATAGGGTGGGCTTCCATGAAGTCAAATGCACAAAGAGATGTTTCTGTCTCAAGGACGTTCTGGTTGTTATGATTCCCAGGAAATCCAAACAGCAGAAAGGCAATTCTTACCAACTCAACAGATACACGAATCAGCATGCGAAGGGCAAGAATAAAGGCGCCAAAGCAACAAACAGTATCCACATGGCATGGTAGAAAACCCACGCCTGAATAACACAGTTTCAAATCTTAGGTACACAATTGAACTTGTTTCCTTTGATGGTTCATTTAACTTCTATGATCTCAGTGTTCCATGTATAATGAACGTGATACATCTGGTAGTCAGAGAAGCCATGCTATTCCCAGTTTCTGGAGCATATCAGGTCTTAATGTATTCTATTTCTCCTTAGAGAAGGATAAACCATAGCAATAAATAGATTAATTTAGAAAGACGATTTTGTTATGTTCCTGCTCTTACAGTCTTTGTGTGATTTGCACTGCCAAAATATTATAACACAGAGGCTTTCTGGGTTCCTACTTTGTTCCCGCGTTGCCTTCAAGTCAATAAACAAGACTCGGAGCTGAGAGAGCAACTAGAGTGGCCATGTTGTCCCTGAGTTACAATCCTTCCGCTGTTCACCTCTCAGTCTGCAGACTGGTTCCACCGTAGAGTCACCCGCAGTGAAAAGGGATTATTGTCCCTCTTTCTCCCACCTATTCTTCTTCTCTAAATAGCTAATCCTGTGCCCATGCAGAATTCTTCACAGACCCTCTCGCCTTATTGGTAGGAAGGTGAAGTCACCACTGAACTCCCACCAGCTGGTGGGGACTCAAGAGCAGAATGTAGATTCAGGTCATGTCTTTTACTCTCCAATACCAAACTCTACCCACTCCCTACCTCCAATGTCAGTTCTTTTCCGATCCCTAACTCCTCAAACCACACATTCATTCAGTACTCCCAAGAACAGTCAGCCTGAGAAATGAAACTTCCAAACACACAATAGAGCATATACTTCATCTTTCATGTAATTCCAAGCCTAAAGACGACCAGATCTTGTGGAATTAGAGAGATATAAAACAAATTCATGAACTGTGCAAAGGAAATGAATGAGGACAGCCATGGGGTTCTATTTGAGATATTTAGTAAAGGCAACTAAGAGAGATTTTTGGGTAAATAAGCGTGCTGGTTAGTCTTATGTCAGCTTGACACGAACTAGAGTTATCCCAAAGGAGAGAAGCTCAATTGAGAAAATGCCTTTTTAACAACCAGCTGTAAGGCATTTTCTTAATTAGTGTTTGATGGGGAGGGCACAGCCTAAGGTGGGTGGTGCCAACCTGGACTGGTGGTCCTGGATTCTATAAGAAAGCAGGCTGAGCAAATCATGAGGGGCAAGCTAGTAAGCAGCACCCTTCCATGACTTCTGCATCAGCTTCTGTCTCCAGGTCCATGCCCTGTTTGGGTTTCTGTCCTGACATCTTTCAAAAGAAAAGCAATATGGATTGAATGACAAATAAACTCTTTCCTTCCCAACTTGCTTTTTGCTGAGGATGTTTGGTTGCAGCAGTAGAAACCTTGACTGTGACAATAAGCATAAAACTATGTTCCACTTTTCTTCTTGTTTCTCATTTCTAACTGTGCTCAGCTTCCCCTTTGAGTCAACCTGTAGTAGGTTCTTGGATTTTTTCCATGTGATGTAAGCCCCAAAGGTTGGGGTTCATCTCTTTGAGTGTAGAAATGGAAAAAAATAAAGCATCTTTTTTTACAAGTCTGGGTTACATATCTAATAAATTTTCCTGGGGAGAATAATGAGTTCATGAATAGGTTCCAAAGATACATATCTAATAGGATCTAATGACATAGTACAAAGACATCATTGTTGCTAATTTATTAATTCAATATCTTTTCCTCCTTTTGGCCATAAAAAATAGCCTCACCATATTCTGAACTTTCCCCATGCTGACATAATTCCCCTGCTCCTCCTTTGAAAATGTCAGCAGAACATAATAAATTCTTTGCTACACAGAATTTTGCAAAAACTGGGTATTCTCATTAATCTAAAACTTGATAGGAATTTTTGCATAGAAGTTACATATGTACACACATATATGTGACAAACTGAAGACAAATTATTTTGATGTGAACTGTCAGTGGTCGTAGTAGCTTCAAAGCTATATGGTTGGGATTAATGGCTACCATTGTTCTATTGGTAGATGAACGTGTCTGTGCATAGGGAGCTAACACTGCCAGAATGCCAAACCTTCCATCCCATCCCAACCCTCCCAACCTTCCCCTCATTGTCAGCTGATCATGTTTTATCTATCAGCCTCAGAATCACTCTAAAGGAATCTTCCAAACTCCTTCCAGCTCTTCACGTACACACCCCTGAGTGGACTCTAGCCGTCCCTCCCTCCCGCTCTGCCTTTGTGAAAGGCTATGCTGCCAAGGACCAGGAATCCATTTCCCTTCACCTTCATGGAAATTCTCATTCTCCATATCCACCTCCCTGCTACAAGCCAGATTGCCTTCTACCAGCTTATTCTATTAAGCCTAGGAACACATGCCTCTGCCTCCTTGGGAAAAAAAAAAAAGCAAAACCTAAATAATTTCTTTAACTGACTTCAGATCCTCCTCCCCCCCTATCTTCCTTTCATCTGACAATAAGAAATCGTGAGATGACAGTGGGGTACCATTCTTTCCCATACTTTCTCTCTTCTTCCAGCTCCCTATTGTTTGTTTCCTTCATTTTATGTGGCCCTATTACCTCACAGAGTCCAGTCAGCTGATACAGGTTTCCTTACTGCCAGTACAAATAATCCCACAGCAAAATACGTGGCTTTCATTTTATTTACTCATTACACTCAACACAAAGAACTTCCTGCCCTTTCTTCTTGTTGTTTTGGGCTTTGTAAGTTGTTTGAATCACCATTGAATCATTTTCCCTCACAGTTCTGCAGCTCATTGGAAGCTCTTGTCCAGTCGGCCTCAGAATCTGTGACTAGAAGCACCCAAAGGTCTCGTTACTCAAATGTCTGCTCCATGGGCCAGAAACTGAGAGATTTGGGGGCTGATGTAACAGCTTTCTCCCTCCCCATCCTCTCTGTCTTGTTTTCTTCCTCTTCCCCTTCTCCCCCACTACTTCCCCATCACTGAACTTTTCCGTGCAACTAGCCTGGGCTTCGTTACCCTTCTTGTTACTTCCAGATAATGAAGCTTCTTAAGTGGTAGTCAACTCCCCCAAGGAAACATTCTAAGTTGCCTAAATAGAAACTACAAGCTATTGATAAATCCAATTAGGCTTCAAAGCCTCAGAATGTAAATCAGTTACATCCTATTTGGTACGGTCCTTGGGGCCAATAGAAAGGGAATTAGACCTCACTTTCTAATGAGAAGAGTCTTATGCCAGGGGTCTCCTGCCTCCTACCTCCCTAGTGATGATCTGCCCCCCAGGTGTCAGGGGGTTTCACTTCTTACCAATTGACAAGGACTTTGCTTCCTCCCCTTCTTCCTTCTTCTTTCTCTATTCTTCTGCAGTACTGTTATCCTCTGTTCATTGGTTATCATTGGCTCCCCCCTTGTTCATGTCCTCAGGAACTTTTTCCTCGTTTAATATTGAAATACTTGGTAATATTTGTGCAACATACCAGTTGTCAAAGTATGTTTGCTGAATGAAATGATCCAGATGCATATCTAAGTATATTGTATGAATGAAGTCATAACACCTTCATAAAAGGCTTACTAAGGTTAAGGTGGATTTTGTATACATTGAAAATGGGAGGTGAGAGAGAGAGAGAGACATGAATGTCTGATTGTTTTGTTTTAAGGACAATCCAGGATTCAAATCTAAGCAGTTGAGCATGAATCTTCAAGTTCTTTCCCACCTCAAGAAGGGTCTAGTATTCAACAGGCTCTGGCTGTCTCTGTCTTACTTGCCAATCAGCAACAATGAATGGTTTTCTCCACACTCCTCCTCAAACCATCGTACCTCCAGGCCTTACTTTGTGATTTTTCTGTATCTCTATCTTGCTTCCATGTTGAGCCCACTGGTTTCCAAGAAAATATTGACAAATTCTTCTAGCTCACCCACCAGGCCATTCTTCAAGCCACATCACCTGATTTCTTTGTGCCTGCCACTTTTTCCCACATATCCAAGTCACCGAACTGTGATCATTTGGTGCCCATATAACCTCTATGTGTCTTTCCATCTCCTCGGGATCAGGGGAGTTCAGCCATCTTCATTATGTGTCCACATTACCGCACAGTTCTCAACTCTACTGTGTATCTCTGTCTCAGACTCTCTCTCTCTTTCATGTTTTCAGGACAGTAAGAATAAATACTCTTTCTTGTTTTCTTATTTATTTATTTATTCATTTATATGTATTTATTTACTTTCTTTCTTTCTATTGGAAGGTGTATCAATTATTTTCTTCCTTCCTTCTTCTGACTGCCATGGAAACATATCAGAGAGAGAGAGAGAGAGAGAGAGAGAGAGAGAGAGAGAGAGAGAGAGAGAGAGA
>NC_022009.1:110521018-110526298 GCF_000317375.1 Microtus ochrogaster
GAATGTGTATATTTCCCTCTCAAGGGAAGGTTGTTGCCATACCTGGGTGTGGATGCATAGTAAATCAGAGGTTCAACTCAGGTATCTTCTTCAATCATTTTCTGTCTTGGTTGTTTATTTGATTGTTTTATTTTGAAACAAGGTTTCTCACTACTGATTAAGCTAGTCTGATTGACCAGAAAGCCCAAAGCATCCTCCTGTCTCTACCTTCCCAGCTACAGACATATGTTGCCATGCCCAGATCTTATATATGTACTAGAGCTCAAACTTAGGTCTTCATGCTTACTCAGTAAGCAATGTTACAGACTAATCCATATCTCAGTGTCCTCTTGGTTTCTTGTTTGTTTGTGTGCATGTGTGTGTTTGCTTTAAGCCTTTTATACCATAGTAAAAATCAAGGTTTTTTGTGTAATCTGTTAGTCTTCAGCATGGAAGATTTCCATGACGCCAGAATTGGTGGTACACATCTGAGATATCAGCGGTGAAGATACTGAGAGAAGAGGATCAAGTGTTCAAAAGCAGCCTGGAGCACATAAAGAAGACCCATCTTAAGCCAAATAAATAAACGCTAACCATCCACAAGCACAAATTCTAAACTTTGCACTCTCAGATTTTGCTTAATGGGGATTATTAAAGATTCTGATTTATTTATTTTAGTTTTCCCCATCCAGCCTTCTTGGAGTCCAACAAAAATATAAGCCACAAGAGAGAAAAAACAAGATGCTTTCCTCTCCTCTAGTCCCTAGAACTCCTCTTATCTGCTGTTTGTAGAGGGGGTTCAATGAGTAGATACTGAAGGAATTCAAAGCTTTGGAGTACTATAATGAGATAACAGGCAGATGCTGTGCTTTCGAATTCAAAAGCTTTTATTGCATTTTTGGTTGACTGTAACTATTGGCTCCACTGCTGATGTGGCTTAACTAGAATATAAGGCATATATGTGGACTAACGCAGCTGGAGCCATCAGTATGGAATGTGGCCTATGATGCTCTCTTTTGCCCAAATCAAAAACATTTATTTTTATGATGCAATGATATATGTATTTTGATTTTCAATCATAGCTTCTGGCTCATAACTCTTTCCTAAAGATAGAACACAGAAACTAGACTTTCTCCTGCTCACAAATTGTCAACAAAACTCTAATCATCCTCCCTTTCTCCCTGTCCTCAACTGACCATTTGAAAATTGTCTGATGAAATCTTGTCTTACAGTAAGTTCTTAGATCCTCCCCATTTTAGAGAGGTCTCCCCCATAGACTGGAGGAGAGGATGTTGTAGAGAGGTCACAGAGAATCTAAAACTGATAACTCTTTTTGCTTCACAATGATATGACCACAGAACAGCAAAGCACAAATGTCAGGATGGTGGGAAAGTCAGACAGACTCTGGATAGTGGCTTTTCTGCAAAGGGCTTGAGAGATCTCCAGTCTTTCTGCCACAGCTCACCCTAAGTACCTCTCCACTCTACCCTATGCTGTACCGTTTATAATACACAAGAAAACAGAAGTAAGTGTTTCACTGACTCCAATGTACCACTTGAGCAAGTTAATGGAATACCCAAGAGGGGAGGGCCTGATTTGTACTCAGGCACAAGAAGAACAACTTGAGACTTGTGACTGGCATCTGAAGTAAAAGAAGGAATAGCCTCAGCTCTGGGGTCCTCCTCCTACTCGGCCCAACACTGTCTCCAGGTAGCTAATATCAAAAATCAATTAAATCCAAAGATACATTGATGGTAAATTTATTACTTACTAGAAATCCCTATATCACTTTTGAGGTTATGGAAGTGATTCTTTTAAATACAAAGTAGAAAAACCTAATTTTTTCTCTGTATATCTTATTTTTTAACCAAGAAAATACTAACTAGAAATCTTATGAAAATATTAACTATCAGAGTAATGTGTGTTTTCTTGCCAGCTTTTATATATTTCATATCAATGAAAAGTCTCAAATGCCTTCTAAAATTCAAATTAGATACAAATGTTCATACAGACAGCAATAGATGAAGAAATATGAATTCATACTTCTATTATGCATTTAGATGGGCACACATAGTTAAAGAAAGTTTTATTTGAATTAAAATTATAATGCTGTGTGATAGTATGGGGTTTAGATAAGATCCTGGGATTCTGGAGGCAAAAGCATGATTGCAGAGAACAACATGATTCTCAAATTGGGATTCCATCTCTGTTCAGAAATGCTAAGCATACGAACAGATGGCATGCATAGTGCAGTTTTCTTGTATAGTCATTGCATGGCAGTATAAGCAATAATCTCATTGGTCACGAAGACAAAGGAACCTCTGTTTACTTTCAGGTGAGTGTGGTTGGATCCCTCATAATACACTCAACTCTTGTTTCTTGGTAGTGATCCAAAGTCATTGAAGCCTGGTTAGTTTACATGGTTTTCATTTTAGAGCCCACACAATGGAGAAAAGAACAGAGCTTCCTCTTGTTCTCAGCAGTGATTTCTATTGAGTTCTGGCTCCCTGAGCCGGTCTGAACTGACACACAATGGCTGCAGTCTGAAAACAGCTTGACAAGAGCAGGCATTATGCCTATGCTCTCTCTTCCACTGCGGGTTCTAATTCTTACTTTGTATTTGCTTACAAGTTACTTCTGACAAAAGCTATGTTTAGCTAAACTATGTGATTATATTTGCAAATCCCTTGCCCCCACATGCACATATTTAAGAAATTGTTTCAAACAAAGGTTCACATTCATCCCTTCATAAGGAAGGTAAAAGGTATAAGGAAGGGCGAGGGCCTATATGTGCTTCTGCGACAAACTTTCACTGTTCAAAGTTTGTTAATGAGAACATTAATAAGAATGTTAAGTAAATTCCCTCAGGAAAAGTGTCATTTCTATCATCTGGCCTACATGTTGATTATCTAGTAGTCCAAATAGACTAAACCCATCAGAAAAACCAAAAGGACCTTCCCCAGCGTAAGATGCTTTAATAGAATTTGATGCTTCGTTTGTTGTTTTCTTGGGGAAAAGTGATTCCAAACCACTGGCATAAGCTAAACACTCTGTTGAAGATTGATTTAGACTAGGGAGAAGCAGCTTGTCACAGAAGTGCTGAATGAGAGTCAGGAGATGGAATTAGAGGTGTACCAGGCTCGACCCTGGTTCTTCCCTTTGATTGTCTAGTGACATTGAACAAGTTGCTTCACTTCTCTGAGCCTACTCTGTAAAACGTGGGTAGTATACTTAATGATGCTTACACTGTGTGGTTAAGTTAAATTCCCAGAACCCACAGTAGAAAGAACTGATTCCTGAAAGTTGGGCTCTGACCACACAGACACACACACACACACACACACAAATACTACTACTAATACTAATAATAAATAAACTGTATTTTAGAAAAAGATTACATTTTAATTACACACACATGCACACACACACATTGGTGCCGTTCTCAGGCTTCAGCTTTCATCAATAAAGCTTCTTACTGCCGCAGGCAGCAGGTAATGCAAAGACAAGCCTGGCCAAAGTGCCTAGAGTAAGTGACAGTAGAGTGCTTGGACATAATTGTCTTGTACATACATACATATTGTAACATTCAAAGCTCAGGGAGTACCACAGAAGTGTCAGGAGTCATGTAGCCGAGTGTTGAATCAAGGTATAAATGCTCGTCCAACAGATGTCTGAGAGGCAACGCTCTCTCACTTTGACAAAAGCCAGTGGACTCGGGGCAGTGCAGGACTTTGCTGAATTCATGCAGCTGGCAGGCTCTCTCCTCTCTCATCATATTGTTGATTCCTTCGGCAGCTTTTAGTTTCACTTTGTCAATCATGCACGCCACAGCTAGAATTTCCCCCTGGAAATATTGTTCTTTCTTGAATATTTTCTCCTTAGAATCAGCAGGGGGCTAATGCGTCTCAAATTTCTTGTCTGAGATTACTAACTGCAACTCCCTATCTGGGAAACTTTTCTGACTCAACAGAGGCAGTTAAAATGAATGGGTCTTGTTTTCATCGTTGGCCTAAGGAAAAGGTAGATAGATCCACCTTGTGGAGAAAGGGATTCACAAAATGGTAATGTCAGGACGTAATAGGTACATGTGAGAAAACAATACTTGGAGTATTAACCATATCTCACAGTTCTGGGAGGAGAGTAAGGCTTGCATATACACAGAGTAGGGAAAGAGCATCGGGAATGTACATGGCGCCAACCTCTGAGAGTAAGTTTTCAGGACACCAAAAGCATATAGAATCAATAGTAGGATCTGGTAGGGTCCAATGGGAAAAATGCAGTGTAAAATATGGAATGGATAGATCCAGCTTTATCATACATAGGGGCTTATATTGGTGGGAGAAGTATGGTATAGCAGGATGGGAAAAGAGTATCTTATCAAAGTCTGTGTTTTATAGGGCGACTGAGACACGGGACCCTCCTGTAGGAAAAAAAATGTATAAAAGCATATTTTGCAGACATGAAAGAATTGTTTGGGTTTGGATATTCTTGTTCTTAAAGCATTGTACCCATGTCTATTACTTTTTAACTTTGTAACCGCAGGTAGCTGCCAGCTGACATCAGTGCTGTAAGAGCAGGATGTGTCTAGCTTGATATTTAGTTAAGTCTACAAAGATGCTGAACTCTGTGTCTAGAATAAGGTTATGTAGAGAGTGGGAGAGTGTGTTTGGGGAAGCATAAAGGGGAATTGTGGGGGCTTTTATGATAATTATGTTTCTTAAAATATAATGCTTCTTAAAATTCAAAAAGAGGAGTCAATAATAAAGCTGTTCATGCAAGCCTGGTAGAAAAAAACACCAACTCAATTAATGTATGATTAAGCTGGCTCAAGCTATTCAGGACCCCTTAAGTGGAATCGACCTAGTGGTCCGACTTTTTCCTTGCACCAATGCCCCTTCCCTGTCTCAGGTCTCAGGACCTGAGCCCAAGTACAGGCTAGACCACTGGCATAAAAGCCAGAGAACGGAAGGTGTGCAGCAAGAAGCCGTACTGTGGACATGACATAGTCATCACACTCACTGACTTAGACTGTAGTTGCCTCCACATAACATATACAGGATGAGCCCACTGATATTTTATTATGGATGTTCAGGGGGCTCCTAAGCCCCCACACCCCCATAAAGGACTAGTGGCAGTTAGTGGCTACTAAAGGAGGAACTGTCACTTTATTAGTGGTGACTAAGTTATCTGTGCGCCAATAAATAACTCCCACTCATACTTATGCAAACAATCTTAATTAAACTCAGTGGAGATTTCTCTCTCTCTCTCTCTCTCTCTCTCTCTCTCTCTCTCTCTCTCTCT
>NC_022009.1:110526398-110534129 GCF_000317375.1 Microtus ochrogaster
CAAGCTGTCAAGATTTCTCTCTCTCTCTCTCTCTCTCTCTCTCTCTCTCTCTCTCTCTCTCTGTTTCTGTGTGTGTGTGTATGTGTGTGTGCATATGAAAGAACTTAAAAGACATTTAAAATACATATTAACTTTTATTCTTACGTATCAATTAGCAATTGGACACTGGATTTCAAGATGAATTGTTGGTAGCTGTGAACCCCCAGATCCTGAATTTCTTGTAAACAATTTGTTTTCCTCTGATCTGAGTGCCTACAGCTGCTCTGAGCACAAGACCCTCAGGAGTTCCTGATGGCAGGGGAATGGTTTCTGGTACGTTTGCCTGGGGTGTGGCTCTCCCTATATTAGCTGCCCCTGGACACAATAAAGGGGGCATTCTTGGGGCATTCCTATGTCTCTGTCTGTGTATCTTTCTGTGTCTCAATCTACAGCCCCTTGCCCAGTTCACGAACTGTACAGTGGTGCACAGAGCGCAGAGGGGCATGATGCGCTGCAATGAATAATTGTATTTTACTTATCAGAACAAGTAAATATGTGTATGGACCTTGTCTCTTTTTTTTCTCCAGTCTTATTTGACTTGATATACACACAGTGTCCTTCAAGAACAGGTTTGCTTCATTTTTAATATATTGTCTGGGTTTGGTAAAGTGGCCACAAGTGCCACAAGCTGCTGTGCAGCTTGAACAGCAGGGGCTGAATTTTTGCAGCTCTAGAGACTGACTAAGTTTCAAGGTCAAGGTGGCTCCAGGTTTCCAGACTGCCATGTCCTCCCATGACCTTTCCTCTGTTGTTTTCAGTCCTGATGTCTCTTCCCTGAAGGGTAGCAGTTACACTGCACTAGGGACCATTCAGGGAACCTCTTATATGAGTTGCTTCTTTCAAGGCCCTCACCTCCAAGAATAGTCACTATCTAGATACGAGGGTTAAGTCTCCAACGTACGAATTTTGAGAAGATATAATCATCATATGTAACTGATAGTCCCTCTTGAACAAGCACCAGAATTACTCAGATCAGGTCTGGCCTAGAATCAATGGCTCTCATGGGAGCCTAACAAACTCTTTCTAGACAATTTAATTAGATTGTTTTTATATAGGAAAGAAACAAAGGTCAAAAATTCCAGAGATTAGAGACTAAGAATCAAGCCGCAATTTGTGACAGGACTTGTAACAATAGTTCTCAGAAATCCACAGATGTGAGCATCCTGTGGCTGGTACATGCTCTTCTCATCAAGCAAATCACCATTAAGGACTTCACTGCCTTGTTGTGGTCTTTCCCTTACCCATTTACACCATGTTCTCAATAGGACAAGTTATGAGTGTGAAGACAGAACTGTAGCCCTCACAGTTCTTGCTTGGATGATCACAGTGGAATCTACACACAGGCCTGGGTGATCTCTTTAGTGTTTTCCTGGCCTTTCAAAAATTGGGGGAGCTTGGCCAGAGGTTTCAAGCCTACCTCTGTACGGACTAAATCACACTTATCACTGACAATCTTAATTAGGGTTACTATTGCTGTGATAAAACACTGTGACCAAAGCAAGTTGTGGACAAAAGAGTTTGTTTGCCCTATGTTTCCACATCATCATCACAAAAGTCAGGGCAGGAACTGAATCGGGGCAAAATTCCGGAGGTACAAGTTGATACAAAGGCCAGGAAGGATGCTGGTTCCTGTCTTGCTGCCCATGGTTTGCTCAACCTGCTTTCTTATAGAACCCAGGACCACCACCCCAGGGATGGCACCACCCACAAAGAGCTGCCCCCCTTACCCTGCCATCAATCACTGATTAAGAAAATGCCCTACAAACTTGTCTACAGCCCAATCTTATGGAAGCAATTTCTCACCTGAGAAATCTCCACTCTGATGACGCTAGTTTGTGTCAAGTTGATATATAAGTAGCCAGCACCCTAACAAAGATAAAAGTTCGAGCAAGCCCACTTAATGGTGTTATCATCAAATGAGGAAAGTTGTGGAGTTCTACACATAAGAGAACATTAAGAAAAACTACCTGGTCAGGTGCTGTGGTGGCTAATATCTGTAACCATAACACTGTGCAGACTGAGACAGAGAATAACATAATGAATTCAAATCCACAAATTTATGTTTGTAGTCAAATAAATGATGAGACAACAAAACTAACTCCATTGCCCTGTTCAGTGTGAGGTTCTCTAGGCCATACTTGCTTCTCCATGTGATAAAGGGAGACCTTGATTTGGCTTGCTAATAAATAAGTTATATCCTTAAAAATATATATTAGGCAACTTTCCTTTATCTTGGATGATATACAAACTTTAAAGACTATGCCTTGTTCAATCCTGTTTAGCCTCCCACCTCAGGTTTCTGGAAATTAGATTGCCTATGAGAGGTGCATAGACTTTTTTCCCTTTTACTAAGCAGTTGAGTATTTTCAAATACTCCTTGATTCAAAACAGAATAGGAAAAAATAGATGCCAGTTCTTCTCTAGAATTAAAACCAAGCAGAAAAAGAATTACAGAGCTGCATACTGAAGCCACACTGTCTATGGACTGTAACCTAGCAGAAAATCTTTATGTGGAGAAAAACTAATGGAAAATTGACTAATCTCTGACCTCAGTTTCTGAGACTCGGGTAGAGGTCTTCAGAGTCCTGGTCATGAGTTTGGGGATTTGTCTGAAAGAGTAGCTTCATAACTAGCTTCCTCAATCTACCCTTATTCTGCTTCTGTTTTTCAAAGCCAGCACCCAAGTAATTGTATAAACCAACAATCATGATGTGAAGTCTTCAGTGACACCCATCCTCACTCAAAGCAAAAACAGGGACCTTGTAACAGCTCTTACGCCTCTGTAAGACTGAACTTTCTGCATTTTCAAACTCATCTCAGTACTGTCTATAGCCTCTCTGTCAACTCTGCCTTCTTGTCCTTTCACTTTGAACTTGTCCCCAGCTTGGAATGCTTCTTCCTTACATGTGGCCCCATCACCTTCTTCAAGGAGTCCAATTTGTAACTCAAATAATTTCTCACGTATACTCTGTATGCACCTCATATAATTTACCATTCCTTATAATACTTACAACTCTATCATAGGTTTATCTTTCTCTCTGTAAAGTCTGTCCCTCTCAGTGAGCTTTCCACAAAGGCAGAACTTTTTGATTGTTTGAGTGTTTTCGAGTGCCTATAACATAAGCAAATATTTGTCAATAAAAAAGTGGAATGTTGTGAATTTAGCAGCTTTTGATGAAAGTGAAAGGAAGCCAGAGAGGCAGGCGGATCTCTTTGAGTTCGAGACCAGCCTGGTCTTCAAGAGCTAGTTCCAGGACAGGCTCCAAAACCACAGAGAAACCCTGTCTCAAAAAAACCAAAAAAAAAAAAAAAAAGGAAGCCAGAGGACCAGTTAATAATGAGATGGAGGAAAACGGAAGCTCTCAAAAGAAGCTGGAGAGAACTTTGAAGTATACCAGGGGATTAATGGAATATGCAAAAAAGAGAGAGAATAAAAATCAGAGAAGGACAGAAAAAGAATGAAGAAAAGACAGAAGAAGAAGGTTTTTATATTAGCTTTTAAAGGAGTTTGTGCAGGTGTCCCTCTTCAAGTCCGCTTCTCAAGGGGTCTCGGTCATCTGGACTACTTTAATGGTGTTCTGAAGATGGCATGACCTAAACCAGTCACACTTCTTCCTTTCAGTTCTGAAAGTTGAAAAAGATTTAGGCCGAGATGCCAGTATTTCTTGGACTGTTGATTGCTATATTCTCTTCGGATGCTGATACGGAAGTCAGGAGAAAGAAAGAAAATGATGGTCTATATTGATTACTAACTGAACAGGATCTAGGCTCAGGAGACAAATCTCTGGGCACGTATATAGGAGGATTTCTAGATTCGGTGACCTGAGGTGGGAAGACCTAAAGGTGAGCAGCATCACTCCATGAGTCAGGGTCCTGGACTATAAGAGAAGAATGTGGGCTGAGTCTGAGCATTACCTCTGTGCTTTCTGACTGCTGACCCAATGTAACTGTCTCATGACCCCATCACAGTGACCTCTGCTCCCTGACGGACTGTGCTTCAGACTCAGAACCAAAGAAAGCCTATTTTTCCTAAACTTGCTATTGTGGACCTATTGGTTTATTATAATTGTTAACTTGACTGGGTCTAGAATCAATTAGGGAGCTAATAGGTAAGGGGATATGTAGATTAGTTTATCCTCTGGGCATGCCTTGTGAGGGATTGACTAGATTGGATTGAGTGGGGAGGGAAATACTCACCATGAGTGTGGGAAGAATCGTTCCACAGGCTGGTACTCTGGGCTAAATAAGGACAAGGTGAGGTGGCCTTAAGCACTGTGTGACCAGCCGCTACATACTTCTGTCTCCACACCTGCCTTGCAATAATGGACTGTAAACTGTTCCTGTAGCTGCATTCATCAGACACTTTCCTCGAGCACTAAGACAAGTGACTAATACAGCCAGGTATTTTGTCATAGAAACAAGAAAAATAATACAGAAGCTCTCTTGGATCCTTTCTTACAAAGGCTATTCATCTGGGCTGCTATAACACAACACAGTTATTCCTCAGAATCCACAGGGGCCCAGTTCCAGCTCTGAGAACCCCAGTCTTTGAATACCAAGCTCTATGGATGATTATACAATAGTGCCTAGTTCACTTATATCCACCTACATCCTCCTTTATGTATTTAAGTCATCTTAAAACATTAATATCTTAATATAATCTTCTGTATTTTAAGCCACCTCTGTGACTTATCATACATAATCTGATATAAATGCTATGTAAACAATTGTTCTATCATTTAGAGAGTGATAGCAAAGAAACAAATTTATATGGGTTCACAACATAGTCCGTATTCTTTCAAATACCTTTCAATCACCAGTTAATTTAATCCAGAAATAGAGAAGCCATGAAAAAGGCAAATCAACCATACTTTAAGCTGGATAATTTGTGAACAATAAAAGATTTTCTTTCTATGCTTTTTAGAAGGTGCAAAGTACAAAGTCAAGAAGCTAGTTGTCTGGCAATGTAGCAAAGAACACCTTCTAGGTCCATGTGTATTGCCTGGACCAGTTCCCTGGGATATCTTTTGAAAGGCCACTAATTCAATAAGTGCCTAAGCTCTCATGACCCAATCCCCTCTCAAAGGCCCCTGGTAAACTCTGGAGTTAGCATTCTATATGGTGAAATTGATATCAGAAACAAACATTCAGACTATAGCAGGCACTAGCAATTTTCTTGAAGTCTCCATCATAAACTGGCGACTTTCCAAAGATCACATATAGTAATGTCATTACTTCGAAGGAACACTAATTTTTCAGCCCAAAGTATAACGCCTGTTTCACAGAAAGTTATAGATCATGGGACAAAGCAAACACAGACTTCAGTCCTCAATATCCATTCTGTGTCTTAGCTTTATTTAGGATTTATGGATAAGATTTGCTTTAAAAATGTCTTTCAAAAATTATAATAAAACAAAGCAATGGCTGAAAAGTACATTATACTGGGAAGCTTTTGAGAGAAATTTGTTGGGGAGTGCTGACAGGGAAGACAGGGTCCTGAACATGAAATATCTGTGCCCTCTCTCAGTAACCAGCCAGAATAGACTGTAACTGAGGCAAAGAAAGGAACACATTGGTCTTCAAGGAACTGCAGAAATGACCTTAGCATCAAGACAGCCTGGAGGACAGGCAGGGACAGGGTGTCCCAACAAAGTAAAAACATCTCCTCCAAAGACATGACAGCCTTTTATTCGTGGGAGTGAAAATGCCGGGCGTGGAATTTACAACTTCAAAAATCCCTGACATGAGAACACAGAGGCATTCTTGGAGGCAGGACTCTGAAGACCAGAGTTAGGGCTATGTGGGATGCGGCTGTGTTACAAAAGCCTGTGGGTTTCGGCCTCGAAACAGTGGTGTAGCCCCCTCACCAGGAATGAGTGCTGACTGTTGACTGTCATCATTTGAGGTTGAGGAGAGGGCTTCTCTTGTTCAACAGAAAGTTTTGTCTGCCGCGGCCAGAGGTACACGGGGATGGAGCTGTGACTTGCAGCTGAGGAAGGCTGTCCGGCGTTACAGTGTCTGAATTTGGGAGTGTTCATAGTGTGCCAACTTTTGAGTGTAAGTAGTTCAGTTTCATTTTTAAAAATACCATTCACTGCTTAAATTTGCTTGAAGGCTGAAAATTTGATCCTTGATAATAGAACCTGTGTTTTTCATCCATCCCCTCAATCTACTGAAACATTTAATTTTGTGTCTGTAATAATTTATGTTGTTCTCACGAGAAAAACTAAGGCTAGACATCTAAGAGGAGAGCAATAAATTGTAAATAAAGGAAGACATAAATATCATTGAGTTAACTTACATGCATAAATATTATTTCACTTTTCTCTGTTATAGGATTACTCATATTGTTGATATGTGACTATTTTGTTGGTATTACCATGACACTAATTTTGGTTAATGAATTTCGGAGTTTGAGCATGACATAGAATAAGGGATATTTGTCGCAAGGAAACATTTCTTACAAAAGTACATTGATATGTGTATATACTGCAAATGCAGAGAATGCTGTATAATTATGTATAAAATGCTCTTATTTATGATAAAGTTACTGTTGTGGGATTTTGACGGGAATTGCAACAGATATGTTTGAAAGCACAGGATAGAACATTGAGCCACTCAAAACCATGAAATGTGAGAAACAGACAGAAAAGTGGGAATTTTCAGCTGGCAGAAAAATAGATCTACTGTTCATGATAACTGTCTCCAAATATTTGAGGTTGTCTTATGGGAGGGAGCTTGGGTCTCAGGCAGGACCTCAGAAAAAAACAATGAATGATTCAGTGTTCTTAGAGATGGAGCAGAGTATCAGTGGCACATATCTTCCACCGAGTAAACATGTCACTCAGTGTGGAACCCACCATGCTACTGTGTGCCATGTAGCGGCCACAAGATGTATCTCCTAACCAACTGTGCCTCCATGATGGTCAAAGATAAACTTTAATGGGCTTGTGATTTGATTTTCTTCTTTTCTCTTTCTATGCCACCCTACACCTCCAGAATCCCCAGCTGGAGAGGAAGAATATAAAAATCAATGAATGAATTCTGGAGTCAGGTGGTAGGTCTTGTCTGATATTTATCCACAGTGACTGGGTGATGTGGGCAACAGATCTGATAACAACCGTATCTGTTTAACAAAGTGAGGGTTAAATAGTTAATTCATTGGAAAGAGTTCATCCCAGTATCTGGCCACAATCAGCAATTAATAAGTGATTATATATTATTTGAGTATCTAATTACTTTGTCAACATTGGCCCTAAAAGTCCAAGGCAGAGTCACATTTTACTGAAGAATGAACCTCTTAAGATTAGATAGCGTAATCTAATTATCTTGGTATCTGGATGTGATTTTCAGCAAATAGAGTTAGGGAAGCACAGATTTCCAGGGCCCATTGCCCATTTCCTCCCTCACTCTTCAGACGTAGCTGCAAAAGCAGCGAAGGTTTATAGTGGAGTCACTGCACATCCACTAGGATAGTAATTATAATTTTAGTAGCATTGTTTCAAAGATTAAAGTACCAGAAGATTTACCAGCCTGGGCTAAGGAGATAACTCAGCAGGTAAGGTGATGGCTGGCAAGCTAGACCACCTGAATTTAATCCCAGAGACTCACAGGCTAGAAGGGGAAAAAACAATGCCTACAATTTTTCCTTTGACCTCCACCAATGCACCTACTCTCACGTGTGTGTGTGTG
>NC_022009.1:110537139-110537774 GCF_000317375.1 Microtus ochrogaster
GCGAGGCTGCGTCCCCTGCACCCGGCCGCCCACATGGCTCTTCCTTTGTAAAACTACAGAAGTCTCCTTAGAGCTTGTTGGCTTCTTGCTGGATTGCTGTGCTCCTCTCTCAAAGCTTCTTGTGTCCCTCCTCTCTCCTACACAGACATGAAGAAAAGCCTTCCTACACCACAAAGATGACCCACTTATACTCCCTATCACCTACAGCCAAATCCCCAAGACCTGAGCAAGGCATTACTGGTCATTATGGGGGCGGTTTACCTCACCAGCCTTCACTTCTCCCATTCTTGTTTAGCCTCAAAGGATCTTGGTGGTTCTGCCTGCTGTCTGTACTCTCATAACACACAGAGTACCAGGACTGCTGGGTTTGGGTCTCTTGACTTGCCTTCCCTTCAGGGCATTCTTTCTCCGTCTGAAAAACTCCATTTTATCTTTAGCCAAACTCTAATACTCCCACCACCAAGTTCTCTGCCGCCTTCAGCTTCCCTCCATGGAATCCTGGACTTACGCAGCCTTTTAATAGCTATTAAAGTTATAACCGGCTTAAGAGCAACAAGAAATGCTTAAATGGCTTTCCATGCTGATGCAATCAGGCAGGTTTTTAAACAGATGAACTCTATTTTTCTGCATCTTAA
>NC_022009.1:110538050-110572061 GCF_000317375.1 Microtus ochrogaster
CAGGTGGATCTCTGTGAGTTCAAGGCCAGCCTGGTCTACAAGCTAGTTCCATGATATGCTCCAAAGCAACAGAGAAATCCTGTCTTGAAAAACATAAAAAAAAAGAAAAGCAAAACTTTACTTTTTAAATAGCATACAAAGGAGATGTACATCTTTGCCTCTTTAGAAGTTTTCTGCTACTACTATTAATGGTTTCTAATATTCTATTTTTGCATGCAAATGCCTATTTGGAAAGATTAGTTTTCCCTCCTCATGAGAAGCCAGTGTATGCAGCTAAAGGAGGAGAGGTCCACCATTAGTCATTCATTTGATACTCTCCAAGGTCAGCCTCTGAAATCCGCAACTGCAAAAACACCCATAGACAAAAGGTAAAGCAGGTAGCCATGCCCAGGAATAGCAGCCAAGAAGATGGGAAAATATGCTACTGTAGGGTACTGCCTGATGAGGCTTGCCCATCCCCTTAGAAGGGTGGGCACCCCCGTGGTGAAATGAGAACTCCAGGTTAAAGTGAAAGGATTTACGGTGACATTAATTCTGCTCTATATACTGGCATACCATTCATTCTAATTGTATAAAATCCAATAAGAAAATACACTGAAGCCTTTTTACATTAGTGATTTTAAAATGGACATACAATCCCACTATTTTTCAGCTTATTTGTTGTTTATTGAAGGGACATGCATGTGGAGGTTGGAGGACAACTTGCAGGAGTAAATGCAACCCTTCCTCCTACCGTGTGGGTCCTAAGGGATCGCTGGCTTTCAAGCTTTCTGTAAGCACGTTCCTCTGAGCCATTTTGTGCACTCTTTCAGGCATGTTTCAGGCTAAATCGATCGTGTTGTTTTCTCTCAATTATATTCTTCAAAACATTTTGTCCACTAGTAACTACGACAGAATTACGTAACAAACTTCATTACAAGGAAGTTTGAACAGATCCCACTATCTATATGAATAGAAGGAAAATTAAAACGCCTATGTGTAGGAATATGAACTTTTAAAATGTCTTCTGAAGTCTGACAATCCAAACAAGTAACAATGTAATGTTCTGAGACAACATTTGTCAACTGAACATTGTTCCCTGCCGGGTGCTGAGACAGTCTGTCAGTTCTTCAAGGCTTCAGTAGAAGATTAAACGAATCAGAAAATCTAACTGTGAAGCCGTGGAGAATCCTTCAAAGGGAGCAGGGCAAACGCGGTGAACAATGAACAGATGCACCCTTGTTCCATTTAACAAATTATTCCATCAGGGGTCAGCAACCAACAAAAGACTAATTAAAATGTTAATGGATATCCTATTAACTTTCTCCCTTGTGCCAAAGTCAACTTGAAGTGATACGGAATTTAATTACAGCTGTACTAGGAGGCATTTCTTAATACTAAGATAACAACATGAGCCTACTACCTCAATTAATGCACATAACAAATATGCCAGGTACCTTGAAGTCCAAGACTGCAGATAAATTAAATCGGAATAAGGAAAAGTCCCTTCCAAAAAACTCAACTTTCCCCTTACCTCCATGGCAAGATTCAAGTTTTGAAGCCCAGTTCTTGGCAGAGGAGTTAAACTTGCAACTATCTCCAAGTCTAGCTCTGTAACCAGACTCCAGAAAGAGAATTTGGGTTGGTGAATTCCCTCACCCATCAAACAAGCTTACCACCAGGAAATTCTTTAGTCCAGACACATGACAGGGTGCATGCTGGTCTTCTAGGATTTCTCAGGCTCATTTTCGACTATAGTTACACTTTCCTCGCCCAACTGGCAATAATAAACATCTTATTTGCCCAAAGACCTCATTAGAACCATGGACTCTAGTTATCAATTCAGCAAGAGATTGGAAGCAACGTGTCCCTGTCTGACACAGTCAGCCTCGCTCTAGAAGAGGTGCAGAGCGGGGCTTGCAGAAGGCTCTCATTATTAAGAAGGAAGCAAACAATTTGTAGTGGGCTTGTGCCTCTGAGATCTGTGATTGATTAGACTTCAGGATTCTAAGAAGGAATATGACCCAATTAAGTCGGGGGTTTATAAAACACGTATGAGGCAGAACTGAGGGTTTCATTTTTAAACCGCCCCCTGGGGTTTTAATAAAATATGGAGCTGCCATTAGTCGGCACAGTGTACCTTCTTTTCCCTTCCTAACAAAGCTGGGCAAGCTTTAAAGGGTGTGGGATGTCTGTCTTACCCCACGGGACCCCGTCTGTTGGTCAGTTTGGGTAATGAAGCCTCCAACAATAACCAAAGAAAGTTTACATTTGCATCCAGGATAATGACCAGGTTTCAGGTTCCCTGCTAAGTCCCCTCCATTAGTGGTGGCTGCCCGGAGTTCTGTGTGGAGCAGAAAAGCAAAGAGGGCTTGCTTTGTGGGAGAGCATGGCGGTTGACTTACATTTGCTATAGATGAGGGAGAAAAAGTACTGCCCCTTATACTACACACTTAATGACCTTCAAGGAGTCCTCAGAAAAGCAACTGAGACAGACACAAGGATTGTTTCAGTGACTCGTGATAAAGGATCAAATTTCCATGCTGGAAAGGAAGAAATTGCAAAATGTACCTGTGTATGTGTGTATGTGTGTATGTGTGTTTCTTTTGATGTCTTCATAGTGAAACTTTGCTTTCATGCATTCACCCTTTCAATATATATTCATTGCTTGTTTATATATATATATATATACATATATGTTTATATATATTATTTTAATTCAAAAGGAAAATCATCTATGGAATACATTATATTATGACACAGGCACTTAAATCAAGTTGTTTAACTTATCTGTTACCCAAACACTGTTTTTGTGATGAGAACACTTAAAATCTATTGCTATGCACTGTTCAACCATGAACAATGGTCACCACAGTTATGCTAGCCCTGATTATCTTCTCTCTCATTAAAATAGGGTCCTTTGGTCAGTGTATTATCAACCTCCCACCCACCCCAGCCCCCGATAACCAACATTTCACTCTCTGTTTCTGTAAGTTGAACTTTTTGAGATTCCACACAAGGGTGAGTCAGATTTTTATAGCCGAGACAGATACCCAAGAAAAACGATTTTAAAGGAACAAAGATGTATTTTAGGGCACTCTTTTATTCCAGGCTTGCTTGCCCCTCTGGCTTCTCTGCACTGTGCATAGTGAGGTAAAGCATCAGGGGAGGGAGGCTGAGGTAGGGCAAAGCCCACAGGAAGGAGAATGATGGGGTTAGACCGGGATTGGCAGACAGGAAGAAGCTTCAAAGACACACCGGCGGGGTCATACTTCCTCCAGCTACGCCTTACCTCCTTCAACACACGAGTCTTTGGAGAACACTTCAGAATCAAATTCTGCAGCTTGCCAGTGACACTGTAAAGTGTAAATCCTTCTGTGTCTGGCTTATTTTGATTAGTATGTCTCTGGATTCATCTGTGTTGTTGCAAATAAGATTGTTTTTATTTTTAAGACAATGGTATTCTATTGTCTTATAATAGAATACTTACTCATTTTTTATTCTATTCATCTAATTTTTGAGCATTCAGATTAATCATGTCCTTCTACTAATTATAATAGTGTAACTTGTATATAATATATTTACATATAGTGCTTATATATATACATATAGTGCTTATATATAGTACATATAAGCAGAACTTACAAGATGTTTAAATAAAAATTATATTTATTGATTACATTATTTAAGGAGCTTGGACACATATCAGGAAACAAATCACCACACTTTATGTGAGGAAAACTAAAAATATAATTAAAATTTTTACATATGTAAATGTTGTAAGGGCTGAGAATAAATATAAAGCAAAGAGAAAGTATCATGATTATTGAGGTTGTCTTTCATATGAAACAGTCAGGGAAGTAACTCTCTCATGAAGATTTGAGGAGAGCTTGACTGGTGATGCTCTCCAGTGATGAAGGGGCAGGCTACAATTACAAGATTGGTAAGCAGGTACAATAATGCCCTCATTCCACAGAGGAGAAAACCAACCAGTTTTTATCTAAACCGTCCATATCTAAACAGCTGGTAAGTGATGTAGACTAGATACAAAACCAACAGTCTGTCTCCAGGGCTTACTTGTTCACACTCCACCTTGATGCTGACAAGCAACACATATACATGGTGTTCAGCCCTTACCCTGAGCAAAATCATGGAGGTAAGAAGATGTCAGGGCTGGCGCCCAAGACAACTCTAATGCTGAGGAGCAAGACAAATGAAATGAGGCCAACAGAGAAAACAAGAAAGCAGTGGATAAGACAGGAAGATCAGGAGAAAAACATAGACGAAAAGCCATGGGAAGAAATGGCTTCAAAGAGGGAGAAGAAACTTGTGATAGATTCTGCAGGAAGGTCATGTGCTGGGAGCCGTGGGATTTGATCGCACAGTTCACTGAAGACCTTAACGACAGCAGCTTTACCCAGGATGTGTTCATAAGAAGAGAAGAAAGAGAGGTGATGAGTAAAGACAACTTGCTTGCATGTGTGCGTGCCTGAGATTGGATGCATGTGTGCATGCGCGCACACTGAGGCAATGGGCAGTCGTTGAGGATGGAGGTGGGGACATAAATGCAGATTGGTGGAAGTCCATCAGTGATGTCGAGGGAAGAAAGAAGAAAACATACACTTTGTGTCTTTCACATAGTTCCAAAAACTTTCTCACTTTGCCTTATGAGTGCCATTTGTCTTTCTGTGAGAAATGGGAGGTAACCCCGTTTCCACAGAAATGTTAAATAACACCGTCCCAGGTCTCCGTGTGAGCTGTTTGCCTAAGCTGCTGAACCTTAAATCTCGTATAAAACCCAGATTTTATAGATATATGGCAGGGTCACTCTGCCCGCCTTTGAGCTAGCTCCAGATGCCTTGGTAGTCAGTACCCAGCACGGCTCTTCGAACACATCCAAGAACTTCACCCATTGTCCCAGATCTGCGTTGTGTCAGTCAAATCACATCTTCAGAGAACTATATGAGACTAGAAGTCACTCAGTGGATAAGGCACCCCATATACCACTTGTCTGTATTCCCTGTGAAACTTGTTCTTGCTATTTATCTGGGTGAGCACGCGTGCCCACCATCTCTCTATATGGCAATAAGCCACGTGATTTATAATAATGTACTCTATCCATTACATTTTAACCACAGGCAATACAACAGGAGTCAAATTCTCAAGGAGGCCTTTGAGGACAATATTGAAACCACTGACAAAAAAAGAAGAGTCCAGGGGAGGGAAGAGAACAATAGAGCAGGAAATAGGTGTGCCAGGTGGTGTGACAGTTGGTGGCTTCTGTTTTCTATGTGGGGGAAAAAATAGCCCACCAGCTCAGAGTGAGGCGAGGCAAGGATGTTGTGAAGGCATAAGTAAAATGCAAATGGTGTGAATTAAAAGAGAATGAATTAAATAGATCATAAAAATACAAAATTCTTTGCTGGTAGCCACAAGGGCCTGCTTGAAGAAAGGCTCCTGAATTCCAGATGAGGTTTAGTCAGATGACATAGAATGAGGACCTCTCATTTCTTAAGTGGCCGCTCTCCTTACGATTTTTATTAGGAGAGCTGGTAAGAGCGATCTTACCAGAAGTCTCTATAAGATTTCGCATTTTGCAATTAAAATATTATATCAAAAATAATTATTGATTTGATAATTTTATAGTGGCCATTTAAAGAAATGCTTCTTTTGAAATATTCTAGGACTGCCAAGATGCCTCCCAATGCAAAGGTTGAAAGGAGAGAACTGACTTCCACAAGGTTCCCTGGCCATGCGCACAATCTCCCATCTTCCGCAAAACCAATACTCCATTGTGTAAATGGATCACATTTTCTTTATCCATTCTTCTCTTAAGGAACACATAGTTTATTTTCAGTTTCTGGCTATTATGAGAAGAGCAGCAATGAGCACAGTTGGGCAAATGTCCCTGTGGTAGGATGGAGCATCCTTTGGGTATATGATATAGATGTGGTATAGATGGATGCTTCGGTAAATGGGTCCCCATCATTCAGAGAAATCACCATACTGATTTCCTCAGTGGCTATATAAGCTTGAACAGTGTTTCTCCATGTTCAACGTCCTTGCTAGCATGAACTGTCACTTGTGTTATTGATCTTAGCTATTCTGACAGGTGTAATATGGAATCTTAAAGTAGTTTTGATTTGCATTTAATGGCTAAGGATGTTTCTCAGTCATTGGAAACTCTTCTGTGGTGAATTTTCTGTTTAGATCTCATCCCCATTTTTAAATTGGATTATTTGGGTTTTTATGTCTAGCTTCTTGAGTTCTTTATATATTTTGGATATTAGCCCTCTATCACATGTGGAGTTGGAAAAAGTATTTTCCATGCTGTAAGCTGCTGCCTTGTCTGGTTGAATGTCCTTTGCTTGTCAGAAACTTTTCAGTTTCATGAGGTCTTGTTTATTAATTGTTGATCTAGTGCCTGTTTTATTGGTGTTCTGCTCAGAAATTCTTCTCCAATGTCAATGCATTCAAGGCTATTTCCCATTTTCTCTTCTATCAGGTCCATTGTATCTAGTTTATTAGTCCATTTGAGGTTGAGTTTTGTGCAGGATGATAAATGTGGATCTTTTAGGATTCTTCTCCATGCAGTCACCCAGTTTGACCAGCAATATTTGTTGAAGAGGCTATTTTTTTTCCAGCGTGTATTTCTGAATTCTTTTTAAAAGATCAGGTTTTCATATGTGTGTGGATTTATGTCTGGGTCTTCATTTTGACTCCATTGATAACCGTGTCCGTTTTTATGACAATAACTTTTTGCATTTTTTATTACTATAGCTCTGTAGTACAACTTGAGAATGGGTATGGTGATACCTCCAGAAGTTATTTTATTATTCAGATTGGGGCTTTTTGTGTGTGTGTGTGTGTGTGTGTGTGTGTGTGTGTGTGTGTGTTTCCATATTAAGTTGAGAATTGTCTGTGAAGAATTGTGTGAGAATTTTGATGGGGATTGCATTAAATCTGTAGATTACTTCTGGTAGGATGGCCATTTTTACAATGTTAATCCTACTTATCCATGAGCATGGGAGATCTTTCCATCTTCTGATAACTTCATTTTTTTTCTTCAAAGACTTGAAGTTTTAATTTAAAAAGTCATTCAATTGTTTGGTTAGGGTTACCCAAGTTAATTTATATTACTTGAGGTTATTGTGAAGGTGGTATTTCCCTGATTGCTTTCTCAGTCTGTCATTTGTATATAGGAGAGCTATTGCTTTTTGTTTTTTGAGTTATCTTTCATCCAGTTGCTTTGCTGAAGATGTTTATCACCTGTAAGAGTTTACCCATTTAATTTTTAGGGTCACTTACATATGCCATCATATCATCTGCAAATGAAGATACTCCAGCTTCTTTCTGTACAAATTTGTTTCTCCACAATCTCCTTCAGATGTTATATTGTTCTAGCTAATACTTCACTTTCTATATTTAAAAGAAATGGAGAGATAGGTCAACATTGTCTTGTTCCTGATATTAGTGAAAATTCTTTGAGATTCTCTCCATTTAATTTTATGTTGGCTATATGCTTACTATAAACTGCCTGTTTTATGTTTAGGTATGTCCCTTGTATCCATAATCTCTCCAGTACTTCTGTCATGAAGTGGTGTTGGATTTTATCAAAGGCCTTTTCTGCATCAAATGTTTTTTTTTTCTTTCAATTTGTTCATGAAGTTGGTTACATTTCTTGACTTTTGCATGTTAAAAGACTCCCGAGACTCTGGAATAAAGTCAGCTTGATCATGATGTATGGTCTTTTTGATATGTTCTTCAATTCAATTTGCAAATATTTTACTAAGTATTTTTGAATTTATATTAAAAAAGGAAATTGGTCCGTAATTTTTCTTCCTTTGTTGGGTCTCTGTGTGGTTTGATTACCAAGGTAACGGTAGCTGTATAGCATGAATTAAGCAATGTCCCTTCTGTTTCTATTTTGTAAAATCTACCAGTGTTTACTCATCATTGAACGGTTGCTAAAATTCTACTCTAAAACCATCTGGCCCTAGGCTTTCTTTGGTTGAGAGCTTTTTTAATGACTTCTTATATTTCACTATGGGTTATAGGTCTGCTTAAGTTGTTTACCTGATCTTGATTTAACTTTGGTAAGTGGTATCTATCTAGTAAATTATCCATTGCATGTAGATTTTTCCAACTTTGTGGAGTACAGATTTTTACAGTATGTCCTTATGATCCTCCAGATTTCCTTGGTGTTTTTTTTTATTATGTCTTCATTTTTATTTCTGATTTCCTTAATTTGGATCTTCTTTCTGTGCTTTTTAGTTAATTTAGAAAAGGGTTTGCTGGTCTTTATAATTTTCTCAAGAAACCAACTCTTCGTTTCAGTGATTTTTTTTTGTATTGGTCTCTCTCTTTTTCCCCTATTTTATTAATTTAAGGCCTGATTTTGATTATTTCTTGCAGTCTACTCCTCTTGGGTGTGATTACTCCTCTTTGTTCTAGAACTTTTACATGCTCTTTTAAGTTACTAATATGAGATCTCTTTAATGGTCTTTCTTCTTTTCCTCCATCTTTTCTTCCTTTCTTTCTTTCTTTCTTTCTTTCTTCTTTTCTTATATGTAGAAACTTAGTGCTATAAACTTGCCTGTTAGAAAAGCTTTCATTGTGTCCCATAAATTTGAGATTGCTGTGTTCATTGAATTTTAGGAAGCCATTAATGTCTTTTTTATTTCTGCCTTGATCCGTTTTTCATTCAATAGAGCATTGTTCAGTTTTCATGAGTCTATAGGTTTCTATTGTTGTTGATATTCAACTTTAATCTGTGCTAGTCTGAGAGGCTGCAGGGAGTTATTTCAGTTTTCTTGTATCTGTTGAGACTTGCTGTGTGTTTGAGTATGTGCATAATTTTGGAGAAATTTCTATGAGGAGCAGAGAAGAAGGTGTATTCTTCTGTGTTTGGGTGAAATGTTTTGTAGATATCTCTTAGGTCTATTTGGCTTATAACTTCTGTTACCTCCAATATTTCTCTAGTTTTTGTTTAGAAGCCATGTCTAATGGTGGGAGTGGGAAAGTTGAAGTCTCCTAATATCAGTGTGAGGATCAATATATGATTCAGACTGTAGTAGTAGTAATGTTTCTTTTACAAACTGGGGTGCTCTTGTGTTTGGGGCATAGATGTTAAGAATTAAAATTGTATCTTGATAGATTTTCTTTTTCTTTGATGAGTTTGTAGTTTCTTTTCTTATCTGTTTTGTTAGATATTAAAATGGCTATACCAACCAGCTCTTTTTTTTAAATTATTTGCTTGAAATATGATTTTTTAGCCTTTTATCCTGAAGTAATATCTATCTTTGATGTTGACATGTGGCTCTTGGAAACAGCAAAAGGACGATTCCAGTTTTAATATCCATTCTATTAGCCTGTGTCTTTTTATTGGCAAGTTGAGACCATTAATACTGGCAGATATCAATGACCAATGATTGTTGATGTCTGTTATTTTGGTTTTTGTGGGGGTCTGAGATTATTCATTCCTTGTGTTTTTATAACTATAGGTTAGAGTTTTCCTTATTCCACCCTCTATAAGGCAGTATTTGTAGGTGAGTACTGCTTATGTGTGGTTTCCTAGGGGAATATCTTATTTTTTTTTATTTTGATTGAGAATCTTACTAGGTATAGTAATGTGAGCTAGTATTTGTGGTCTCTACAGTGTTCAGAACATCATTCTAGGAACTTCTAGTTTTTAGCATCTAAAAACTAGAAGTCAAGTATAATCTAACAGGCCTGCTTTTATCTGTTATTTTGTCTTTTCCCTTGCATCTTTTAATTGTCTTTCTTTGCTCTGTACCTTTACTGTTTTGATTATGTGGTGACACTTTCTTTTCTGGTCCAATGTATTTGGTGTTCTGTATATTTCTTGTACCTTTATAGGCATCTTCTTCTTTAGTTTAGGAAATTCTTTTTCTATGATTTTGTTAGAAATACCTACATTAAGGGATCCATTTTAGCGTTGGCAAGAGACTTGGCTCTAGAGGGGATCCCAGGTATCCACGGTGATGTCCCCCAACAAGGTCCTTGGGTAGCAGAGGAGAGGGTACCTGAACGGTCCTTGCCCCACTATCACGGTGATGATTATCTCGAATATCACCATAGAATCTTCATCCAGCGATGGATGAAGATAGAGACCCTCATCAGAGGAACAGACTGAGCTCCCAAGGTGCAGTTGAAAGGCAGAAGGAGGGTGAAGACAAGCAAAGAAGTCAGGACCGCGAGGGTACCAACTGAGGCAGTGTGCCTGTTCTAATGGGAGCTCACCAAATCCAGCTGGACCGGGTCTGAATGAGCATGTGATCAAACCGGACTCTCTGGTTGTGGCTGACAATGGGGGCTGACTTAGAAGCCATTGATAAAGGCGCTAGGACTTGTTTTTATGGCATGTTCTGGCTTTTTGGGACCCTAGTCTATATGGATGCACAGCTCCCTAAGCCTAGATGTAGTGGGGAGGGCCTTGGACTTCCCACAGGCAGGGTTCCCTGCCCTCTCTCAAGCAGGTTGGGAGAGGGAGAAGGGAGTGTGGGGGAGCAGCGAGAGGGGATTGGGAGTGTTCTGTTCCTTGGTCGGCTTCCTCCCTGCCTTTATGGAGAGTGGGATGACTAAGTTCTGCCTTGTAGAAAATTTTCTGTGTCCTTGTTTTCCTGTCCTGCTCAGCTGGTGTACCCTCAGGTTATGCCTGCTGTTGTTGGAGGCCGGGATAACGGGATGAGTTGGGGGATGGAAGTTTTGGGAAGAAATCTTTGTGAACCTTTGGGGTTGGAGTCACAGAGGTGTTCTGTTACAGAGCTGGAGATGTTGTTGTTGCTGCTGTTCATTCACCAAACTATGCTTACATTCTTTCCAGAAAATATTACTTTTTGTGTGTGAGTGTTTTCTTGCATGTAAGTATGTGAACCCTGTATGTGCTTTATGCCTGAAAGTTCAGAATAGGAGGTTAGATTCCCTAACTTAGATTTAAAGGTGTTTGTGAGCTGCCATGTAGATGCTAGGAACTGAACCCAGGTTCTCTGCAAGAGAAGCAAGTGCTCTTATACCCTGAGCCATCTCCCCTGTCCCTTAGTCTTTTCTAAAACATTACTTGAATGTGACTTTTCAACCTTGGTATTTTGTATCATGCCAAAAAAGCCATGTTATATCAAAATTGTATATAAATTCACAGTGCTTTCTCTATTAATTTCATTTTACTTTCAAATCTTTGATATACTTTGGATTTTTTTTAAATTAGTATTAGGACTGAGATCTACTTTTTTTCAATGGCTAGCAAAATTATCCAATATTATTTATGATTTTGCTCTTCTTCCTCTGATATGGCCTTCATAAGGAACTAATTTGCCAGAAATAATTATATCAATAGCTGGGCCATTAATTATGCATCCTGATTTCTATTTTTTGATGAACTAGAACCTAATACTTGCACGTGATTGAACATTTTACTATACAATAAACTAGTGTTCTTTTACCACTTTGTTTTCCCAAAATTGCCCTTGATACACTTGCATGTTTACTTTAATAAATGCATTGTGTCAATATCACAATAACAAAGGGTTTGGAGTATTGTAAAGAGAGTGGCTTAAGTTCAGAAGCTAATGAAGCATTCATTGATTGCTTTACAATGTTGGTTCTGCCCTATATATGAAAGAGGTACTGTTTTCTTTATCAATGTGAATGTCATATTTAAAATGTAAGGATACCTGTTTGTATACGTTTTACAAATGCAACCTTCTGTCCATTTTCTCCAGTGCATAATTGCTTCCTACTGAGACTGTTTCTCATAGTCAGGGGGGGGTCATATGTTCATTTCACAGCCGATGTTCTAGCTACTGTTTATCTTACTGAGTTGCAAAGGAACACTTTTCCTCTTTTAAAGTTTTAAAATACTTTCCAAGGATAAAGTCATTCTTCTTGCTCATAGTTTTTTCCCTACTTTCTATTTCTTCCACTATGTCTTTTTCTTCTTACAAAAGAAAATGGTTTGGCAGACTATCATGGCTGGGAGCCCCTAGAAAAGCAAAGCAGCTTACCTCGTTGCTTAAGTTGGGTTTATGATTTTTATGTATTTTTCAAATATAAGCATTTAAAGTATAAGTTTACCTGTTTGTAGTTTTAATTTTATCTCATAATTTTGATGCATTACCTGTTTGTTATAATTCACTTCTAAGTACATTCTAAATCTTTCTATCAGAGGCCTATAGATAGAGAAAGTTGAAAATGACCTTTATACATATTTAGTTTCTCATAGAATTATTCCTTAAGGTTCAACAAATTCTTTGGGATATCTTTAGTTTCTGGTTAGTCCTTTCTAAAACATGATGGATCTTTTACTACAAAACTGATGTTTTCTTTCGTATAAAACTACTCTATTATTGAGTATATTTGCATATACATAGGTTCTTGGGTATGAAGTTCTACCTGTGCAAGCTTTGCATCGCCTATTGACCACAAGTCATCTGTTGTTCAATCTCTGTCTCTTTTGTATCCACTCACCGATTGTTCCGGTCCCTTTCTTATTTCAAAAACCTTCCCCATGTCTCCTCTAGTTGTTAGCAGTTCTTTTGTCTTTTTGTAGTTTCAGGAATCCAGACCTATTCATGATTAGACAATTTTGCCACGTTCTGCTTGTCTTCCTTCCATGTTACTTAACTCTGTTTTGCAATTTGTTTTAGGGTGAAGTCCCTAATTTTCAAGTCTTTTATGACGGGTAATAGTTATATGAGCTATAGATAATTCAAGAGAGTTGCTTTACTTACGCTTTGTCCCCTATAAAATTAATTAGCTGAAAACTGGGCAAAATACTTCAGGGAGTAACTAACTCACTGAAGAAGACCTCCCACCATCCTTTTTATGAAAGCATCCCGAAATCTGACTAACTAAAGGCAGACATTAGGCCACCTGTCTTAGGAACTGCTTGGCAGCATCTATGGACCAAACACATAAATCTCCCAACAATTCAGTTTCTGGGTAAGTTCCCTGCAGGAAAGTTTCCATATTCATGTGTGATGTACCCAACATTAACAAACTGGAAAGTGCTCAACTATCTCAGCTCCCAAATGAAATACAAGCTGCAGGAGACTCACAAATGAACAGACTGCGATAGTGAGGATGGATCTCTGCTGCATAACTAGTCCCTCCAAATGAGGCATTCCCTACCAGCCAGAAGAGGGAGTCTCAGTGGACTCAACAACTTAATGAACACTACCAGCATCCAGAAGCTAAAGAACTATGTAAGAATCAAGAAACCTGAAAAGGTTTGAGGCTCACAATACCCTTCTTAAAGGTTGTATAAGCTATAAACAATTTTTGGTGGACAGGAGACTTTGCAGTGGATATGCTCTGAGTTGGGCAGCGAGTCCAAGGACATAGTTGCTGTAAGATGTTGCCCATGCTGGGTGGACATTTCAATTGAGTGGGCTTGGAATCAATTACCCTCTTATAAGTAACCAGCCACTCACTCATGATCTTGTCAAGTGACCTCAGCAAACTCCTTGGTTCACCAAGCCAAACTTCTGTTAGGTCTTTTCTTAAGTGTGTCACTGTCCAAAGTAAACAGGTGCTTGTTCATGTTTTCTGGGGGGAAAGCAGGCAACATGATCTGATTTAAAAAAAAAAAATGCCTCTGGGCAGTGGTGGCACATGCCTTTATTCTCAGCACTTAGGAGGAGGAGGCATAGGCTGGCAGATCCCTGTGAGTTCAAGGCCAGCCTGGTTTACAAGAGCTACAGTATCCAAAGCTACAGAGAAACCCTGTCTCCAAAAACAAAACAAAACAAAATTAAGGCAGATGAAGGAGAGAAGGGATAGAGGAGGAGGGAGGGAGAGAATGAGCATTTATTACATTATTCGTCGAGTTATATGAAGTATAAAACTGAGCAAAACCAATTCACAGAATTCATAGCTGACATAATGACTACCCTTAAGATGAGAAAGAATGTCAAGGAGATCTCTGAGAGACTGGCAATACCCTGATTCCTGGTGTGATTATGGATATCATAAGTATCATTCATAACTGTGAAAATTATTGAACATATGAAACTAGGATTTATTTTTATGAACATATGTTGCAAGAGGTGAGCTTTTTTTCTGTGCCTATTCTTTATGTTTTTTTAAGTTCAGTGTCCTGTTTATTCCTCCAGATAAGGCCTCATTTGGCTTTTTGTTTGTATATACCTTTTTACATGAGCTACAGGTGGGATGCAGCCCGTCAATTCCCATATTATCTTTCTCCAGCTGTCATTCTCAATCTCTCCACCCAGGCTTTTGTAGTATGTCTTCAACTCCAAATCATTGGTTCATGAGGAGTAGCTGAATGCCCCTGCAGTTCTGAATGGTGCTCCTTTGCTGTTCTAGCATACTCTGGATCTTCACAGAGCCGTGCTGAGTTGATAGCCTTTGTCTAGCTCACTTCCGGCTAAGTAAGCCCTGGCGGACGTTCATGCCTCTGGTACACTGGTAGATAATCCCTAACTGACATGTCTGCTCCTTGGACACTGGTAGGAAATGAATTGTATTTCTTACTCCCAGAATGTCTGCTGTATTTTCCCTGAGCTAACCATATATTTCTATATTAATGTACCTACAAACCACAGGAAGATGAGAGGAAGTGAAGAGTATAGAGTGAATTCCTTAGGTTTTAGTTCGTCTTTTCTCAGACTGTCTCTGGGTGGAGAAAGAAATCTTTCTAACTCCTGCCCTATTCTGTTTTCTGTTGCTTTTGTATTGTCTTAGTGATATATATGCATATATATAATGCATTATTATATGTTATTACATTATATTTTATTTATATGTTAGTATATATAATGTATTTTTAAATGCATATCTGTATTTTCTTGATTTACATTATTAGGGAAAAATGAAAAACCCCTTATTGGTACCTATGACATGTCTCAGCATTTTACCAATACTAAATGTAGCTTCCTAGTAAAATGCTCATTTTCTGAACTCCAGTAGGAAGTGGTCAAGGCACTGTCCCTCAGAGGCACTGGTTACAGAAGCTTTCATGGTTGGTTACTTTTAAATCCTTGCAGAGTAAGTAATTTACCTCCTCTTACATGCTTCCAGATCGTAGAAAAATAAGTATCTCTCTCAAGTGTATACTGGAAGATGCTTACTACTAGACAAATTTGGCTTGAATATCATTTAAAATAGAAGATGAATATATCCCCTCTACCCATCCATATAAAGAGAGAATTTTGTCAGTACCAATTATTGTCAACTTTATAGATTTGTGAACTTTTTGTTTCTCTGAGTACTTTTATGTGATTAAATACAATCGCTCTTTCACAGCTGACAAAGCTTAGGCATAGAGAGGGTACTTAATATCTACAAAGTCCAATGAGAAGGAGACCATGGGACCCAGGTACCAGTACTACCTATTTATAACTGAGACAAACCACCCTCTGGGGTCATTTACTTCCATGTCTAATTAAAAGCCTAAGTAAGAAGAGAGGAAAAAAATACCACAACCAAAAATTAGATTAATAACTTAAAGTTACTTATCCAATCTTTATATTTGAGCTAAATTTTTTAAAAAATTAAAAATGCAACAGAAAACTGTTTATAACATCTTATAAAAATATACAGAGCAAATGGATGATCATTAACAAGAAGTATAAACAAATACAGATAAATTGCAAAGAAACAATGTTGGAATTCAGTATAAATAGAAGCAAATGGATTTTGTTGGCCAAGCAATGAGTTCCAGAATCGAGATGTAAACTTTTAACCCTTTGTTCTTCTGAGCAGAAAGTGTAAGTGTCAAGGGTAGCCACAGCTTTACTTGGTGCTCAGATTAAGGTTGATAGTCTAGGTTCTCAGTTACTGACTTGGCTTGTTCATCTACTACCAGCTTTTTAGAGGCTTGGGGACAAGACCCCAATCTTACAAACTTATAGCAATATGTGGGCTGTGTGTGTGTGTGTGTGTGTGTGTGTGTGTGTGTGCACGTGTATGAATTCACAAATACCAGACAATTTCATTGTTCTGCAAAAATCCTTCCTCTGGGTATGCTGCAACCTCATTATTAAGGATCTTCTTCTTCATTTGGATGCTTCCTTAATGTATGGAGTGAAATATTTATTGCTAAAATGGCTTGCTCACATTCATTGGCTTCTCCCCCTCCCCGTTTACAGGTACTTAAGGCAAGTGCATTGGCCTCTTTGGTCCTTAGCTCTTTCATTCATAATATTATGAGGCTATTTAGATAATCAAGGGTTTTTTCCACATCTGACAATCCGTTCTTCTCATACCTTCTTTTTTGTTTTGTTTTGTTTTTTTTTTGTTTTGTTTTTTGTTTTTCGAGACAGGGTTTCTCTGTGGTTTTGGAGCCTGTCCTGGAACTAGCTCTTGTAGACCAGGCTGGTCTCAAACTCACAGAGATCCGCCTGCCTCTGCCTCCCGAGTGCTGGGATTAAAGGCGTGCGCCACCACCGCCCGGCCTTCTCATACCTTCTGAAGGAGCAATGCCTCTGATGGGTTGAGATGAAAACTGAGATAAAAAATGCATGTGATAGTTGTAACGATGGGTGTTGGAATGAAATTTGGGGAGACGCTCCTATCCAGGCTGCTGTAGCGCAGTGCATGGAATGTCAGGTGCCTGAAACAAGAAAGATCTGTTCTGACCATTCTAGAGAATTTCCGGAGCCCAGAGTGTCAGCATGGTTACATTTTAGGGGAGGGCAAAGACTCCTTTTCTCATGGGAACTCTAATCTCATTCTGGGGTCCCACATTCATGGCTTCATCTAAACATAACAACCTCTCAAACACATCACCTTCTAATACCATGTTATTAGTATTAGAGTCTCAACATACAGATTTTGGAGAGGGCACACAACACAGCATAGGATTAAGCACAACTTCCAAATTCCTCCAAACTTTCTCTATGGCGCCTTAAGGTTTCTCAGGCTGCTAAAGTCTCTGAGCTCTTGTGACCGTTTTGGTGTGGGCTTTTAACTTATTATTTCACATTTACTCATTGTGTATATATGTATATTTAATGAGCACACACATGCTAGAGTACACATATGGAGGTCAGACATCTACTTGTGGCAATCAGTTCCCTCCTTCCACCATGTGGATTCTGGGGCTTGAAATCATGTTATAGGCTTGGCAGCAAGCATCTTTAACCACTGAGCTATATCAAACCATTAAAGATTATTTTTTTAGGTAACATATGTATACAAGGTTTGCCAAATTAAAAAGTCTATGCCAATAAAAGAATTACAAAGCCTCCTTTATCCCTGTGCGTTCTGCAAAAAGGACCCATGAAGGAGGTCTCGTGTTATACAAATATGTCTTTGTTACTGATTTATGGGAATAAAATCGACTTCATATGGGACTTATATATTTCAACTTATTAGAGAAATTTTAGAATTCTAACAATTTTCTTACAGCATATTTTATCTTTTACTAGGAACAAATCACGCCATTTGCAAGTAATATACGTTTTCTCTTTTCCAAGTTGTATAGAAATTTTGCTACTGCCTTATTGACCTAGCTAGGAGCTCTTGATTAGCACAGCACAGAAATAGTTCTAGCTAGCATTCTCATCAACTAACTCTTTTAATGGGCTTAGTTAAATACCTTATTTAATTAATGAACTTTAAATTTTTATTTTTTTATTTTACATTTAGTGTTTGTGTGTGTGTGTGTGTGTGTGTGTGTGTGAGAGAGAGAGAGAGAGAGAGAGAGAGAGAGAGAGAGAGAGAGAGAGAGAGAGGAGAGGGGGGTGTTCTAGTAATTTGCCATGGCACACACGTGGAGATCAGAACACAGCTTGAAGGATTCAGTTCTCTCATTCTACTGTATTAGTCTGGAGACAAAAGCTGGGTCCGTGACTGCCATCAGCCTTGCCGAGCAATCTCACGGGCCTGTGAGTCTTTGTCTGATAGGCATTTATTTTTATAAGACACCACTTAATGTTACCTTTGAAATAGGTCTGTTGCAAATACATTCTTTTAGGTGTATCTCCGTTCTTGAAACACTCTCAGTTCTCAAGGGATCAGGTCCAGGAATTCAAGTATGATAGGCAGCTGCCCCACTACTGGTCTCCACTACTGAACTCACCCACCATACACACTCGGCACAGAAACATGGACGTTTCTTTCCATTGCCCTTAGGCATGCATTCCTTATAAGAATTTAACTATCAATCATTATTCTTAGATCTTAGAATTTAAGATTGTTATTTCTCATTGTACGCAAGCCAAAGCAGTCCTTTATGAAGGAAAATAATTATTTTATAGATAACTTTCAGTACCCAATCAAACGTAAATAGATACATAAAGAGGAAAGACGTCAGAAACAAGAGAAAACACAAAGAACACACGGAGCGGCCTCACCAGCACATCCTGCATCTCCCCCTACTCCTCTGTCAGAGTTTTTCTCCTACTCTGTCTTTCAACATGGTTACTAAGTTGTATAGAGACAGAATGGGGTTCTGGATATGGTCTCTACCTCACTCTCTCCTCTTTATGGGACTCTTGGGATAAGTATTTAGACAGGCTGGGTGCTGGACTCACTGTAGAAAAACCTTCGCCTGCCTCGCCTGCCCTCTGGATCCTCAGCATTTCATTTTAGCTTCCTGCTTTTCCTGAAAGTCTGTTCTTGTTCAACATGGACTCACTGTGAGCTGTGTATCAATATTTTCAGGCCTTTATTTAATATTTTAATAACGTAGTCAGCATAATTTTTACAAATCATTTTCTGATCATTCCATCACTTATTGCTTGCTACTTGGTCTGCTTCTATTTTCTTTAATTTCTTTAAAGTTTTGTTTCTGATCTTTTTTTTTTTTTTCCTGTTCAAAGCCCTGGCTGTTTTTGATTAAATGCTAGTAAGTATATGTAAAAATTCTGATATAGTTCCAAGCCTGGTATAATTATATTCCTCCATAGAAAATTTACAGTATCTCTTGCTAGTATTAGAAGAGTGCTTCCTCGGATGATTTTAGCTCAATTTTAGTGATACGTATCTGTTTTCTGTCCTGGATTTGTTTGTGTGTTGCTGTTGGTGGTTTTTTGGGGGAGGGTTGGTTCATCAACTTGATACAAGCTGTGGTTATCTAGAACCTCACTTGAGAAAATGGAATCATCATATTGGTCTGTAAGCAAGCCTATGAAGCATTTAAAAAAAAAAAAACTCATGATTAATGTGGAAAGGTGCAGCCCACCCTGAGAAAGAGGTCCTGAATTGTACTCAAAACAGCCTGAGCAAGCTCTATGGGGCAATTCAATAAGAATCATTCATCCATGGTCTCTGCTTAGTTTCTACCTCCAGCTGTTGTAGAAACCTAAGATAAAATCTAACCTGCAATTCAGTTTCTAGCAGTTAATTTAAGTGTGTTTTTTAACCTTAAGGCATAGCCCTTTGGGGTTTCATCATAAAGGAAAGGTTGGCCCAGCCTCCCTTTTGAGAGACTCGCTGCCCCCTCCAACCTCTCTAGCCCCTGCCTCTGTCTCTTTTTCAGCTCCGCATAGCTGTCAAATGTGCTGCTAAATTTCAGTCTTTCGGACATCTCTTCAAGAATCGGTAGATGTCCCTGAAGGAAAAGAAATGCTCAAAGAAGAGTTGTAATCTCCTGGTTTCCCTGCCCTGGTTTTTTGACCCCCTTGCTTTCCGTCATCTCATGCTCACTTTGCTTTTCACAGTGGGAGTTTAGCTCTGGCTTATGTGGTCTGTCATTATTGATAAACAACTTTCTTTCATCTAGGCTCCTAAGTTCTCTTGGTTGTTGCTGTTGTTGACTGCAGCTCCCCAACATATGTGGTAGGAACTCAATCCAAACAACAGTGTCGAGAAGTGGGGCGCAGTGTCACCACTCTTTTTTTTTAATTTATTTATTTATTAAAGATTTCTGTCTCTTCCCCGCCTTCCCACAGGGCAGGAAACCCTGATCGCTCTTTGAGTGTCGCCACTCTTATGAAAGAATTAATGCTGATTATAAAAAGGTTCAAAGTGAAAGTCTGATCTCGGTATTATACACTCCATGAGTGTGTGTGAGTGTGGTTTCTTGCCCTTCTGCCTTTGGAGTGTACCTTAAGAAGACACTTGCCCCTTCAGCCTTAGTCTGCCAGTCTCTCTAACATTGTTTATGAATCATCAAGTCTATGACATTCTATTATAGCAATACAAAGTAACCTAAAACAATCATCAGTCTATATGTATTTTAAATTTTTTCTCAATCATGAGATGACTGAGTAAGTTACTGACAAAATTGTCGGAGAAAGGTAATTTGTATATTTTATATTGAAAGAGGTCAAAGCATTTTATAGTGCACTTCTAGCTCTCCAAGGTATAAATCAGACAGAAATGCTTATTTTTCCAATCAGATTAAGGTAATCTTTTTTTCCTTATATAACCGATTTTGTTATGCAAATCAATCTTAGCAAATGTTACACCATTTCCGATGTTTCAGGAGATGCAATTATATGTTCAGGCTAAAGAAGCCAAATAAGAAAATAATCTTTACCAGAAAGTTGTTTAGAATCAGACCGTGATGACTTTTCCATTTTTGAGAAAGCAAGAAGGTGGTGGCTGACGTACAGCCTCTCTCAACAGTTTCTAATCCAGCACTGGAGTGTGTAAGCTCTCTAACCCTTTATATATCCCCGCCATACCATTATAACACGATACCTTTGGAGGGGTGAGAAGGATTTATAAACAACAGAGGCATATTCCTCACAGTATGAAGACTCCAAAGTTCATGGTTAAGTTTTTGACAAAATTTGTGTCTGGTGGAGGTCTGCCTTTCATGGATAACACAGTCCATGATCTCACAGAGTACAAACAGGCTTGCCCCCATTGTCTTTATAAAGGAACTAATCCTATTCATAAGGCCAGGTCTTTCATGATCTAATCACGATGCACAAGCCTCACCTCTTAAGACTACAGTGTGTGTAATCTGGCTCAAATATGAGTGTTGGGAGAAATGCCAACACCGTTTTCTTAGCATTTTAGTTTCATAACGTGTAAAGGGAGAATAATACTTAGAAATATTTTATGTGTAAAGAAAGTATTACTCAGAAATTTTTAGAACTATAGTCATTATATAGTAAATATTTATCACAACAACAACAAAAACATTTTAGCATTAACCACTATGCTAGGCAGGGACTTTCTCCATAGCCCTTAATATCCTGGAACTCACTATGTGTATCAGGGTGGTCTTGAACTCACAGAGATCTGTCTACTACTGCTTCTTGAGTCCTGGGATTGAAGGCATGTACCAGCATGCCCATCTTAAGCTACAAATTCTTAACCTTAGCTCTATTGATGTAAGACTGAACAACTCATTTTTAAAGGAATTTAATTGTACAAGTGTTAGGTTTTTTTTTGTTTTTTTTTGTTTGTTTGTTTGGTTTTTTTTGTTTGTTTTTTTGCTGTGAAGAGACACCATGACCACAGCAACTCCTAGAAAGAAAAACATACAGTTTCAGAGGTTTAATCCATTATCTTCATGTCAGGAAGCACAGCAGCATGCAAGCAGACAAGGTGCTGGAGAAGTACCATAGAGTTCTACATCTGGGTTGGCAGGCAGCAGGAAGAGATAGTTAGCTATTAGGGCTGGCTTGAGTTTTTGAAACCTCAAAGCCCACCCCCAGTGACACACTTTCTCCAAGAAGGCCACATTTCCTCTAACAAGGTCATACCTCTTAATACTACCACTTCCTATGAGCCTAGGGGACTATTTTCATTTTCATCTCCACAATTAGTAAAATGTACAAAGGCCTCTTTGCTAGATTCCAGCAGTATCTCCTTAGTGTTGCAACCAAAAATACTCCCAGGATAATCAAACATTGCCAAGGGTTACCAAAGAAGGAAAGCTGCCAATGAGAACCTCCACACTCTACCCCCAAGTAGGTATAGTCACCACACCCAAGTGGGAATAATGCTAAAATCAGATTTTTGAAAGCTAAGCTAATATATTGAGATTTTTCATTCTCTCTCCTATGTACTTCAGCAAACAATTTATCTCTATCCAAGTTTTTCCTCCATATGACTACATCAATATAAACATGTGAGCATGCATGCACGTGCGCACACACACACACTCACACACGCACCAAGTATGTGGTATATTTGGTGGCTTGTTTTTTGTTTTGTTTTTGTATTTGAAAGGATCATACATGAATTAAGTGAAAAATTTATTTATAGCCCAAGGAAAAGAGATAATAAAAATTGCCACTTAGGCCATGGGAGCATAAAACTGACCATCCATAACCTCTTACAGTGAAGTTCAAACTTACTAATGGCTTCACTCCAATCAGTGCCTGGACAGAAATACAACAGAGCCAAAAGTACTCTTAAACCTTCCTTCGAAAGCTGCTACACTGGAAATCTGCAAAAGACCTCTCAGTGACCAAAATACATCCAGTATTATTTTCCCAAACATCCTATAGTAGAATAGATAGCGCCAGATAATGTGTCTGGCTCTCATATTTAAGGAATTTACTTGGTCGAAATATTTCACCGCTATACTAGCCTTTTTGGTTTGGCACAAGAGAAGATAGCTGCGCCATGACAGAAACACAGGATAAGTGCAGCTAACGGGAAGAAGTCTGTCTCTTGTGCTTGTGCATGCTGATACACCCACTATCTGGATAATGAGGACCCTTATTCCCCACACAGCACATACACGATTTAATGACTTACACATGCCAGGCTGATGGACCCCTCTGAGTGTCCCTCTACTCCTTGGTGACTTTGACCATTCTTTTGGGGGAATCTTTACTCCCCATCTACTTAATGAGCTCCCCCATGTCCATACCAGTTTCTAGGGTCACTGCAACAGCACAAGTTGCTGGCTACAAGCGACATAAATCTAGTATCTTACCGTTGAGGCTAGTTTTTGATAGGGAATGCCCCTTTTGAAATCCATGCTAGACTTCCTTGACTCTTACAGCTAGCTTATGGTCCTTGTCAGAGACCCTTGGCTTCCCCCCCTGGCATGTAGGTGCCTCACTCCAACTGTTGTGTCATGGCCACTTTCTCCCTCCGTGACAGTGTGCTCATGTATCTTCTTAGAAGAATGACAGTCACACTGCCTAAAGGAAACCAACTCCAGTACAATCTCTTCTTAGCTAATTATATCTGCAACTAATGCTCATTCAAAGCATCATTCATGGGGTTCCAGGAATAAGACTTTAGGGGGACACAACTCAACAGGAGTTATACTATTTGACAATTCACTTAAATATAAGTCTTGTTTGTGAAGTGCCTGTTGTTTCAAAATCACGAGCTTAGGGCATCACAGCCCATGCAAATTCATAGCACCTGTTTCACAGGCTTGTGTTCGCTCTTCAAAGGTAAGTCCTATGTCTTCGTCTTCTATGACAATAGGTAGCACCTGCATGAGCTTAATAAATCTTTGCAAAATGATATGAATTAATTCAACTTCATCTAGATCCTCAGGACAATTTGATATCTAGCCCCTTAAACTCTAAATAAAGAAAAATGAAATAGGGTATAGTCACGCAAAGTTTTCAACAATGACAACAGAAAAATGAGGTTCGTGGAATTTTGTTTTTTTAACCTGTGACTGCATAACAACAACAGAAGTGGCACCTCAGAAGCTCATCAGAGCCAGACAGTAAATTTTATATTGATGATATAAGGAAAATTTACCTTCTGAGGATTGCTAGCCCCTAACAGAACAGGCAATACTGAAGGACATTGCTTAGTAAAAGAAGCATTCCAGAGTTGGCCTTAGTGATGCATGCCTTTAATCCAAGCACTTTAGAGGCAGAGGTAGGCAGAGCTCCATGAGTGGAAGGCCAGTCTGGGCTACAAAGCAACTTCCCAGCCAACCAGAGCTCCATGGTAAGACCTTTCTTCATGCTCACAGTGTATTTTGCTATAGAAATTATTTCTGGCTATTGTTATAACTACTGAAGAGGTAATTATAAATCAACTAAGATTAATTGAAATACAAAAGTAGAGCATTTGTATATTTTTGAAATTTGCATAACGAATTTAACTTTCACAACTTATTTTCCTTTTAAAATGCTCTTGTAGAGACGTTTCCCAGACAAGACGTGTGAAAACAGGCACATGAAAAGATTTTCAAACTTATTGGTCATTAAGGAAATGTCAATTAAGGCAGAATGGTATTGCAACACATCTGTTGTCATGCTAAATTTGAAAGACTAGCCATACCAGGTGTGAGGAATTTGAGGCAGACTCTGCTGCTGAGATCTCAGAATGCTACAAGCTCTTCTGAGCAGAGCTTGACAGTGTGTTAAGAAGGGGATTATCCTGCAATATTACCTACCCATTGCATTCCTAGCGATATTACCTGGAAGAAATGAAAGCATGCACTCATGTAAGAACTTGAACATGACTTTTGAATTCTCATAGCAGTTTTATTTGTAATGGCTCCCGAACTAAAAAAAAATAATAATAATAATAGGCATCCATCAATATAAATAGACAAATAGTACGCAGAAATGATAGAGTAACTTTTCAACAATAAAAGGCATGAAATGTTTCTCCTCCAGAGATGAACACTAAGTTAATTATACTGACTGAAAAAATGCAGTTTTAGAAAAGCACATTGGATAACCATATCTATAGGAAACTCTAGAAAGCCGGGCGGTGGTGGCGCACGCCTTTAATCCCAGCACTCGGGAGGCAGAGGCAGGCGAATCTCTGGGAGTTCGAGGCCAGCCTGGTCTACAAGTGCTAGTTCCAGGACAGGCTCCAAAGCTACAGAGAAACCCTGTCTCGAAAAAAAAAAAAAAAAAAAAAAAGAAAACTCTAGAAAATACAGACTAATATATACGCATATAAAAGTAGGGAAGGCCAGGAATATAAGATCACTAAGAGACCCATGAAGAGTGGCAGAAGATGATACTGTCTTGGTTGTGATGGTTCTTTCCTGGGTCGATAGACCTGCAAAGCTTGTCAAATTGTACACATTAATATGTGAAGTTCTATAATAATATATAAGCTACCGAAAACAAAATAATTCCTCCTGAAGCTTGGATATTGTAGCTTGGTCTGAGAGAATAGCATTGATATTATGACTTAATTACATTTCCTTTGAAGTACCCATTCTAGCTTTCCCTGTTGTAACAGGCCTCATTTAGATAGCATGAGCTTTTCTGAATTTTGTTTAGCAAAAAAAGACATTTAAGAATTCAGAATTTTATAGCAGTAGGGAGCTATTTTTAATGTTTTCTTTGTGTCTAGTTGTGTTTACAGGGAGAGTGGCTTCTGTGGGGAGCCAGCCTGTGTCTGTGTATCCCATGTGGAGGCGAGAGGTTGATGTCAGGCTTCTTCCTCAACTACTCATCTTATTTTGAGACAAAGTCTCCAACTGAACCTAGAGTTTGGTATTTCAGTCTGCCTGGCTGCCAAATCCCTGGGGTCTTCCTGAGACCACTCTCAATACTGTGTGTGTTGATTAGTTTTGTCAATTTGACACAAACTAGATTTACCTGGGGAGAGGGAGGCCCTGTTGAGGAGTCTCCTCCATCAGACTGACATTTCTTTGAGGGTGTTTTCTTGATTAGTGACTGATGTGGTGTCCACCTCACTTTGGATTGTAACTTTCTGTCTTAGTTTGCTGTGATGGAGCGTTCTGACCAAGAGCAGCATGGGAAGGTTACTTAGTCTGGCGTATACTTCCATCACTGTCTAACACAGAGGGAATTTAGAGGAAGGACAGAAGCAGAGGCCATGGAGGAAGGCTGTTTAATGACTTGCTTCCTGTCTCACTCAGTTGGCTTTCTCATGCAACCCAGGATAACCCGCCCAAGTGTGGTACCACCCACAATGGGATGTGTGCTCCCACATCAATCATTGATCAAGAAAATGCATGGAAGAGTTACCTACAGGCCAGTCTGGAGAAGGAAATGCCTTTTGTTGAAGTCTCCTTTCCCAGATGAGTCTCGTTTGTGTCAGGATGACAAAAGCAAACCAACACCAAGATTTAGAGATGCATGTGCCCAGCATGTATGGGATCTGAACTCATATTCTTAAGCTTGTATGCTGAGTACTTTATCCAAACAGCCATTCCCCCAGACCTTATTTTGAATTTTTTTAACATTTGAGCATGTAACAGTATAAGCAAAGTCTGTGTTTTTGTTTCTTGGCCACCCAGACTGGAATAATCACAGAAAAACTATATGAATTGCAACACTGGGCAAGAGCTCAAGCTTATTCCTAGCTAGCTCTTATATCTTAAATTAACCCATTTCTATTTTTGTGAGTCTTCAAAGTTTTTAAGACTCCCTTCCAGGGTTCAGTTAAAGGTGCCAGGAGCTAAAGAGAGGTCGAAACCTGAGGGTAAAGATCTGAAGGGTAAGAAATCTGCTCACAACAGGAATGTCTGTCTATGTTTATTTTTCTCTCTTCAATCCATCATTGCTCATTGTTCCACCCCTTACTTGTTTTTCTTGTTCTACATTGTTCTTAGTTCTACATTGTTCTAACATTGTCACAAATGTTACCAGCCATATATATCCCTAAAACCAGCAATTCCCCAACCCTATTAGGTACCAGGGCCCACAGAAAATCAGATCAGAGTTTTCACACACACACACACACACACACACACACACACAGAGAGAGAGAGAGAGAGAGAGAGAGAGAGAGAGAGAGAGAGAGAGAGATCTATGAGAGTGGCTAGTATACCTCTACCTCAAGTAAACTCCTTAATGGAGTAAGTTAGTTAAGAAAGGAATTAAATCATCAGGGAATTCTTGAGGAGGGGGTGCACTACATCATAAGGTGATAGATGAAAGAGCTAAAAGGTTTATTTTCAGTAAAATTATGAATAGGGCACAGATTTTATTTTAAATCACTGCTTCACTTCTTTTCTCCCAGTATGCATAGAGGCTGCGAGGTAACTAGGAAACGTCGGGGAAGCTGATGGCTATTGATCAGATAGCACACACACCAGACACCGTAGTTTCTACAGGCCCAGGTCTGGATTTAGACTTACTGCTCTAAGCAAAGAAGAGACCCAGGCCTCTAAATTATCAGTTCCAGGCTACGCTGCTATCAACCCTTCTGATCGAGGGTGTTGTGGAGTAAAACCAGAGCAGCTGCTTGGGCAGGGAGTAATCGATGTCCTTGGAGATCTGTGAATATCTTCTTTGCCTGGACCCTAAACTCTGAAGAAATACCTGCTGATAAAGATAATTGCAGGAAGGCAGATCTCTGTGCTTACCTAGGAGAGAGGAATAAGGCCTGGCCATGGGAAACTGTTATGAACAATGGTAACAAATACGGAACAGAAAGGGAGTTAGCTACAGTGAAAATCTACAGCAAAGGACAGCCACTTATTTACAAAGCCCTGCCTTCACTTGTGAAAAAATGGCTGGGCAATTACTGTATAATGTTGCAGCTTGTAACATCCATTATTTTATAGTTTACCATGAGGCTTGTGGTTTGTTACCTCACGTTTTGCTTCTTAAGCAGCTACATGGCGTCTCCCTGACTCTGCCTTCTTTCTCCTGCATTCAATTTAGTTTTCCTATCTAGTTATATTCCATCCTTCCATAGACCAAAATAGCTTCTTTATTATCCAATGGTCATAAAACACATCCACAGAGCCAGGCAGTGGTGGTGCACGCCTTTAATCCCAGCACTCGGGAGGCAGAGGCAGGCGAATCTCTGGGAGTTCGAGGCCAGCCTGGTCTACAAGAGCTAGTTCCAGGACAGGTACCAAAGCTACAGAGAAACCCTGTCTCGAAAAATATAAAAATAAAAATAAAAAAATCCACAGCATATGGAGGGGAATCCCACATCATCAAAAAAATGTAAGTTTCTACAAATTGGTACATTCTGAGATATACAACTAGAAAGTCGACATAAATAGCAAAATGAGATGAATTTAAAATTAAATAATGTCTTCGTAATTATAATGTTTAAAAACCCTTATACAATTTTCTTGGAAAATAAGAAAATGGAGTCTGAGATTGCTAATATAGGCTTTAGGACCACACAAGTAAAAGGATTTAAGAGGCCCATGAAGGTAAAAATTTAGTCAGAAACATATTTTACTGAAAGTACGAAATTGTCAAGATCACTTGGGGTGTTCCCAGCTTTGACAAACTGAGACAATGTTGAGAACAGGCATACAAGCTCATAGGAGCATGGGCATATGAAAGTTTTTTCCAATAGAAGGAAGGTAAGACACTCGATGGACCATTGGTATAGGTTTGAGTCCAACGCTGACATAAAACAGTTCTCATTGTTTTATGTCACAATTTGGAAGAAAAGGTAGAAAGAGCAAGAGTGTTTTACTTAAGTAGGAAACAGATGCAAAAGAAGAAAGGAAGAATCCATGGTAGCACAATATTGTGGAAAAAGAGAACTGAAAGCCTGAGAAATGTGTGGATTAAATATTAAGAAGGAAAGCAGGGCAATAAAGGGAGGAAGTAAAGAATGGTTTCAGAAGGACAGGTGAGGGAACTGGGTGGTGTTGACAGTGAACAGCTAAGTTTATTGAATCCCAGAAGGAGGGGAACACAGACAACACATTTGAAGGGTGATGATCACCCTTGGCAACCGGAGTGAAAACCTGATCCTTCTATTGTCCCCAAAGGTAAGGCCCATCATTTCCTGCTAGACCATAGTGATATCACAGGAGATAACATGAACTTTATGGAAAGTATTTTGTCTTCACTTTTATTAACAACTGTTTCAATAAGTTATTGGAGAAAATAAAAGATTCCTCAGCTGAAAGAAGCCCACTGAGTTTTTTTTTTAATTTATTTATTTATTAAAGATTTCTGCCTCCTCCCTGCCATAGCCTCCCATTTCCCTCCCCCTCCCCCAATCAAGTTCCCCTCCCTTGTCAGCCCAAGGAGCAATCAGGGTTCCCTGCCCTGTGGGAAGTCCAAGGAACTCCCACCTCCATCCAGGTCTAGTAAGGTGAGCATCCAAACTGCCTAGGCTCCCACAAAGCCAGTACGTGCAGTAGGATCAAAAACCCATTGCCATTGTTCTTGAGTTCTCAGTAGTCCTCATTGTCCGCTATGTTCAGCGAGTCTGGTTTTATCCCAGGCTTTTTCAGATCCAGGCCAGCTGCCTTGGTGAGTTCCCGATAGAATATCCCCATTGTCTCCTTGTGTGGGTGCACCCCTCGCGGTCCTGAGTTCCTTGCTTGTGCTCTCTCTACTTCTGCTCCTGATTTCGACCTTGAGATTTCTGTCCGGTGCTCCAATGTGGGTCTCTGTTTCTGTCTCCTTTCATCGCCTGATGAAGGTTAATATTCAGGAGGATGCCTATATGTTTTTCTTTGGGTTCTCCTTATTTAGCTTCTCTAGGATCACAAATTATAGGCTCAATGTCCTTTGTTTATGGCTAGAAACCAAATATGAGTGAGTACATCCCATGTTCCTCTTTTTGGGTCTGGCTTAAGAGGCTCCATTACCGTAGGCTGTATTAATTCCCTGGCGCTCAGTCAGCTTAACCAGCAGGTGATTGAGCCTAACTTTTATCTTTGTGACACCAGTCAAGCCAGAAGAACAACTTCACTGAAAGTCACCTCTCTACCCAGGACCTGAAGCAACAGAAAATGGGCATAACCAGGAGGCCAGGGAAAGATGGTTTTTCTTTTAGGGATGTATCTTCTGCCTTGACTAAGAACCAGTAAAAAAGAGAGTTGGGCCATAGGGATGGTCAACTCCTCTGTAATTGTGCTGTAACAGGACAAAAGCAAGGGAGACCAAAACATTTCATATTTTTGGTACAGACTCTCAATTATACACAATTATGTACAAGTCAAACGGTTCCTGTTAACACTTGTAAAAATTTTTTTCTGGCCTACCTGGTTTGAAAAGTTATATTAGTGTGTACTGGATAAGTCTGTGGGATAGCATCTCTAGATCTGAAAAGACTTTGCATTATAAAACATTTTATCACAGTGAAAGATTTACTCTTCTTAGGACTTTGTGTTCTGTTATTTGGATATCATATAAATATAGCCAACCCTCTGTACCCTCAGATCCTATGTCCATAAATTCAATCAACAATCACAAAGTCAAAAATGGTTTAACAATAAAAAACAATAAAAATTAGAAGTGTATTACCTAAGTGGGGTTTACACTGTAGCAGGTATCATCAATCACTGATAGATGATTTATGCTACACAAAAGGATTGTATGGGTTACATGCCAATACACCATTTTCTACAGGGACTTGAGCATTTCTGAATTTGGTATCTGAGGTGGGGGTGGGATCCTGGAACCAATTCCCATGGATTTCAAAGGGCAGGTGAATATGTAGAAAGACGTGTGTACTCGCATGTAGGTCAGGTTGATTTCAAAGAATGTTCTCTTCACTTAGACTTGATAGAGGTAATAGCAGTGATCTAAACTGATACAAATGTTCACTGCAGGAAGGAGTCCTGGATAGATTTCAGATGACGAGGTTAAAGATGGGCCCAGAAGGATCAGTAGGTTATAATGCAGAGATAAATAAAGCATGATGCATGAGTCTACAATCCAGATATACCTTTTCACTTGGCCCTTCTCCTGGAAATGCTACGGACCCAAGAGACTCTAGGAATTGATTGCATATAGAATGCGATTATTCTAAGGCAAAGAGCAAATCCTCCAACTCCAGGATTCCTAAGAAGTTGTGTTTCATTTTGTTGATTGTCCCGATTATACTCTTTGGGATGAACAGGGACAAGACCTTCAAAGTGTCTGCATCCAAGGGGTCCACTGATAGTAAATGAGATGCAGGTGGGCCTTGGTATGCAGTGACGGGATCCCGAGGCTTGAGATCAGCCTTCCTGCTAAGCTAGAATTGGTTCCAGGTTTGTAATTGCCAAGTGTCTACAGAAATTTGCTAAGATACCGACTTCCACCCGCTTCCCTGTGCATTGCCAGTGAAGGTACTGGAACACATGGTCAGACTGAGAGGTGGAACCATCCTAGAGACATGAGACAATGTATCACCTGACAACCAGCAGAGCTGAGTTGTCCTCATGTGAGGGGAAGTGCAGCCTGTCCTGGGAGGGACTTTCCTGCCTGATAATGTCAGAGCACATGAAAAGTTTAGCCAGAGAACAGGCACCAGAAAGCCCATGTTTTGAAATGTAATTTTCAGTCGCCTGGCTACAGTCAACTCGAAAATTGCTCAGTGAGCAACTGTTTTTAAAATAGCCATTTGGTGACAATCGTTTTTTTCCTTGCATAGTACGTGAGGCTGTAAAGCCAACCAGCCTGATTTCTCCCCTCATCCGGTTAATCATTACATCTGGCAGGTAAGGAACACCTAGATGTTTGCTAAGATTATCAGAACAAACCTCTCATTGTCGTTCTGTCAGATGACAGAAACACAATGTCGCTCACTCTAAGTCAGATATCTTAGCCACCTCCCAATTCCCTGTTTCAGAGAAGTGGCAGAACTAACCGCATGCTCACAACATGAGGAGTTAAACCAGATTCTCTTTCCCTCTTTGCCTTCTACTTAAATACATAAAATAAATAAATAAAATCACTAAGTCCTCCCTCAAAAATATTTCTACAGCTTGCCTTACATCTTTTATTTATGTTTAAAAAATCTTTCATAAGTCTTACTATACTAGCTTTCTATCTTATCCTTGTGTTTTCCCACTTCTATCTACTGTACCAGCCCTCGCCATAGGCATTTCGGTGAATATCTCTCATTTATTTGCTGCTTTGCACAAGATTTCACTGTGACTTTCAATTGCATGCAATAAAATGCAAGCACTTGCTTCATATCCTTGCTAGGATTGTGCTGAGCTGCACCCTCCTCTCAAGAGACAGTTCCTATCTCTTCTTCCTTATGGCATCCTTCACATTCCAGCAATACCTTCCTCGAGGAGTTTACCCGAAGGCAGCAGGCCTTTCTATTGTGCTCTCCATAAGATTCAAAACACAGAATGTTCACTATGTTTTCTGCTGGAGAGATCTGGCAGAGCCTGCCTGTTCTCAGGTCAAAGAAATGTGTTCTAAGACTAGGATGTGCGTGGGGGGGGGGAGGGCCCAGGGGTGGCTCAGTCTGTAGCATGCTAGCCTAGCATTAAGGGGCCTCTGTTTGAAACTCAGCACCATACAAACAGGGCAGGTTGTGCAATCCTGACATCTCAAAACTTTGGAGGTAGAGGAGAAGGGTCAGAACTTCAAGGTCATCATCATTTAGTACACAGTAAGTTCGAGACCATCCTGGGGTACATAAAACCCTGTCTCAGAAAGCATGTGTCATATGATGAAACTTCCTGATGAAGATGTTAACCTAGCATATATTTTAAGTGATTTTTTCATAGCACTCAATTAGAAAGTTACTATTTTCTATTGTTTATGCTTGTTTGCCCTTCTCCGACCCTGGAAACCATGGCGTTTTTAATTGTGCAGTCATTATATCTTCCTTTGCAATTATATCATCAAATATAGACTTCGCTTATGTTTTCACTCAGCAGCAATTTTCTCAGAATTTCCGACATACCAATGTGTTTGGCTACCACTGGTATTTCACATTCTATGTAGTATTCTATTATAGGTGTATATACAATATTTTGTCACTTCTACCATAAATAAAAGCTTGTATTCACTTTTTTAAAAGTTACTACAAACACTGTTGCTATGAAATCTTGAAATTATTTCCCCAGAGCTTGTGTGTATCTTAAGGTAAAATGTTGGACTCATCAATCACATGCTTTCTAGATAATGTAAATGTTCCCCAACATGCTTTGCTGAAGTGTAACTTTTGATTGTTTGATCATGGTTCTAGTCCTGGGGATTGAACCTTGGGCCTTCTCCTCCTAAGCAGGGGCCCTACTACTGAGCCCCAGTCCCAGGTCTTCTCACATTTATTTCTAATACTGTCAGCACTTTTTATGAATATAAAGTTTTGGAAGCTGGAGATGGCTTAGCTGTTACAAGCATTGCTTGCTCTTCCAGACGTCTGGGTTTGATTTCCACCATATACAATACAGCTGGTAACTGTCTGGAACTTGAGGACCAGAAGATCTCATAATTTCTTCTGGCCTCTTCAGGTATCACATATATACAGGCAGACAAAACATGTAAAATAATAAATAAATTATATATATATACATATCATGTTTTTTATTGCATTAAATTCAGTAATTCGTATAGAGCTAAACCTTTTTTTTTAATCTTTTCTTTTTAATGATGTAGAATGTAACAATTCTTTTCTACCAAGAGGTCAGAGATTATTTGAGGAAGTTCAAATCTTGATTTCCAAGAAATAATTTATTAACAAAAATTTGCCAGATTGTCAGAAACAATAAGCCTCATTTTCTTAACAACAAGTTGCTATTTAGCGTCAATTCTGATATATGTGTGTGTGTGTGTGTGTGTGTGTGTGTGTGTGTGTGTGTGTGTATTTGGGTTCATTAAACAGTGCTCCCAAGTGGAAACCTCAGAAAGAGCTTCCAAAGTAAATGTCCCTTCTGATGTCCTGTGTCTTCCTGTCTCTTCATCCACATCACTCTCCATGGTCAGCCACGAAAAGCAGAAGTCCTTTCATTCCAGCCCATTCTGGAAAGGCCTTGGCCCAGATCTTGGAGTGTGGGGAGGAATGTGGAAACTGCTGGCCAGAGACTCTGCACGGACAGGCCGGCTAGCTCTCTGCTCTTAGTCTGTGTCATTACACGCTGACTTGTATGTTGCTCTCTGCTCTTAGTCTGTGTCATTACACGCTGACTTGGATGTTGGATCGGTTTCCTCAAACCTTCCTCTGCTGTGCAAAAACCGAGCATAAAAATACGGTAGTCGTGTGGCTGAGATGGCTCAGCCAATAAGGACGCTTGCTACCAAGCCTGACACAGTTGACTCCAGTCCTCAGGACCCACGTAGTCTAAGGAGAGAACTGACTCCCACAAGTTGCCTACTGACAACAATACACCCACTTTGTGTATGCCCACGCACGCACCCCAAAATATTAAATTTTGAAAAAGGATAGGTCACCTTGAGTCTTCGTATTTCTGTCCATTCTCAAGCATCCCATGTGTTGTTCGCTGTGACAGTCTGTGTGATTGTGTCTACTTTGGTTGTGGGTGTCTGCCATGACCCCCTTGATTGTGTC
>NC_022009.1:110572161-110579253 GCF_000317375.1 Microtus ochrogaster
TGTGTCTACTTTGGTTGTAGGTGTCTGCCATGACCCCTTGGATGGGCAATGAAGGGACAACAGGCTTTCTTGTAGTATCTGTCTATTATTTGAATTCTTACTATGTTTTATTAACCCATTCATTTTCCCTGAACCAATAAAGTATTGCTAACTGGTAAATTAAATAATTACTACTAATAATAATGTTTTGAAATAAAACTTTACCGTCACATAAAGGTTTTCTAACCTTTTTGTTAGGATTTCTCTAGCTATAATTTTCTCTTTGTTCTTCCAACCTTTTCATAATCTTCCTGTTATATTTCTGAGACAATTTTATTGAGCATGTGACTGATACATAATTTAGTTTTTAGATCAATTTGAGGAAAATTTGCATTTTTATTGCATTGAAGTCTTTCGTATTAAATATTCTGTTTCAACTGCCTGGCTTGTCTTTCAATTACATGGTCATCAGTACCTTTCTCAGAAGACTTTCAGCTTGCCAGAAAGTATCCACATTAATGTTTATATCACGACATACAAAGATATTTTTATGATTTTGTCATTATTTAGCTTTGTTACTCTTCCCCCTTCCTTCCTCTGTCCTCTTTCTCTTTTCTCTTTTCTGAGGTACTACCTAGATCCTCTCGCAGGATTCTTAACACAAACAACTGCATTTCTAGGGATTTTAGAGTCATTTTTATAAACTAAGGCATTCCACTTGCCTTTTTAGGGTCTACTCTTTTTTCTTTTTTCTTAGCATACAATACAAATAATTTTTATTATGGCAGTTTCCAAAAAAGTTTTCTTTTTTACTGTTTCTTTTATCTTTTCATCGTCTCTCCCTCCTGTAGTTTTTTTTTTTTTTCCTACTCTTTGCACACACCCCCAAATAAATACACGGCGACTTATAAATGCCGAACCTTAGCTTGGCTTGTTTCTAGCCAGCTTTTCTAAGTTAAATTAACCTGTTTCTCTTTAACCATGTTTTGCCTCTGAACTTTTTACCTTTCTTTATTCTGTCTCTTTCTTTCCCTCTTACACTGTGGCTGGCTGTGTGGCTGGGTGCCTGTCCCCCCATGTCCTCCTCTTTCTCCTTTTCTCTCTCTTCGCGCTCAAGCATAGATTTCTCCGACTTTTTCTCTCTGCCTGCCAGCCCTATCTATCCTTTCTCTGCCCAGCTATTGTCCATTCAGATCTTTATTCCACCAATCAGCTGTCTTAGGCATGCAAATAACACAGTTTTGTAGAGTTAAACAAATACAACTTCATCTGCATCATTAAACGAATATTTCACCGCATAAACTAATGTAACAAACCTTAAACTAATACTGCACAATACCATCCCATCCTTGACTCCATCCATACCCTATGCAGCCTCTTTTCCCCTTTCATATCACATGGCCCCTTTGTCCCCACTCACCTCCCCCTCTCCTATCTTCTCTCATAGCCTATATCCACTCTGATATCCCCTCGTTAAAATGGTTTGTGTATGGTAGAGAACACCTGAATTTTGTCTTTCTGTGTCTAGGTCACTTCATATAATACTGCCAAGAACCACGCCTTTCCCTGCACATTTCATTTTTTCCTTTGTAGCTGAGTAAAATTCTTTGTGTATATATGTGACATTTTCATTATCTGTTGTTTTGTTGATGAGCGGTAAGATGTTTTTTTTCTTTCATGCTGTTATGAATCATGAGGATAGAAACATAGCTATGCATGCATCTATGTGGTAAGATATATGTACGGAAATGGTAGAACTTGGTCATGTGGTAGCTCTATTTTCAAATTTTAGAGTAAATAATGGATATGCTATTTTACAACCCTTTCAGAATATTGCCATTTGTTTTGTTTATATTTTGTTTGTCTGTTTTTATTGTTATTATTCTATTTTTGAGACAGGGTCTCACTATATAACCCTAGCTGGCCTGGAACTCACTATATAGACCAATCTGGCCCCAAACTCAAAGAGATCTTCTTACCTCTGCCTACCAAGTTTTGGGATTATCATTTATTTTCTTGGCTATAGCCATTCTGACTTGGAGAAAATGAAATCTTAAAGTTGTTTTAATTTTCATCCTCCTCATAGTTAAGGACGGTGAACACTTTTAAAAGTGTCATTAGCCATTTGTGTTTCTTCTTCTGAGAAATGTCCATTTCATTAACCTATTTATTGATTGGCAGTTTTCCTTTATAATATTTAATTTATTTTCATTCTTTATATGTTGTATACATGAACTTCTTCTCTGGGGCATAACTGGCAAAAATTTGCTCCCATTCTGTAGGCTGCTTATACACTCTGCTAATGAAATGGGGGGCTGTTTTGTCCTTCAGTGTACAACATTTTAATTTTATATAGCCCCATTTATTAGCTCATTGAACTATTTTCTGTCCTGTTCAGAAAGTCTTGCTCATACCAATAACTTAAATATATTCCCTATGTTTTCCTCTAGCACCTTCAACATTTCAGATTTTAAATTAAGAGTAAGATCTATCATCCATTTTGAATGGTTTTTGTGTAAAGTTGGAAATGATTTTATTATTCTGCCAAAACATTCAATTTTTACTAGAACCATTTATTGAACAGGCTTACCTCCAACCCAAGTGTATATTTTTGGCAAAAATTAAGTGCCCATAACTATGCGTACTTATCCCTAAGCCCTCTAGCACATCCTATTGGTCTACATAGCTATCTGTTTTATGGCAGTTCCATGTTGTCCTGCTCACTCTAGTTCTATAGTATAATTTGAGATCAGGAACTGTGGTACTTTAGCAATATTCTTTATGCTTATGAGTACTTAGGTTATTCTTGTCCTTTTGTATCTCCATAAAAATTATTGGATTCCTCTCCCTGCCCACTCCAGTCCTATGAAGAATGTCATTGGAATTTTGGTGGAGCTTGCCTCGAATGTATAGCTACCCTTAGTTAATCTAGTCATTTTCTCAATATTAGTTCTGCCAGTCTAGGAGCATGGCAGTTCCCTTCATCACCAGCATTATTTTTAATTCATATTTTCACTGTCTTAAAACATTCACTGTAATGGCCTCTTACTTCTTTTAGTGGGTTTATTTCTAAGTATTTTATTATGGAGGTGCTAGTGTGACTAGGACATAGTCCCTAAATTTCCCAAGCAAGTGTATTATTGGCATGCCAAACTACTGATTTTTTAGATGCTTGCATAGAATTCTAAACTTTACTGAAAGTATTTATAAAATCTAAGACATGTCTGGTAAAGTCTGTAGGATAAGAGACCCTGTAGTATAAGAATTATTCCATTTGAGAATAGGGAATACTTCTTCCTTTCCTATTTTTATCTCTTTCTCTTATTTTCCGTTAGACACCAGGCATTATGTTGAATAAAAATGGGTAGGTAGGAGGTACCCTTTTTGCATTATAGATTTTGGATAAAATATTTTCAGTTTCCCCCATTTAATGTAAGGGTTGATATAGGTATGTTTTACATGTATATTCTTTTATTATTTGTAATTTCTCTAGAACTTTTATTACGAACTTTGTCAAACGCTTCTTCTTCATATATCAAGATGACCAACTCCTGTCCATAAGGTTGTTTATATATTGGATCACCTTTATTGATTTATGTATGTTGAATCCTCATTTGCATCTATGGGACTTGGGATGGAACCTATTATATCATAATGTATGATCTTCTTACTTTGCTCTTGAACTCGGTCGCAAGTATTTTGTTGTCAATATGTCTTTATCTGATTTTGTTATCAAAACAAGATTGGCTTCACAGGCTGAATTTGCTTATGCTATTTCTCTCTTCCTGTTTTGTGGAAAAGATGGGAAGTGTTAGCATTTCCTCCTTGAGCGATTGCTAGGGAGCATGTAGGAAGGGGAGCAGATGAAGAGGAAAACCTGAGGCAGACAAAGGCACATGAGCTGTGGAAGGGGTTATAAAGTTCATTGCTTTGTTTGTTTTTTGTCATTTTCTGTGGTGAACAAATGCATTGAAATGTAGTTGAGTTAAAAGTGGAAAATCCTAACTGAATCTCCATGGCTTCTAATGGTCACTCTAACCCCTTTGCTGCTCACTGCAGTGTATGGAGTTTGGGTCTGGGAAGGGGCTTGCTTCAGGAGCTGGGTAAATCTAGCTACAAAATGGTTTTTTTCAAGTCAGTTACAATAGAGTTATTTTTATAAAAAAAAAATTTGTTTGATAGAATTCAGTAGTGACTCCATCTGGTCCTGGGTTTTTCTTTGTGGGGAAACTTTTAATTACTGCTTCAATCTCATTGCCCACTACAGGCCTATTTAAATTATTTATATCTTCTGGATTTAATTTAGGTTAGTCATATGTGTTCAGAAATTTATTCATTGGTCTTCTTCATACTAGTCTCTAATGACCATCTGGATTTCACTGGACTCTGTTGTTACTTATGTATTTGGATCTTTTCTCTCTTTATATTCCTGTCTTCTATTCTTAATATCTAATTTTCCAAGTTTATTTATTTACCATGCCATGCATTAAATGGAGAGTACTGATAAAACTAGGCTGATTTCTTTCCCAGCTCCTCGTCTTCTTTTCTAATTTCTTAAGTTAAAGACGCATTTCAACCAATTTCAGCCTTTTCCACTAAAGTAAAGGCAGTAAAGATGCTAATACTGTTTGAGATGCATCACTTGACATATGTATTGAAATATAGTTGTTTTATGACAACTTGACGTAAGCTGGAGTCATCTGAGAAGAGGGAGTCTCAGTTGAGAGAATGCCTCCGTGAGATCAGGCTGTAGGCAGGACTGGAGAAGGTTTTTTAATTAGTGACTGATAAGGGCAGGCCACAATAGTGGGTGGGGCCACCCCTGAGATAGTGGTCCTGGGTTTTATAAGAAGGCAGACTGAGGAAGTCATGAGGAGCAAGTCAGTAAGCAGCACCCCTCCATGGCCTTGCATTAGCTCCTGCCTCCAGGTTCCTGCCCTGCTTGTGTTCCTGTCCTGACTCCTTTCAATGATGGATTATGATGTGGAAGTGTAAGCCAAAGAAGCCCTTTCCTTTGGGGACTCTCTCATGCTATATAACAACTTTGCCTCCTCTGTGTCGCCTTTTCAAGGACCTATCTAAAAATCTAAATGTCTCAAAAAAAAAAAAACCTGACCTTTCTAAGTCTACATGTAGTTTTAATTTATCTGTTTTTGGTCATTTAAAATCCAATAATATATTATGTATAATGGAAGCCTTAGAAACTCATCAAAGTATCGTAGTGTGTCGTAAACATATGATAGATATTTATAAATATTCCTTGGATACTTGAGGAAATGTTCTATAGATTTCCACAGGAGAGTCTTTTAATAGTGTTTTTTAAAAAGATATTCTGTACATCTACTACTCTATGAACCTGGTTCATAAAATATTGAGAAAAGTACATTGAAAATATCTATTACCATCATGATTTATTAATGTCTCTGTTCAGTTCTTATGTAATTGTAAAAAATACCTACTTAAAAGGTGTGCTGCTGGATATACCCTAGAACTGTACAGTGTTGCTGAAATAACTATCTTTGGGTAAGGATAAATTTTGGCTTATTTTTATCTCATTAGAATATCCAAACCAACAATCCTTAGTTATATATATATTTATCCATTGCTGTCATTTTGCGTTCAGTCATACTACAGCCTTATTTTAAAGTATCTCTTCTTTTAATTTATCTTGTTTTGTTTTTGAAATGGGCTCTTATTGTATAATCCTGGCTAGTCTGGAATTATGTAGCTCAGGTTAGCCTTGAGCTCATAGCGATCTGCTTGCCTCTGCCTCCAAAGTACTGAGATTAAAGGTATGAATCATAACTCCTCACAAGGCATATCTTTTAAAAATAAAGCCAGTTAAATTTATTTTAGTCTAGTCCTTGTCTTCCAACTGGAAATGCTTCCAATTACAGTTTCTGCAGTGGATGTGTTTAGATTATTTTTACCACTTTTCTTTGTACTTTTCATGTGTTCTTCTCTAATACTAAATTTTTTCTGTGTTCTTTGGAGTTGGCTTTTCTTTAATTTTATTTTTTCACTTCTGCAAGACATAGCTTTCTTTATGCAGTCATTTTTACCCTTTTCATGCTACATTAATAATCTCTATGGATATAAATATCAAAGTCTAAAATTAGCATCATTCTCTTCCATTCCAACAACATAAGGACTTTAGAGTCCTGTGTTTCAAACACCATCCCTTTCCTGTCTTGCAGCTGCCCTTTATGACAGTCATACTTTTTATAGGTAACTTGACAATGCTTAGACTGACTAACCTCTTTTCTTTTCTCAGCTTTACTCTTCCTTCTCACGGAACACATCTTTCATCAGCTATTGTTTTGCTTCAGAACGCGCTCACTCGAAGCATTTCCCACAGGAAAAGTCAAGGGGTGGCAATTCAGTCTTTAGTTCCAACAGTCCAGCTGAGAGCAGTGTATTGCAAACTCTTAACTCAGGAGTATCCAGTCCAATACTCAGCCACCTACGGTCTGACCTGGTCATAAAATGCCTCTGAAAAGTTTGTTGTAAACTACAGTTTTGAAGACACCCTACACTTTGGCAATCATTTGACAAGATTTACATTCTCTGGAAATGTTGAAGAAGTCCAGGACTTACGCTTAATTCTGTGTCCAGTGGGGGTGAGGCAGGCAACAGAATGAGGATTTGTTGGTAGTTCACCTTTTCATGGAGGATGCTGCTTCTTCTATCCAGCTTTACACAGGAATGCTTCTTGTTGGTTGTTACCTTGCTTCTGATGATGCTCTGGACGAGGTCCTGCATAAACCAAAGTCCATGTCATTTAGGTTTACCAAGCCTTTCTAGCCCTTACCTTTCTGAGTTTCTGGCTTCCCTTGTTCTTTCAGCTTCTAAAGCTTCCCTTCACTTTCTCATTAGCTCAGTGGTGCAGTTAGAGCATCTTCAAATATTGCTTATGAACCATTTATGCTACAGAGAGGGTTGGTTTCAAGATTTTATACTTCATGTGCCAACTCTTGTTGTAATAGGAGCTGCGGGGCTGCGTCCCCTGCCGCCTGCTAGCTTATGCCCCGAAATAACAACACACAAATTGTATTCATTTAAACACTGCTTGGCCCTTTAGCTCTAGCCCTTACTGGCTAATTCTGATATCCC
>NC_022009.1:110579493-110586285 GCF_000317375.1 Microtus ochrogaster
CTCTGATACACCACACTCCTGATAATTTACAGAAGGCCTCAGGATCAATGCTTTGTCCCTGACTCTGATAATCCACCAAGCTGAGGATCTGCGACATTTCAGTCAGCCTTTGGTTTCTGTTTACTTGCTTGAAGCACCTGAGGGCTCCTTTTAGACCCTTAAAAGGGAAATGATTTCAAATTTGCATAACCTCCTCTGGGGATAAGATTTAGCATTCTTAATAAAACCTTTTAGTTTCCAATGAACTTTAAGAAAATTAGGACTTGTATTAAACAAGGTATCAGCCATACTGTTACATGTAAGCTGCAAGTTAAAGCCTAGTAATTTCTGGGATTTCACCGTCCTTTGACTTGCATTCTAACTACGTCTATTCTCTTTCTAGCAAAACATTCTTACCAATAGCGAATATTTGAAGTGATTCCCCATAGAAATTTCTTTTTCTTGTCACAAACCTGAAATAAAACTATGATATTGTTCTTAACTAGTATGAAAAGTTTTCATTAATGACTCTTTAATTAAAAAGATCAATTGTCTTTTTTATTTCAAAGCTTATAGCTGTAATAAATAAGCATAACATAGTTCCACTCTCACCGAAACATTCTCCAGTGCTAAGGGTGTTGCTCAATGGCTGTTCAAATACTTAGCAAGTTAAAGCCCTGGGTTCAAGCACCTCCCATAAGTGAGAGGTTTTCCTGAGTCTTGTGGATGTACAAGATAACCTTACAAGAGACTATTGTGTTTAAAACTTTTTTTTTTTTTGAGACAGGGTTTCTCTGTGGCTTTGGAGTCTGTCCTGGAACTAGCTCTTGTAGACCAGGCTGGTCTCGAACTCACAGAGATCCGCCTGCCTCTACCTCCCGAGTGCTGGGATTAAAGGCGTGCGCCAAAACTTTAATGCAGATTGAAAAGCAGAATCTAACTAGAAATGTTCAACTAGGTTATGACCAAGCATATGAGTTTAATTTTTGTTTCTAGTTGAAACACGATATTTTTTGTAATATTCTAGCCAAACTTCCTTCTCTGCTAAAAATGCATCACTATGCTAATCAGAAATGCATTAAACTTTTAATGTTCATGGATCCGTATGAAGAAATTGAGAACTAGTACACTTATTAACTCTCTTTACATATATATACAAATAGATATATAGAGATAGATGATATATATTTATATACACTCTTCAAATATGTGTATACACATATTTCCCAACTTGTTTGAATTAAATGTTATGTAAAATTTAGATGGTTTGATAATTTAACTGAAATATAATAAAAGCTAAGCACAAGGGTGTTAGAAAAATCTAGATTTCTTCCCACATAACTTTGAGTAAGTCTCACTTCTATGCATCGATCCTCTGCAAAACTAAACTATCCGAGTCAAGATGTCCTGGGTTCAAATTCCATTTGACATGTTCCCAGAGTGTTAGCCAAGCTGCTAATGCTTATCTCTAAGAAATCACACATCAGGGTCAGCTGAGCCATGAGGACTAAGTTGTGTAACACCCTCAGACAAAGAGTGACGCTGGGAGACTTCTGTCTAAAGGCCATGCATTGAACTTACCCACATCAATAAATTACTGAAAGACCAGTTCACTTTTTCCTTGAGATGCCCTTTTATGGTATTCCACTTACTATTTCATTAACATGTTCTTAATTAACCAACATAAAGTTGGTTAGGGCAAAAGGAGTAAGATATTATGCAGTTAAAAGATCATTTCAAGTTCAGAAAAACCCACTTGTGTTTTGGTACGATCACACCTACAGAGCGTGTGTGTTGTTTAAAATTTGTGATTCCAAGGGGGGGGGGGGGGGGGTGGTTGGTGGGGATCAGTCTTCCAACTAATATATATGTACTTGGCGTTGAATAACTAGATTGAAATCCTGGAAAAAAGGAGAGAGAGGGAGAGAGGGAGAGAGAGAGAGAGAGAGAAATTTAGCCTCTCTGACTTGTTTGGTTATAATAGCTACTACATAGACAGTTTCCATAAATACTTGTTTCTGCTCAAAGTCATTCTTTCTTTGATAAATACCCTTCAAAAGGACCTCAACTTCCTAAGTAAAAGAGAAGCACACAGAGAGACAATGACAGAGAGACCAAGACACAAATACACAGAGAGAGACAGAGACAGAGAGACAGAGAGAGAGAGAGACAGAGAGACAGAGAGAGAGAGAGAGAGAGAGAGAGAGAGAGAGAGAGAAGGGAAGGAAGAGAGAAAATACAATGAAAAGGAAAAAAGGAATGAAGAAAGCAGAAAGAAAGAGAGAAGAAGGGAAACATGGAAAGAGCAAGAGAGTGTGAGAGAGAAGAAGCATTGTGGTCTTGGTCGGTTAGAGAATGAGAGTCTGCTGCAGCACCACAGAAACCCGGAGAGACAGCGTATAGTTGTCTTGAAAGCCACAAAGCTAAACAATTCCAAGAATGTCTGGCAAAGACCTTTTGGGAAGGGCAAGGTGGGGGAATGACTGGGAGGGGGAGCCCCCTCCGCTCCTTTACACGGTGTGCTAGGATTTGGGAGACCTGGCGGAAACCTTCAGGTCACCCAAGGAACTGCTCTCGCGGCTAGTCCTGTGCGGCGAGGCGGGGGGTGAGCGCGAGGCGCGCGGGGCGCGGAGATGTGCAAGTGGCGAGGCTGGACCGAGTGCAGGCGAAAGCTGCAGAGCGGCCACAGAGAGGGGTGAGTCTCGGGGTGAGGGTCCGAGGGATGCGGGCTTCCCCGGTGCCCTCCGCCCCGAACCCTAGCGGGGCCTGGAACCTCCCGTGACTCCGGCCTCCGCTCCTCTGAGCGCGCGGCGCTCGGGCGCACCCTGGGGACGCACCGAGCGGTGGGTGCTCTCCCGGGCTGGGGGCCAGTCTGCCCGCCGCCGCCCCGGCCGGCGCGCTCATTGGTCGGGATGTGTCTGCTCAGCAGCCTCCAACTTCTCCCCAATCCCACTGGTGAGTCACCGGGGAGCGAGCGACTGGGCACCGGGGTCCCCGCGGTGTCGGCTGCGGGTGGGACGGGCAACAGGAGGACGGAGCGGGCGGGGGCCGAGACGCGCGGAGCAGGGACAGAGGCCGAGGTCCCGCGCGGAGCCGCCGCGGGCGGAGGAGGCGTGTCCTGGGCGGGAGCCGCCACTGGGACCTGAGAATGTGGGGAGGGGAAGGGACCGAGAGGGTGACCTGGAGGAGGGCCCTGCGAGTGATGTCAGGTCACCTCCAGGTTCATTTTCATAGATCCCTGCAGCCTCCGCTTGGGAGTTATGTTTGGTGACTGAGAGCAGCGCTACCAAATTGCACCGGGGTTGATTTGGGGGCTGGGAATTGGCCATTCCGCTGTACAGACACTGATTTTTTTAAAAGCAAGGTTTGTTTTCGTTTTAGTTTCTATCCGATTCTCTCCTCGATTAACTCACTTTTCTAGTTTTTCATTTTCTTAACCTAAATGTCTTTTCACGATCCCATCTCTTCACCGTGCTTTGAACCTTGGCTTCCTATTATATAATTCATGCTTAAATCACCCGGAGGGTTGACTGGCGCGGGGTGGAGGGGCTGGGGTGTTCTTTCGTAGATGGAAGTTTTTAAAGACCCTTACGTTTCCCGATCTATTTATAGCCTTTAAAAATAAGAGTAACTGTAACTGGGTATTCCTCTGAGCCTCTTGGCCAAGTCTATTCCTTGTCCATAAGCGGTTCACATGGCTCTTATTAAACTGAAAACTAGTAACTGACTTGCAGCGTCAGCGTTGGGAAGCTGCTGTTGGCGGTAGATGGGCCATGAGGGAATGTAGTTACACTCCCTTGGATTTTTTTCCCCCTTTCGTGTTCAAGCTCTCAAAATCTTTGGCTGTATTTTGGACTCGATGTTGTGTGCCTTGGGTTGTGTGACTACACTGTACACGAGAGCGTTGTAGATGGGACTTTTCATAACTCTTCTTAGAGGCTGGGGAAACACCTACTAGTTAATGTCCTAGGGAACACGCTTGCTTCTGAGTACTCCTTTCTTGTTCAGCGTCCAAGGGCACCGTCTAAATATGAAACCGGCTTCTTCTTCCTCTGCCTCAGTATCCATTAATGCAGACTGTAATTCCAAAGCACCACAGCAGGGACTAGCAAGCATAAATATTGTAATTGGTATCATAATTCCGGTCAGCTATGTTTCATGATTTGATGGTCTGCTGATGCTTTGAAATGCATCTTATACTCAAGCAAAAAGAATGTCGTATTCTTTAGCTGATACTGCCACGCGGACATTTATGGGGCTTCTGTTGAGTCCAAACTCCAGATTCAGTTCTATTACTGTCTGTGTTGGTACTTGCTTTCTTTCTTTAAGTGCTTTAATGTAATTCCAGTTCCGGTGAAATATTTTAGGAACCTAAGTATGCTTTTGCATGTTTTTAATTGAAAGCCTTGACTTGTGTTTTGTGTCCTGGTCTTCCTCCCTATCACCTTTTCTTTTAAAGGTGTTTGGGTGTGGTGAGGTTGGCTCTTTAGATAACTGAAGATTTGTGATGTGTTCCACCTTGAGGTATTCTGGCCCAGATTTTCCTTCAAAAAGGATAATGAACCATCAAGAATTAACTGGTAATGAATGACAAAGTTAGTTAGGAGGTTCAAGCTGCAGCATTTCTGCTTTTGACCAATGTTGAAAAGTACTACTAAGAGACAAAAAGGACTACTCTGAAAAATTTGCAAAATATTGACATCAACCTCTCTGATTGATGAAGAAAGAGATTTGATTTAAAGGTAGTATTCCCATGATGCAGGTAAAAGAACTAAATAGGTAGTTTACATGGCACTATTAAGTTCCCAGTAACTATCCCTGCAACCGTAGGTCCCTAATTCTAAAGAACACCTTTCCCTCCTGCTCAGTGTGATATTAAAGGGACCCAGGGAACAGTAACCCAGAACTGAGAAAAAGCCCGCCTACTTGCTTTTCCGCACCAGGAAGCTTGGTGGCGCCAGAGAGCACGTTGACTGTAACCGAGTGCCTGAAGGGCTCTGAGCTGACTTTTACAGACTCTCTGGCGCTGGTTGAGGCTTCTAGAAAGAACAAAAACAAAAATAAACAACACCAAAGACAACAGAAAGGCAAAACAAATAAATAAAAATAACTCAGCTCTTTATGACAACAAGCATTTAAGGGCAGTGGGAACATGTTTAAAAGACACCCACAAGCAGACGTGATTAATATTCAAATGTTTTAGGGGTTCCGGGGGAAACTTCTCTTTATGTTTACTTCTCTGTTAAGAGTCAAAGTATGAAATCTGTACCTATCTTTTCTTTGACCAGCCACCACTACTATGAAAACAGCGATAAGATCAATGCAATACTATATCCTCATCCCAGGAGCCTCTAGGCTAAGCTAACATGAGTTACATAACTGTTAAATAAGACATTTCAACATGCAGGTACATTACATTCCTCTTTTATTGAACAGACCAGATTTTCATTGTCCAGCAAAGCATTTTTATTTAATAGTCCTTGCTTGTAACATTGTGTAATCAGGAGAACAAACTGCTCAAGACTTTGCATCCAGTCCCCCAATGCCCTCATGTGGTTTATTATTGATGAGTCAATACAAATCCCTGCTTGCCTGCTGAGTCCTCCAAGGACACTTCAGATTTTGTCATTTTCGACTTGTGTCACTCTGCTTTGCCTGCCTCAGTTTCTACAAAATGCATTCCTGAGGATTTGTATCTATTCAAGTCAAGTCTGTACTGATGAGAAAAAGTCTCGGAGCAATTATTTCATCTAAGAGCCGAATTTTATGGTCAATTTGTATTGAGTCATGAACAGCTAACCTGTTGTTTAAAGCGGTCTTTCCTGAGGTTGTGCAGGAAGGTTGACACTATTGGGAGCTTTGCTCTGCAGTTTTTTTTTTTTTTTTTTTTTTTTAAGAACCACCAGGCCTCTATAGAAACCATGGAATCTAATACTTGGCCTTATATACCCTTAGTTTTTCACCATGAATTTCTCTAACCATGTCTAAGGCAGCTTTTCCTTTAAATGGTACAGTTACATTTGAAACAGTGGCCAAATGTTTATGCAGGATATTGGTGAGCTCTATTGGCTTGAGCAAGTTAGCTGACTTCTCTGCCTTCCAGCTTCCCAGGGTGGAGAACTGGAGCACTGACATCTCCTCTGTAGAGATTAGCAAAGGGAATGGATGAGACATGAAGAACTGTACCAAGCATCGAGAGAGAACTCCAGAAACCCCACCTATAGTTAGAAGTGTTGATACTTTTAACCTAGTTACAAGTGAACTATATAGTTAACAAGTGATAGCCTGACCTGCAAAGGAGAATTTGTTTAATCATGTTAGTTTTTTCTCTTTCAGTTGTACAAAGAAAAAAATACTGATAAGGTGATTGGCTTTCATCCTGAAATACAAGCCTCTTTTTGTCCATTGAGTGAGAATTTTCAGAATGCTGTCTAGGCAGCTAACAGATACCCTTATCTGCAGCCGAAGTAATTTTTGAACTTTAAAAACACAAGCTGTTCTCAAAGTAAAATAAAGTACCCCAAGTATTTATTCCTTTTGTTTTTTAAGCTGTGTTTGTATTTTATATTTCTGCTTAGTCAAAACCTCAAGGAATTAGTCATTCGTTTTTGTTTTCTTTAACTTATGAAAGAAAACACTGGAGCAAGACATGGAGTTAACCTTTGACAGGCTAAAGTTCACAAGGATGAGTTTAAAACTTTCTTAGTTATGGTACAGCAATTGTTTGCTCACAAGCCTCAGAAGTAATGTAAATATTTAATCAACTCTCTTTCTGCGATCTTCAGTTATAGATACATATGTATATTCTTTTTT
>NC_022009.1:110586464-110667966 GCF_000317375.1 Microtus ochrogaster
CAATCAATCTCACACGTATGTATATTCCTTATATTTGTTGCTTTCAGCTTTACTATTTTGACTTTCAACAAAGGTTTTCTTTCTAATTTAAAATAAGTTGACCTTTTACTTTTCTTTAACCACATTAACTATATGCATATATAGATATATACATATGCTTTTTATATCTACTTATGTGCTTTTATATATGTATATTTTACAGATTTTAGGTGATGGGAAGATCAGAAAGTCAGATGGATATAACTGATATCAATACTCCAAAGCCAAAGAAGAAACAGCGATGGACTCCACTGGAGATCAGCCTCTCTGTCCTTGTCTTGCTCCTGACTATCATAGCTGTGACCATGATCGCCCTTTATGCAACCTATGATGGTGAGGGTCTCCCCCCCCACACACACACAGAAATGAATGCAAAAGGGAATAAAGCCTTCCTCATACGCATTTACCGTTTACCTGGATGATTCACAGATTCACCTAGAAGATGCAGCCTTCGTGTGTCAAACAACGAACTTAGAATACAGAACAGTGTCCTTGTGTGTGAGCTGAGTTATTAATTGCCAAGCACATTCAGTATTTTCATGAGTATGAGACCTGTACAATTTTATTTGATTAAAATATATAGTATTTTATGTCAAACGTTAGTAATAGCCATGGATCACTTTCTATTGTCATTGAAATTCTAAAAGGCTCCATGGGAGTCTGAGAAGTCTAATTTGAGTCTTGGAAGTTTTTCCACAATGGGGATTAGTAAAGATTGGCTCTTTAATGGAAAACATGATTACAGAATGATGAATGAAGCGTTCAGCTATTTTAATTTAATATTCCCTGAGTTTAGTTGGTGAATGGGGTATAATAGCACACCTTTTCTTTGTAACCATCTTTAAATTGAGCATTTCCTTTTTGGTCTTCTGTTAGTTTTTGCCTAGTAAAAATAGAATATAATAGTTAATGGTCCATTTATTTAATCGGCAGAATTTTTTACTAACAAAAGGTAAATATAAACTATAAAATTTTATTACCAATACTTATACATCTACTCTCCTTTTTCTAGATGGAATTTGTAAATCATCAGACTGCATAAAATCGGGTAAGAAACTGTTTTTTTTTCATCTAGTAGGTGGCACTTAAAAGCAAATACTAACGGAGATGTCTACTTTTCCTCTGCTCGTACGCATGCTCATTAAACGTAACTCAGCAAACACCAGGACACCTTTAAATAGCTAATAAATCAACTAAAAAACATGGAGAAAACCATTAGTATTCTGAGATGATGACAAATTATGTTTTATGGAGCTTACTAGGTAGTTAGAGAAAGAGAAGAGCCCCTGAATGGTGAGCTTGTGAGTAAGTTCAAGACATTAGAAGGGTATGAAGAGAAAAGAATGGCAGGTTGTTCGTGAGAGGATTAAGAAAAGAATGACATGGACACAGAGAGAGAGAGAGAGAGAGAGAGAGAGAAAAGAGAGAGAGAGGAAGTGAAGATGTGAGAAGGACCTTGGAGTGAGATAGGATTTTGGAGCAAAAAAAAAGTATAGAAGAGAAAAGTGTAAATAAGAAGAAAGAAAAAAAGAACAAATCATGTCGGCTAGGGATGCAACCTGTTGGTAGAGCATCTGACATGGACAGCCTTGGTCTTAAGCTATAACCTTAAAAAATGGAAAGAAAGGAAAAATAGTGTTCTTGGAAAGCAGTAAAAAAGCTACTTGATAGATAGGAGCACTTCACACAAAGCTTTGGAAACCTATCGGTAGGCTTCATGGTGATAAAGGAGAAATAAGACCTTCCCTGGATGGTTGAGTGGTTGGGCTACAGCTGAGGGATGATTTTGAGTGGGTTGAGTGAGAAACGATCACGTGAGAGGGGAGAGCAAGCGGAAGCTGCCCCAATAAGGCCGGCATGAGCTGCAGAGCTTGGCCTGGGGTGAAACCCAGTGGGGCTGAGCCAGCAGTGAGTGAATCGGTTGAGGCAACTGAACGAGACGAGGGATATGGATGAGCCGAAGTGGTACCGTGTAAAATCCAAAGGAACCAGGAGTTTTTGAGGATGACACCATCCTGGTGCCCACCAGCACAGAAGCAAAAAGGGCAAATTTGAGCTGCGTGTTCTAAGCCAGGCCTAACCTCCAACTGGGGTGGCAGAAATGGGGCCTGAGGAGCAGGTGTTTGGTTTGGAGCCTCTCCGTTTATAGGTAACAGTAGAAACCTTGGAACTCTCCAAGTTTCCAAAAGAAGAAAAGAAGGGGGCAAAGACTGGATTTAAGAAGACATTTGTAATAAGAGGAGAAGGAAAATAAAAGAGAGAGAACAGAAACATGTGTAGCTATTTAAGTCACAACCAGCCCTGTGTTGTCAGAAAAGAAAGGTTCTTGACCCTTCTGCAAGAAGGAAGATGCATCTGGGTGCAGCACCCTGAGATCTGCTCTTTAACCTTTGGCAGTTGGCTATAGTCCTATCTGATTTTCTGTTATTCTTTAAACCGTGTACGATAATGATAGGAAATTACCTTGGGGTTCTAGGCTGTGCTCCAAAGTGCTGAGTGCGTGCCCTTCGGCTGTCTGCGTTGCTTTTTAAATAGATATTTTGTTCTAGGCCTCCATTGTGATAGTCGTGCAACCTCCATCATGATATTTGACATAGGAATCTTAAGAAAGACTTGGTTGTAGATTGGATTATAGCCATTTGCTGTTCAACTCAACAGTGTGCACTTTACTGTCCAGTGGTTTTAATCTGAAACAAAAATGTCTTTATTCCCCAGGGAAATGACTCTACAGACACACTGCTTGAGAGACGCCTAGGGTCACTGCAGTAAAGTTAATATGAGCTGCAGTTGCTAAAGTTACCATTTCCTCCTTCTCCGGTCCTCCTCTTCTCTCTCTCTCCCTCCTCCCTCCTTCCTCCCCTCCCTTCCTCCATCTCTCTCTCTCTTAGAAATCATGTCTGTCACTGAAAAGACAAGTCTCTTTAGACTTTAGAAGTGGTTGCAAATAAAAAAAAACACTACAGAAAATATTTGTCTGAGGAAAGTAACACAGAAGAATGATGAGGGCAGAATAGGCAAAGAGAAGAAATATGGGGAAAATATGTTGAAAAAGTAGCACATCCTAATTGCAGTTCTATAGTCACTTTAAATGACTGGGAACATTCCAACCCAAGCACAGAAATTCTCAAGAATTGGAGAAGTAGGTGTGATGCTTACTTTAATTGAAAGTGGGTTCCAACTTTCTCTCCGTGGACAGGAACTTCCTGGCAAGTGTCCTTTAAGGAAAAGAAGGGATACCACACTGAGGCAAAAACTGCAGTCGATGGGTCTTATATATTTTGGGTCTGGGCATCTGTGATTTTATAATATATATAAAGTAATATTTGCAATGCATTCTTTAATTTGCTTCTATATGAGTTCATGGTGTTGGCCAGACCTCAATAAAATAAACAGCATGCAACAAGTAACAAGTAGAGGCAAGGCTGGGAACTGTAGTATAAAAGTATGTCACTTATCATTTTTGAGACATTTACCAGACAAATGTTAGAGACACAGAGCTTGTATGTGGTTCTTTAGACTTATGTAATTTTAAATTCTGAAACAGACTTTTTTTTTGTACTGTAACCTTCCTAACTCAAAAGATTTCCCCAAATCGTATGCTTCAAATCAAAGTGTCTGAACCTCATCATTGCTGACATTTTGGGATGGGTAACTCTTCACAGAGGATGCTGGCATTATAAAATGCTTAGCAGCAGCCCCAGTTTCTAGTTACTAGCTCAGAAGCAAGTAGGTTATTCCATCCCGTTGCAGCAACCAAAAAATGTCTTTGTATGTTATCAAATGTCCTTTAAAGGGAGCATCACTTTGATAGGCTAGCATTGCTTTAAAGAACCTGAGGTACCAGGATTTTCATCTTGTAAGGCAAAATAATGCCCTCCAATGGTGCCCATACCTTATTCCTTAGATATTCCTTATGCATCGCTTTATATGCTCACAGAGACTTTGAAAAAGCAAAGTGGGGTGTGTGTGTGTGTGTGTGTGTGTGTGTGTGTGTGTGTGTGTGTGTGTGTGTGTATACACTAGGGAGTTTGAAGTGGAAAGATGACCCAGTATGATTTGGTTGTGTAATTACAAGCATCAGTACCACCACGGAAGCAGCAGAAGCGGAGACCTCAGTGGTACAACCATAGTATGCTCCCACTGGAAACTGTAAAGCAGAGTGAGGGGTTGTCCCCAGAGCATACTGGAGAACCTTAACTCCTCAGGTCCTTTATAGAGTTTTGATGTCTAGAGTTCTAAGATAGTAAATCTGAGCTGTTACTATTTTATCTCCTTCTTACAGGTGAACATACTTGGCTAGACTCCAATCTGGACAGTGTTTTTGGAGGTCGCTAGTTTGTTTCCCAACCACTCTGACTCAAAATAATCACACAGAAACTATATTGTTTGCAATACTGTTTGGCCAATAGCTTAAGCATATCGCTGGCTAACTCTAGCCATCAATGCAGTTCAGAAGAGAGAACTCCTTCTCTTATACAGGTTTATACTGCTCAGTTGCTAAGGAACCTTGAGCAAAAGGTCTGGGGAGCAGGAAGACCCAGATAAAACACAAGGAAAGATAGGCTACGATCCGGACCATTCTTTTACTTCATTTCTGTACTTACCATGCAAATTTTGATGAGTATTTAATTACCTCCACGAAGAAGGGGGATGTTCTATCCACTTGAAATATTTAACACAGTGAGATAATGAATAATTCACATTCTGATTTAATTATCATTTTTGTATAACTTGACCTATAACCCTGAAGCAAAATGAATCTTCTACTGTGTGGTCACTTCTATAATTGCCAGATGGTAATAATGCCCCAGATAAAGTATCTTAGGACCAACAGTTTTCTGGCAGCAACAGGGCATCTCTATTCACTGAAGACTTTCGTCTCTGTCATCTGCCCATTAACACAGTGAAGACTCTATGAAGAGAAATGGCAGAAGTTTATTAATACCAGAAGGGCAGCCTGACTCTTAGGGTTTGCAAGTCCTGTACCAACCTTTAAGGGCAGATGAAGCTGTTTTATTATGAGTTCGAAAAAATTCTGCAGGCACTAAGAGCACCAAAGAAGGGTATCTTGGAGAAAAAAAAAAACAAGCCTTTACTGATTTCAATGTAGCATGCAGAAACTTTCAGAGATTTTCTTGATCTAGTACTGAAGGCAATTTTGAGGTTATGCTTCCTTAAAATGTGTCCAGTCAAAACTAGCACCTACCAATTAAATCCTTTCCAAGAAAGGGAGCAAATATTTCCCCTCTCCTCTCCTCCCCCTCTTTCACACACACACACACACACACACACACACACACACACACACCTCTTCTGTGGGAAAAGTAAAACTCTAGTGTTCCATAACTGTGTATGTGTAACCAAGGGATGGAAAGTGTAGGTAAGTTAAATTAATCATTTAGTGTGTGAGGGGGAGTGGTGCCCGGTAGGCTTCTTTAGACTTCAAATGCAGGTTTCAAAGCTATAAAAAATGTGTATTTGTACAGTCGCTGAATGGAAACTGTAGTCAATAATATTATGAGAGTCCTGAGAGTCCTGGTTTATAAACACTGAGAAAGAGTAAAGAGAGAGACACAGACAGATTCGAGTGCTGTTTAAGGATGGGTCCTGCTTTGTCTTACTCAGCAAAAAGTAATCTGGTGCTCTTTACCAACCATTTTGTCTGATGTGCAACTCAAGGTCATCAAATTAGTGCATTATTTGAGAGATGTTGAAAATATAACATTAAAAAGAAAAAGAATAAGAAGAAAACTGCCCAACTCCTTAAGTCCTATAAATTGTCATTCTTTAAGACCATTTAGCAAAGGAGAAGGGAGGAGGTGCTGGTATTTTGATTCTGTTCTTATACTGATTGAAATCGGGAATCTCATATTCTCTCTCTTTTAAAATGTCTTTTAAAACATCTTTCGCCACACCTGCTAAAATTCTCCAGAAAGAGAATAAATGCTTTCTCCAAATGTGAGAGAAATGCACATTTAAGGACTTATTTATTGTGAGAATCGGGCTCACTGCAAAAGATAAGCTAGAAAATATAGTTTAGCGACTCTTACTGCTTGGCTACCTATGCGCAAAACAGTGATGCTTTGATCAATGACGGAGCACCTATACAGCATAAACACGTGTACATGCTATAACAATACATTGCTTTGTAACATCATAGCCATCTTAGTTTGTGTGAATATGCCGTTTGGTGTCTTCAAAATCATCTAAAGATGTGTCCCTTGGAATGAGTTCATTGTTCAGTGTCTGACTACACTAGGATTGTGCTGATGAGAAGTCTCTGGAAACCCAACTAGGGAGTTAAAATTATTTCAGGATCAGGTACTGGAGGCGTGGTTGCCATCTCCTGAGATTTGACTTATGGATATATGTGACCATCTGTTCCAGTGATCTGATGCACATTAGATTAGTAGGTCTACATAGAGCAGCCAGCCTCCAGTGATCCAGCCACCAAGGATTGTCCTCTGGAGACAGGACCTTGCTAATACATGACGCAAAAGGCCCATTTTCAACTTCATCGCTCGAAGTTCGTCAGATTGGTTTTAACCTGTAATTATAGGCTTCTTTGTATTAACTGGTTTCTTTGGTATTTTTCCTATCTTTAACTTTTCTTTCTCATCAAACAAATAGGAATTTATTTCACACATCTCTGAAATGCTACTGTCATAGTTTCTGCCAATTCAATACAAACCCAGATGTTTATAAGAGGAAGGACTCTTAACTTTGGAACTGCCTCCATCAGATTAGCCTGTAAGCATGACTCTGGGGTATTTTCTATTGCTGAGTGCTGTGACAGGGCCAAACCCACTGTGGGCAGGTGGGCCTGAAACCTAACTGAGGAAGGCCAGGGAAACAAGCCAGAAAACAGCACTCTCTACTTCGAGCTCCTACCCTGGCTGGCCTCAATGATGGGCTGTAACTTGTAAGTCAATAAGCCCTCTCCTCCCCAAGTTAGTTTTGGCCATGGCGTTTTATTGCAGCAACGGAAATCAAACCAGGACTCCCACTTTGATTATGAGTTGATGCATAGTTTAGGATCAACACCAATTAAAAATCAGATGAAAAGAATCAATTCCGGGAAGAGATATGTGCAGGAGACGTTGACTTTTTTGTTTTAAAAGAGATGTAAGCGTCATGAATAATTAAGGCACATTCATTTGAAAGCTTCCTGCCTTCTTTTTCCACTAAGAAACTTCTAGCAGCAGAGAGCTGGCATGTAAGTTTTGGCCACATCCTGTGTTATTGTGTGCGATCTTAATTAAGTCATTTTAGGCTTGCTGTATTTCATTTCCCTTATCTACAAGACTGAAATTGAAAAGGCATCCTATTACAGTGAGAAAGCAAAGACAAACGACAGCCCATTCCATACTGCTCATCTTCCAGGAAGAAGCACCATGGCTATATGCTCAGGTGTATCTCATTTAATATCTTATTTCAGAAAAATTACAAATGTGGCGTTTAAATATTTTTATTGAAAAGCAAACAAAACTATTTTTCAATAAAAGTTGTGGCAGTAGGAACACATACACAGCAACAAACGCACATAAAACCAGGGAAAAATAAGAGAGGCTGATTTTAGATGCTCTAAGATTAAAAACATATTATCCTTTCTTGCCATTGCTTTATTTTTTTTATTGTCACACTCTATCTTACACAGGGAGTGACAATTTAGGTTTTGGCTAGGTTAAAAAATGAGCTCAACCAGAAATGGACACTTAAATCTACTTCCTATAAAAGAAAAAAAAAAGCAAAACCTCCCAATAGCCACAGCCTCATTCAAAAACCTAGCTACTCTATGCTTGTCCGTCTAACCCTTAATGCTAGCTCTTCCCTCACCTCTGATTATATTCAATGCAGAAGACAGAGGCGGGAGGAAGTGACCATATCCTTTCTTCAGAGTTAGGTGCTTGGACAAGGCACACCACCGTCAGCTGGAAACCTTCAAAAATGCTCATTCCCAGGCCATGCCCTGTTGAATTCGCAGTTGGGATGTTAGCAAATTTTTAGGGTGTTTGTCTGTGCATAGAAGTCCAAAAAAAAAAACAAAAACAGAATCATGATTTTCAACTATGGCAGCTTAGTGGAATAATTTGAGAAGCCTTTAAAACATGCTGAGATAGCGATGCACACACACTCACGTACTCTGGTTTACTGTTCTCTAAGTGAGAAGGGAAAGCAACTGAAGTTTGTACATGATGTTAGTGTGCACAGAAATCGCCTAGACATTTACATTTTTCCAAAAAAAAAGGTATATCATAATAAGGTGAAGGCAAAGATTTACCCAGAGGAGGGAATAACTTTTCAATGAGCAAGAACTTGGGAAGACCAGCGAACTCAAAGTCTATCTGGAGGGCTATCTCACAGAAGAGAATGAGGGAGAACTTGACATAACCAAGGCACTGAGAGAATCCATTTAGATCCATTTAGATTTATAGGGTGTGTGTAGTAATGGGGTGAGATGGAGACCAACAGGGAAGTGTTGAATGTTGGTATTGGCTAGGGAGGCGAGCATCAGCTGTATCACATAGTCCATGTTAAAGTGCTGGGGACTCCTGTCTGCCGCAATGGGAAATCAGAGAATTGTAAGTTTTAAATGATGCATGCCACGTGATTTGGGTTGCTGAGGGATCGCGGTATATTTTGTTCTAGCAAAAGACTAGCTAAAGGCAGGAGCTAAGCCTCCCACACTTATCTGGATGAGGATCATGGTTGCCTAGTTATGAGGTTCCAATATTCGAGGTTCATTGGGTTGGGTATGTTTGTTGAATGTTTTGTAGAATTCATTTCATAGAGTGCACAGACAAACAGGCGGTACAAAAGAAATGAAGGTTAAAAAAAATAATGATAGGTAAATCCATCCACCGAGCCAGGAAGAGCTAATTAAGAGGTGGGACAGATTATAGGCAGGCATTTACCTTGGGGCCATTTAAATTTGAGGTGCTTGTAACTGGTAGTAGAGTTCAAGGAGCTGGGGCTGAAGAGAAAGTCATCAGCCCACGTCAATACGGTTGAGATGCCCAGAAGAGGGTAGAGAAGGGAGCCGGAATGGCATGGTATAAAGTAACACATTTGGAAATGAAAAGAAAAAAAAACCCCAAAAACCAAAACTCTTTCAATAGAGACTGAGAATCGAATAATCATAAAGGGTGACAGCCATCCATCCAAGTGAGAGGTCACCCAAGCACGTGAAAAAGCAGATGTCCGAGTTAGAGTGACCATTGGGATTGAAAAGCGCTGAGCAGCAGCATGAGATAACACGAAAGCAGAGGGAACAGGACGGGGATTCTGGTGGAAGATGGAGAGATGATCTCCATTGTCTAGTAAAAGATTATGGGGAATGCGGCCAGCAGTCCTCTTAGACAGAGGGGCTCTCTCTCCTCTTGCTCTGCCTTCCTCTGTTACTGGGCATTGGAATCAGCGATGGTTTGAGAGACTGCACCCGCGGAACTCGAAGCACAGGAGACCGAGTGGTCACTGCTTCACAGTTTTGCACGCGAAGAGGACAAATCTACTCCCAGAAGGCAGCTGGAGTGGACGTAGAGAGAGCAGGACCCTGGAAAAAGCCAACAGACGCATCGCCGTACTGTGAAAATACACTAATGTAGAATAAAGGTGATAATCAGGAGTGTTCCGAAACTCAAGAACTCCTTAGCCGCATCGAGACAGTTGTTCACACGTCCCCGATGCCAGGTGCAGAGGCAGGTGTGGAAGAGCCGACTGCAGGGAGGGCGCCAAAGTCTTTAATGAGCAGAAATGACTGTCTCGGGACGTGGGATGACAGACAAGTAGGCGAGGCTGGGATGATTGGATGGCTGAAGCCTCAATAAGTGCCGGGGAGAAGCGCGGATGCCGATTTGGCACCGTGATAACAGAAAGCTGGTTTGACCTGTTGACGATGAATACTGCTGCACAGAGAGCGCACGGGAGAGAGGGCTACAGGGAAAGCCATTTTGCTGGAGCCAGAGAGCTAGAAGGAGCCTTCTGGGAGCAGGCTTAGGACTTCATACCCTCACACTTTCTTGGAGAAACCCACTTCCAAAATGCTTTTCTGGTTGTATTTTCTGTCACAAGCCAAGCCCCTCTTCCATTTAGTGGTGAGTTTGTGGGAGATAACTTTCTGAAGGGAGAGAAGCGTTGCTGATTATGACTAAGGGGTGAGGACATGCGTACCACATGATCCGTTCATACAGATCAGGGGTTTGGTCACACGCTGCCACAGGTGATGATGTCACTCAAAAGCATAAACAACATGTCCAGGGGCTATCTGGCAGGCCTCCCGCCTGACATATTGTTATGGGACTCTGGGATAGTAGACTTATTAAGGATTCGTTTAAATTTATCTTTCTGTACTCTACACAAAAACTCAAAATTAATTGGAAAGTTATTAAAGTGTTTGCTTAAACATTTCTCGAAGGTGTGATCTTTCTTCAGAATTTCAAAAACAAGTGTTGCATCTCAGAAGTGGGGTTGCCCTTCTCTCCCCGCCCCCATTCCTCAACCCTGGAGCCTGTTTACAGTATCTTAGCTGTGAGGCTAATGAAGGGGTAAGAGTCACAGTGCCAGCTAGCTGATCAGGAAGCCCAGCTGAAAGGAACTATCAGGTAACCACTAGCAAACACCACCATTTCCTTCTTCTTTGAGGCTGAATAAAACCCCATTGTGTTTCTTTATCCAGTCCTCTGTTGATGGAAACCTAGGCTGATTCTGTATGGGCTATTGCACATGGCCCTGCAGCCAGTGCGGGTGTGCAGGTATCAAGACCAAGTGCTGAGTGAGATTCCTCAGGACACATTTCCAGAGCTGGCATAGCTGTGCTGGGTGGTACTTCTTTTTCGGTATTTGAAGAGCATGCATGATCATTGTGCTGATGTACATCCCACCAGTACTGGATAAGAATTCTTTCTTCTACATCTTCGCCAGCGTCTGTTGCCATTTGTTTTCTTAATAATAGCTGTTCTGAAGGGAGGAGACGGGATCTCAATGTATTTTCGAACTGGATCTCCTTGATGGCTATGATATAAGGATTTTATATGTTTATTGGCCATTTGTACTTTACTTTGTGAGAACTGTCTGTCTCTTCCATATAGCCACTATTTATTAGATTGTTTAATTTTGTTGTCATTTTGTTGAGTTCTTTATATTTTAAGAAATGTCAATCTCTGTCAAATGTGTATTTGGCAGGCTTTTCCTCTGTGTTATAAATTGTCTCCACTCAATTGTTTCCTTTGTCAGACAGACGTTTTCTTGATACCATGTAAATCCCATCTGTAGCTTCTTGAAATTCTTTCTTGAGCTACTAAAGTTCTTTCTAGAAAGCCATTACCTGTGCCTTATTATAGAGTTTTCCCTTAACACCTTCAGAATTGCAAAAAGGAAGAGAAAGGTGCAGGACAGAGGAGATTATATCCCTAGGTCCCTTTCATTCCCTAGGTCCCATGTGCAGCTGTCAGCAAACCCTGCACTTGGGTGTCTTGGTCCCTGGCACCTCTAAGCACTTGCTGTCGTTTGTCCCCTTTCCAAGGAGATAGTGAGTCTCACTCCTCAGACCAGATTCCCACTGTATAGAACATCACACAGTTCTCACTGAAAACACTGCCCTCTAGTTAGAGCAAAAGGAATTCTTACAGATTTCTCAAATTGCCCAAAACTTATACTCAGACTGATGATCAAGTCATTACTTACAAACATTTTCCCTGTTATGGGAGGCTGCTCGTTCACTCCCAGCTGCCCAAACTCGACATAACCACACAGAAACTGTAGTAATTAAATCACTGCTTGGCCTATTAGCTTATGCATATTTCTAGCTAACTCTTACATCTTAAATTAACCCATTTCTATTATTTTATATTTTACCATGAGACTTATGGCCTACAGGCAAGCTTTTAGCTGATGGCTTATGTCTTTTTCCTCTGGCAGCTACATGGCTTCTCCCTGACTCTACTGTCTTTCTCCCAGAATTCAGTTTAGTTTTCCTGCCTAGCTCTATTCTGTTTAGCCACGGGCTGAAACAGCTTCTTTTTTCATTAACCAATAAAAGCAACACATATACAAAAGGACTTCCCACATCATTTTCCCCAAGATCTGTTAAGTCCTTTGACTTAATTTTCTGGCATAATGAATTTATTTAGATTAAATTTGGATGCTTTTGGTACCTTTGCTATTCTGAAGCTAAATGAGCTCATTATTCCAAAAACACATGTATAGAGCAATTAACAATTCTGTTAATTGAAATCCAAGTATCAAAATAGCAACAATATGTGTGACTGAGAAATTTATTTTAATCATATTTCATTGACTCTAATAATGTAATATACACATAGTCGTGAACACAACTGTGAATTTCGGGAAAGAGTGTAAATAATATTCCGGAACAAGGCTCTGATAATGTGCTGAAAAGAAATGACACAAGCTAAATCTTGAAAGACAGTTTAATAAATTTATCCATTTTCAAAGTAACTGTTGTCAAACTTGGAATACTACACACCAGCTAAGGTAATGACACAAAGACATCGAAGAGAAATGGAAAGTTGACATTGTGGCAATATTCCATCTGGGACCTAAGGGCAGGCTCAGCCTCCCTGTAGCCTGGTACTCACTGGGACCAGGCTCAGTGACTCCGTGGCTCCCCGTCCAGTCAGCCCTATACTAGCTGATCTGCCTTTGACCTCTGCTCCCATCCTTGTTCCCAGCCTGGTCCCTGAGGGCTTCACTCCCTCCTCATTTCCCAGTTCCAGCCAGTGAGTTTCTGCTGCTTCTCTGTCCTGAGCGACTGAGTCTACCCGCTCCTCACCTCATAACCTTTTCCGGGGTTAAGGAGCTGCTGGTCCTCACTTCTTCTGGCTGCTCTCTGCTCACTCCTAGGCCTGCTTTTTTCTGTTGCTCTCGGTGAGGAGCTTCCTCCACCACTGATCACTTCCAATTTGTCTAAAACAGTATTCCGTGTCACCGGATGGGTCTGACGCAATCTCTCTGAGCCCCATTTATATAAATGGCAAACATTTAACTTGGGGAAGGGTTCCTTCATGGGGAGGAACAGTTTCTGTGTACTCCAGCACAGAAAGCCAAGCTCTTGTCAGTCCCTCAACTAACTGCCAGTCCATCTATGAATTTTAAAATCTTGAAGAAGGGGAGGAATCAATTTTGCCTTATTAAATAAATAAAAACCTAATTTTGTTTAAAAGTTAAAAGTTTTCAGATAGTGTCTCTTCAACTAAAAGTCGTTTTCTATTTGACATTGCTTTATGCATGTGTGGATTTTAGTTTACAAACAAGTGGGGACCATTTGCTATGAGTTAATTGAGAACAAAACATCTTTTTGGAGCATCCACCATGGACTAGTTTTTATTGCACAGGGTTGTGGGACTCACACCTTTGCTCTAAGTGTCCTTACTATTATCAATGCTTTTACATTATTTGGGTCACCTTGAAATACATTCTGAGTTACTTCTTAGATATCATAAATACTATACCAGGCAAGACTTTCTTCAGTCCCAAAGTACCCTACATACTTTTTCCAGAGGTACCAGCTGTACAAAGTGTGGTTTGTGCCTTACTAAAATAAATGTAAAATTCATGATTTTGACCTTATTCATCATCATGTTTCCAACAACTAACAAGATCCATACTATACAGTTAATAGAATATACAAACGTGTTCTCTGGTGCTTTAGCTTGACGTCCCAAGCCATTGGACTACACTGGTTGATTCTTCAGGACTCCTGGTACACAAAGCCAGGCAGTGAAGAGGTGTTCTCAGTCTCCTATTGGCCTGTCTATGGAAGTCGGGTTTCTTAGTTCTGCACTAGCTGTGAAGGCTCCAAGGTTTAGCCCATCAATGGCCAATGCATCTCCTTTGCAAGTAGTTATCTCTCCTCCCTATTATTTCATATGCCTTGTTAATTCTCCCTCCTCAGCTAGACTGGGGTCAATGAAGAAACAATTTCCATGTATTCATGTGTGTCTCTATTCCCCAGTTTTCCAGTCGTGGGGAGAGTTCTCAGCTAACCTTCTACTTGGAGAAGACCTGCCAGTTTCTGGGATCAAGGTCTCAACCAGCCTAGGTTTCCCTCCTCAGCGCTAGGTTGCTCTGCCCATGATTCTCAAGGTTATTTCTGCTCTCTTTTAACTAAGCCCTGAGTTCTGATTTGGGACACCCTTATGTAGTTAAGCTGGCTGCTTTCAACAACCACAGTCCTCTATCTCTGCTGCCTCACTCATAAGATGCCAATTCCAGTTCCTCGTTCATATACATCAACCCTTGTTTCCTAGAGCACATTGAAAACATCTAGCCTTAGGTGTCATATAAAGTAGGGATTTTCATGTCACTTGAGTGCTGGCTCAATTAGAGAATTACAAATAAATAAGTAAATAAATAAATAAATAAAACCTTCATAGCTAGAAGACAGTGTATTAGAGGAATTCACTTCACAGGCAGTTTGAAGGAAATAGTCTTAATTAAGATGGAAGTGTGCAGTCCTCTGAGCTTGAAGATTGCGACTGTGTACCCGCCAAGGTTCACTCAGTGCCAACTAGTATTGGGTCAATGGTGGCACTCAAAACTTTTGCTGAAATAAAGTGAAAAGTTTTAGAGTCTGTCCATTATTCCCGAGGAGAAAACCTTTCGGAGAAGGCAAATCATTTAGCATAATCCCCTGGGTTTTCTACAATAGAAAAAGTCTATTTACTTACTAAAAATATGATTGTGTGGAGCTGAACAGTCTTCTGTCACCGGAGTTCTTGGGCTATTAATAGATATGGTGGTTTAATAGCGCTCACTAGGGAAAAGCCCTTTTACCATTTGACAGCATTCCAGAAGCCTCCTGACCTGGCTTGACCTCTTTTTGTACCGCCCCCTAGCAAAAAACTGACGCGAGGGCATAGCGCCTTGAGCTCCTCTCAGTCACTGCATGTCATGGAAGTCTGTTGGTCATCCTTGACCAACACGTGATTCAAAATTACCTGTTTAAACACGAGGAACATCAGTGGGTCTATGAGCTTGGGTAACACCCCACGTGTTACCAAGGCAACAGTGCTGCCTTTTCATGACCTTTCACGGCTTCAGCTCTTTAAAAAAAGGAACATTATTATTCATTATCGCTACAAGCAACAGCAAACTTGATAACTTATTTTAAGGGGTATATTGTTTAAATCACAGTATTGCCCTTAATAGTATTGCCAGCCGTCTCTGAGCACTGAGAATGCCAATTCCGCCTGAAGAAGAAAGAACTGTTTTTAACCTCACCGGTGGCACTTGAAGTTAACTGTTGCACCATTGCACCGGTTTCCTTTATTATCAGCACATGTTTTTGGTTGTGAATTTTGAAGGAATCTCTAGGGGGAAATCACTGCTATCCCTCACTTGGCTGCGAGCCCATTCATTGACATGGACTATGAGATAAGCCTGAAGAATCTCACTTATTCGGGGCAACCGACTATAGACTACACTTACAGAATGGTTAAAATAAAAGATTCTGAAATCCAGGGCCAAGTGAGGCGAAGAGCTACATCTAATGACACGTGTATTAGGAAAAATTAAGCTCGCTTGAGTGTCTAAGAAGACAGGGCTTGCTAGGTAGCATAGTTGGGATTTGCTTCCTCTCTTTCTGAGGCTTTTGAGATTCTTTCATGTTATCTGGACTTGGAGCAGAATGGTGGCATATGAAAAACATCAGCTTCAAGTTAGACTAACAATCCATCTAAATTCATCTTAGTAGCCCTCCTTGGGCATATAGTCCTTCTGTGCATGGCTACTTTAAATATCCAATATTTAATTGCAATTAATATTTAACATTAATATGCAATATCCACTATTTGAGTATCAACTGTGGGTCCTAGGTGTGTCTGGTCCACTTTCCCATTTACCAGTGGTGTGATCTGACCTACAACTAATTTATCCAGAATGTTTATACGTCAAAATGACAGCAAGATATATATACCATAAAAATTTAAGTGAAAACAAACTTCAAAGTATTTACAAATGTGCTTAGCATGAAATTAAGTGTTTGGTGAATGTTGACTTCTGTTTCTATTATGTTGATTACATTTCAATGCCTTTAAAGTCCCTCTAATTTCTGTCTGTAAGTCTGACGGTGAATGGATTCCAGGTTTGCTATATATAAGCTTGTTCCTGTGTGCATGTTCATGTAAGCATGTTTATGTGTTCATATCCGTAGTGATCTGACCAGTCTTCGCTATCAACTTCACTGTGTTTAGTCATCAGGGAGGTTGAGGCACACCTCTAGGTATATGTTGCCAGGCGTTTCCAGTGAGGAGAAACTAAAGTAGACTTGCCTAGAATGTAGACTGCTCCATCACACGGGATAGGCTCCCAGATAAAATAAAAAGGTGGAGAAAGAAGGAAGTCAGAATGCCCATCCCCTTCTCTTAGCTTCTGCTGCACCATGGTCCACGCTGAGCGTCTCCGCCATGTCTTCCACACTGGACTGAGCTCTCGAAAACAGAATCGAAACAAATCCTATCCCTTCAGTAATTTCTGTCTGGTATTTTGGTCACAGCAACGAATAAGCATCCTATGCACTGGGCATGAATTAGGGAGTGTGGGCAGAGTACTTCTAACTTATGACCATTTATTTGATTTACTTTTTTCTTTTTCCTTGAGGGTGATATAAAAGGATTAAGCATCCTTTGGAAATTATACTTTGAAGTTTGGTCTTTTCTCGGTTAGTGTAGTCTGAATGGCACAGTGAGTTCGCAGTCAGGCATATGATTGTGGCTCTGAGGTCTTAAGTTTGAGTGTTCCTCAGCTATGCTGTTGAGTAGGATGAGTGTATTAAATGTGTTTGCTACTTAATTATATTTTCCACGTCTGATGAGTTTATCAGAATGCACTCCCATTGTAAGTCGGGGAGCATCTGTATGTGAAATATAGCTACAAACTAATTACTCTGCAAGCCAGGGCACCAAAAATAGACCTGTTTATTGAGAGCCCAGATGTACAGAGTCGTTGCGCTGTGTACAAAGGCTTTCCACGGATCTCCCATGGAGTTGGAAGAGCTGTGTAGCCAGAGTCGGTCTTTCTCGAGTCTTGTGCATCCCAGGCTGTCCTTGAACTTGCTGTGCAACTGATGGTGAACTTGAACGTCTAGTCCTCATGTTTTGCCTGTGTGTTCTGAGATTACGGGCCTGGAACAACACACTGGTGCTGGGGATTGAACCCAGGACCTTAGGCATGGTTGGTAAGCACTATACCCATGAATCCACACCCTCTCCAACCCCAGTGATGACTTTTCTCACTGCTGACTAATGAAGTCTTAGCTTTAGAGTGCTTGGCCTGGAGAGTAAGCAGTGGTTCATAGGAGAGTCTGAGGTAAGTTATAAAGAAGCAGCCCGCAGATTAATTTAGTCCACCACACCCCATCTTTCTTCAGTCAACGCAACACAAGAGCGATTTGGGGGCAGGGATTTTCTTCATTAAAAGTGGAGTGGATTGTGAAGGAATCCAGAATGTTTGTAATAAAGGCTGCTTGGTTTTTATTAACAGTACAGTCGTTTTCTTTTCTGGAATGGTACCCTAGACTCTCGTTTGCATATTGCTGCCTTTGAAGGGTGATCACTTCACATTTCCCTGTGTTCCCTGTGTTCTTTCTAAGGGTTACAGCTATGCCTTTACATTAGTCAAGGGCCAATGACAGAGGGAGAAAGAAGAGGGATGGAGTTGCCAATGTCTTCGGAATGTTGTCAAAGGAGATTTTTTTTTATTTGCTGAAGATGCCTGAGAGTAACATCAGGCTTAGTGTCTGTTAATATACGCCATATTTATAACCAAAGGTCTAGTCATAAATGAGCAGCCTAAGGTCTTTACAGGAAGCATCTGCTGCTGGCTGTCCTCACATGTCTCTGACCTCGTTTGGATACTTTTATTCAGTTATTTTAAGATACTAAAGTCAAAATGTTGTTTGGAACTAGCTATCAGAAGGCTTAGAGCAATTAGGAAAGAACAGACTTAACACGTTTTTTTGTTTGTTTGTTTGTTTTGTTTTGTTTTGTTTTTTTGCTCCTGTGCAATTCCCTAAATCCGTCTTCAATACAGAACAGGAATAGTCAGTGAAAAAAATTGCCACAGACTAGAGAGGGGTGCTATAAACAGATACCTGATCTGCTTAATCTAATTCACAATGACAGAAAGATTTTTATTTATTTATTTCATGTGCATTGGTGTTTGCTTATGTAAGTACCATACATGCTATGTCTGTGTGGGGGTGCTGGATCCGCTGGAATTAGAGTTAAAGACAGTTGTGAGCTGCCATGTGGGTGCTGGGAATTGAACCCGGGTTCTCTGGAAAAGCAGCCTGTGCTCTTAACCGCTGAACCATCTCTCCAGCCATGACAGAATGTCTTTTAAATGTAATAATGACCATGACAGAATGTTTTTAAATGTAATAGTGATTGAGAAATAAGTGTTGGGGATTCTAATATTTGTTTGTTTTTGTTTCTCTCATTTTGTTGATTTTCACAGATGTTTCCCAAATTATAAATAACCTCACTATTTGTGGACCCTGTGTTTGATAATTTGCCTTGGTGCTAAAATTTACTTTCGACACCCAAATCAACAGCCCAGGCTCTTTTGCAGAGTTTCCTGGACATGTGGAAAAGAAAATATTATTTGATTGTCCATTCACGTGTATATTCACTGAGCCAAACAAATAGCTAAGGGTAAATTGTGCGGGCTGTTAGTGCCATGTTAGAGGTCAATACCACAGTGGGGTCCTTCAACAGAAACACACAGCAAGTTTAGTGGGTCGGTGCATTGCCAGAGGCTCAGCTGACTATTTCCTCAAAGTCCTATGATTCACCATACACAAATTAAGTATTGGCTTTATACGTCAGAAAGCCCATCAACAACAGAAATCACCCATATTTGCTTTGAAATTACCAAGAATTTATTCTTCATTCTTTTGGGAAGCATCGATGACCTGCTAAGTTGGAATCAGGTTTGAAAAATGAAGTCTATGAGGAAGTCCTGCAGTGCCGTGCACTGTGTTCATTTGCTGCTAGGGCACTGGACTGACCTCAGGCTTCCTCTGTCTCTCTGACACTTGCCCCAGGAGCATGTGACAAATGTGGGCGGTTGTTTTTAAAGTTAGTACACATACAAGACAGAAAACTGGCATCTAGGAAATGTTCTCACATAAACATTAAAATATGTATTCTTTGTAGTGCCCCAAATCCTATGTTTAATCAATGCACTATTGGTATTGTTGGACAGCAGGAATAAGGAGATCATGAGACATGGAATTATTGGTACCCATAAGTAGACTAGTGATTGCCCCCTGCTTTTGTATGATATTGGAGTTACAGCCCTGATCCTCACACTCACTAGGCAAACCCTTGGCCATTGAGCTACATCCCTGCTTGGAACTCAGAACGAGGAGAGATAATGGAGGGCAGGAAAAAGGCATTTTCTTGCTGTACCTTTTGAACACCCAGGACAAAAATGTATCATTGGTAGGGCCTGGTCAGGAGGGGGGTGGAGACTTAAGTCGGCGGAGTAAGTGTGGAAGGTGGGAGGGGATTTGGGCATGAGACCGGGGTGAGGTTCCTGGGAACTCAGCAGAAGTTACCGCTCAATGTGTGTTGCTGTATATGAATGGTTTTGCCCTTGCCTAGGAAATATCTGCGTTGAGAAAAATACAAGACATCTTTAGTTTCTGACATTCAATCTTCTGGCCCCTGTTTCTCTGTTTATTGCTTATTTTTATCTGCTGCATATTAGAGCTAGCAAAGAAACCTTAAAATTCTGGATTCACCCCCAAAACTGATGTAACTGATCAAGAACAGATCCTACACATAAGTGTTTCCAAGTCTTTTTGTCAGGCTTGGAAAGTACTGCTCTCCAAACTCTCTGCTGAGATTTTGGGGTCTCCTTAATCCAGTGTGCTTTAAATATTGGTCAGACAGATCTCTGCTCCAGTGTGTCCCATTGGCCCACATCCCATTTCTGCTTGCCCCCATGCTGCTTCCATTAAATGCTTACTCCATCCCCCTGCCCCAGTCCCTGATGCTCTGCCCTGCCTTTCTTCTCCAAGGAGGGAATCTGTGCCTGCAGAGCAGCATGGAAAGCGAAGAGGAGGGCAGAACAAGGAAGAACGAAAACACAGATGGGATGCAGTAGAAGAGAAGCACATGGGAGGGGGGGTGGCTCTGCTAGTCACGTGCCCCTTCCTTCTGGGCCATCCCATGCTGAAAACCTGTCTACAGAACTCATGTACACCAAGAAACAAGTGTGATGCTTCTCACATCCACCAACTTCCACTCTCTTGAAAGCTACTTGATCATGTGCAACTCAACAGCAACAGAGCTTTGGAATTCAAAGCAGGTCTCTCTGACTTAAAGACCGAAATGTTTCCCCAGCTTATGTTCCATCTCCCCCGTCATCCCCACACAATACACCTCGGTAATGAATACGGTAATTAATGACTTCCCCAGATGCTACCTGAGCTTGTTTTTAAATTCCCAGAGTCAAATAAGTTGGGGAATGTTATGAGAAGATTAGTTAGGGGAAAAAATGGTGCACCATTTATCAGCCCGGAACATTCAGAACTGTCGTTCATAAGAAATAAGCTCATTATTAATGGAAGATTACTTTGCTTGTCTTTATGTGACTATTTTAAAAATTAACTTTCTTCTTTATAGCAAGGGTAATGAATGCATATTCATCTAATACAAATTGGGAAATAAAGATAAGCAAATAATACAAAGTTGAACACACACACACTCCCTCCCCATAGATATAATTATAGTATGTACCTCAGTATCTATCCTTCTAGACTTTTTAGGCTTTTACATAGGGCGTTTTATGTTGTAGCATTTTTTTTCTTTGCTTTACACCTGCTGAACAACATTCCATATCAATACAGTTGCCTTTTTATGATTACTTGTTGCAATAAATAATCTTGTTTGACTTTAAAACACACTTGTTTATCCAGAAGTCAAAAACTGATGCTTAATGGATCATCTGAAGAGCATGGGGTTGGCTGTGTGCAGACATCCAGAAATTCAAAACACAGTACAAAGTAGAGAGACAATTACAGCCAGTTTCACAGTCGTGTGTGTTTCCTGGGGTCCTTCTACCCACATGTCTACTGCTGACTTCAAAGAAAAGTCAGCACAGTGGAGGTCCAGAGGATAAGGTGCAAAATGAGAATCAGCCCATGATAAGGGATTAAAGGAGGGTTCATCAAAGACTCAGCTTTAAAGTGCTGGCCTGTGACTTGCCTTGGCCTATGGCCCCCAAATATTCATCAGAACAGAACTTTCTTTGAAGTGCTGGCAAGCACTGACACTCAGTGCAATCTCTGGTCAGTGGGATTTACCAAGAGGCACTGGAAGTAGCTAGGAAAACTGCTGATTCTGATTCTCTGCTCTCTGCTTGTCTCTGAATGCTGTTTCTCTGGGCTAGTACAGATGCTAGGACCTGGCAAGAAAAGCTGGCCTGAGAACGAATACTAATCCATTTCCTTTATGGTAGGGGAGTATGGGAAGCTCACATACACTCAAGGGACTGATTTTTATCCTCATGAGCACAGAATTTCAACCAGTACCGTTATTTCTATTCAAAGCATTTGATGGGGCGGGGTGTGTGTTATTCCAGTAAGGTCCACCTACTACTATTCCCACTGTTCACTGTGCCAGCTCAGGGCTTCCTTATGACTTTACAGTAGACTGTGCAGTATGATAGTGTTCACATAAACCACCCGCTTACCTGGAGAGAGAATGAATGAATGGACTTGTTCCCCAAATGCCAGTGGCTTTTACAACATCTACCTTTAATTTTTCAAGCAGAAAAGCTCCAAAAAATGTTCAGAGTACAGTTCTAGAAGGTCTTTAGTTAGTATGTTCAGGCTCCACGTTTGTGGGATTTCACTTTACATGATAATCTTAATGGGGGGAGGAGTAGATTTCAATTTTCTTCTGGTATCATATCTCTGTTTCCTTCAAAGTTCAAGGAAAATCTTTTTTTCTTCCATTTTTAGGTTTTCTTTCTCTTTTCTTTCTCTCTCTCCCTCCCTTCCCTCCCTCCCTCCCTCCCTCCCTTCCTCCCTCCCTCCTTTCCTTCCTTCCTTCTTTCTTGTTTTGTTTTGAGATGGTTTCTCTAGATAGCCCTGGCTGTCCTAGAACTTACTCTGTAGACCACGCAGGTTTTAAACTCACAGAGTTCCACCTGCCTCTGCCTCTGGGGTGCTGGTAGGTTTTCTTATGTTGGCCTATTGTGCTAAGACTAGGATTCTTCCTGGCAGGTCTGGAGCAAACAGGATTTGACCCTGTGAGACCTGAGGAATGAGTGCTGAAGTTTAGATTGGGGAGAAATCGAACTTGTTTCCATGTGATGAATAGGATACGAGCTGACATGGGTATTGTGGGGATGCTTTTTGGCAAGGTGGAGGATTTAAGCTGGGTTTTAAAAGTGTCTGTAGTTTCCTGGGGAGAAAAAAAAAGCAAAAGATACTGTAGCAGAAGGTGGGGCTGGGACAACCAGGTCAAAGTTCCAGAAGCAGAAAACTAAGCTGTTTCACAGCAGAAGCTGATTTGACCGGGGCAGGTGTCTCATGTGAGGAGGAAGTAAAGCCAGCAACTTCTTAGCTGCATCGGGTTAAAATATGCTGTGGAATCCCTGGGGTGCTTCTTATTTTACTTTTAATTTTGTTTTGTTTTTGTTTGTTTGGGTTTGCTGTTTGTTTTAAGGAATGTAAAGGACTACATTGGAACTTTAGCTGGAAAGAACCTTCCTGAAATATTGTGAAACCATTAATCTGCTTGCAGAACATAGGGTAAACTAGGGTGGATGGGGCCTGGGGCCAAGGCTTGGGAAAGAGCGTGGCCTGACATAAAATAAAGAGTTGGATTGGAACAGATAGAGTGGACTTTGGAGGCAGTAAAAGAAACTGAGCTGACTCAGGGGAGGAGAAGGGACTCAGATCAGACTTATAACTGCACCAATTAATAGATGGGCATACAACAAGATTAATACCTTCGGCAAATTGGTGAGGCATATAGAGAAAGTATTCACAATGAAAAGTACAAAGGGGCTTCATCTGTACACCAAAGGTTGAATGAGGCCGTGAACTCAGCGGGGTCTAGAGAGAGGCATCTTCCTTAGAGCTCAGAGTCACAAAATTTTAGTGAAGAAGTGGCACGTGAATGGTAGGAATTGGAAAGACAAGAGAAAGAATCCAAGATGCGTTATGAGGAAGTCAGAAGCAAGGACTCAGGGCTAAGGAGCACGGGAGCATCTCAGAACCCCCAGTGGGCCTGTCTCGTGGAAACAGAGATGAATAAAGAATATGAAAGTAGATAGGATCATGGGAAGAGGAAGCCTTCAAGACCAAGTCAAAGACTTTGTCATTTAACCTGGGAAATGGCACACCACTGACATTGTTGAGCAATGTTGTGGCCAGTACTAAAGGATCTCTAGGGAGTTTAATCCGAAAGATAAGTTGAATATGTAAAGGAAAGCTGGAGGGATGAACTGATCAACAGAAGATGAAGGTGTACATGGGGGTTGATATTGAGAGTGAAAAAAGAGGCATCGAAAACAAGCTAAGGATTAAAATTGACAAAAGGGTGGAAGAAATACAGAGTCTTAACCAAGAACTCAATTTTAAGAGCCTGTACTAACAATGCGCTATCTACCATAGCATGGAAGTTGAGAGATGACTGATTTGGGGTTAACTCTGAAGAGGTTTAAGACTTAGGCTTAAGGTGTTCGACAAGCAAACACATTCAAAGGGTCCTTAAAATTAGGGGCTTGAAACTCAGCTGCAAAACTTACCATACCAAGCTGGAAAAACAAAAACCCACACAGCTCAGCAATTGTTTGAAGTTTTGAGTTAATTAATTAATTAATTCAGAAAGTGAAGCGCTTTCAGAAGCTCACTTGAGCATATATACGCTGCTGATATCAATGAATTCTCAATTGCTCCTTTGTGTTCACCGTGAAACAGTTGAACTTCTCGTGAGAAAGAAAGCCTGAATGATTGTAGGGAGTGGGGTCTGCTCTCCTCCAAGTGGGTATGAGCTCTGTGCCTTATTCTAATCTTCAGAATGTAATAGTTCATATCTTACCAGTTACAGTTCCTAAAAGTACATGTAAATACTCAGGTTTGTGATTTTGCAGTTTTCAAAGATGGAAGAGTGAACCAATTTTATGACTGATTCTCCATAAAAAAATGCAAATTGGGCCTGCATTTTTATTGCAGAGTTTTGCAAGTGGGATCTCAGAGATAGCTCAGTGGATAAAGGCTCCTGCCACCAAATGTGGCCATTTGAATTTGATCCCAGAACCCACACAGATGAAGGAGAGCACCAACTTCCACATGTTGCTCTCTGACGGTACATCCATGCCGCGGCACATGTGTACACGCTCATAAAAAAATTAAAATAGAATAAAAATCTAAAGAACTGTGGTCAAGACAAAAAGACGAGTGTTAGGTTTCAGATCCTTATTGAGCCGCTAAAAATTCATTAGCAGTCAGTCCTGCATCCTCTGGAGTTTCAGAGATAATTTGAAAGACACAACACCCTTGTGTTTCAGACAAGCAAGTAAAAGTTACCAGCTTGCAGAATGACACCATGTTAACTACGGGCTAAGATGGTAATAACAAAGTAGTCCTGTAATTCTTTCTCCTTGAAGTAGTAAACAGCAGTAAGTTCAGTTACCGAGAGCCAGGTGCAAGGACACATAGAAGGGAAAGGTGAGGACTTAGGATGGAGGACTTGAGTCACTCAGAGTCAAATGAAGATGCTATAATAGTAAAGGGACAGGAGGCTACAGACATGTACTAGTCATGATGCCATCAGATGAACTATTCTATAAAGACAAGGAAGGAGCCTCTCTGTGCAGTGATGTGAAGAAGAAAGAGCCTTCCTTTCTCTGCCCAGCCTAGTTAAGCAACGCATCTTTCATTTCGCCCGGTCCTTTCTCTGGTCTTGCAGCTGCTCGACTGATCCAGAACATGGATGCCTCCGCTGAGCCATGTACAGACTTCTTCAAATACGCCTGCGGAGGCTGGTTGAAACGCAATGTCATACCCGAGACCAGTTCCCGATACAGTAATTTTGACATTTTAAGAGATGAGCTAGAAGTCGTTTTGAAAGGTTAGTGTTGATTGTGTCTGAGAATTAAATTTTTTTCCTCTGACAGCCATTTTTTTATAAGACGTACTTGTCGGCCATGACAGGAAATATTGCAAAAGATTAGAGTTGATGTTTCCTCCAGGATTTGCAGACCTCCATCACATCACTCTGAGGGTAGTAGACACCAAAACGGATGTGATGGCATCTCTTAATGCTCTCTGCTTTAATTTTAGATGCATGAGTTCTAAAACTCTTCAACCCTAGTGATGGTATCTTCGTGACGTTTTATAGAGGGGAAATGGTTCATAGTTGCTATTGAACCATGTCCACTGACTCCCCGACTGCGTTAAGGTTGCTGAAGATTTTACCAGGCTTTGTCTACTCTGAAATATAGAGAATGTTTAAACCCATCTCTACTATCTTCATCCACCTCATTATCTTCTTAGTAGCTTAGTAGGAAAATGGGAGTTTTCTATGATTTAATATCTAAGCAGGGAGAACAATTCATTTGGATCACGCTTTGCACATTCACACAAAAATAATTATTTTTCTAATCATCAAGAGGATTAGTGACACTAAGTACCAAATTCCTTGGTACTATTTGTTTTGTTTTTATTTTAAAATTCAAGAAAAGTAACTGGTACCTGAAGCTGAGAAACACACACACACACACACATACACTCACAGCCCTCTCAAAAAGTCATACACATAACTTGCTAGAGGAGCAAACCCCACTTCTGTTCTATGAAGTATGGCTTGGTTTTTCTCAGGATTTGGGAGTGGGGAGAGAGAAATCATTTATTTTTTAATTAGACCTATGTTGAAAAAATTTTAATAGCAGCCAAAACTCAGCAATTCATTTGATGCTTTTTACTAAATGCCTGATTTCAGATGTCCTTGAAGAACCCAAAACAGAAGACATAGTAGCAGTTCAGAAGGCAAAAACCTTGTACAGGTCTTGTATGAATGAGTGTAAGTCTTCTTTATTTCAAATACGCACAGATTGCTAACAAACTATGAGCAGAATACGCATAACCCCACTTTGAATTGATTTTCCTTGTTCCAAAAAGCTGCTATTGATAACAGAGGTGGACAACCTTTACTCAAACTGTTGCCAGATATATACGGGTGGCCAGTAGCATCAGAAAACTGGGACCAGACTTACGGTAAGACAGTTTCCCTCTTTTTGAAATTAATAGTTTCCACATTGCAGCCCTGCTAGTGAAACCCAGCTTCAGAAAACGTGCTTCGCCTTCTGTTCCTTTAGGTACTTCTTGGACTGCTGAGAAAGCTATTGCACAACTGAATTCTAAATATGGGAAAAAAGTCCTCATTAATTTTTTCGTTGGCACTGACGATAAGAATTCTACCCACCATATAATTCATGTAAGTGTGTGTGTCCGGCAGCCAAAGCTCTCACTATGTTGTAATGACATTTCTATGCGCGTTGTTTTCATTGATGTTTGAGGAATGCCAATTCTCCCTTTCACTGCATGAACTAGGGGTAATAAATCCATGCCGTGGCTCTCAGCCCTGGGGCTCCATGTTCAAAGGGTCTTTAGTGATATGCTTTGGACACTCACCTCTCACACAGTTGCCTCTACTTTAGAGGGTTCCCTAGGGCCCTCTTATTATGAAAGTGACTCCCAGGTCCTTTGTACATTTCATGCTTTGGTTTACATAAAGTAATGTAGGACTGGAAACCAAAAATTCTTCTTTGATTTAAAATAAAAAGCCCTGAAGGGGATTTTGAACGCAGTTTTGGTTTCTCACTAAAGATCTACTCACTTTTCATCTCAGGTGAGGTTAAAAAAAAAAATCCTTTTAAGGGCCTTCATGTGGAGATGCAGGGCAGTTCTTCCTACACATTCCTTGTGTGTATGTTTCCTTCAGATTGCGTTGGGCTCCTCAAACCATCAGAGATTCCCACCTCCATCTGTCAGTACTCTAGTTTACCAACGCATCCATTCTGTCATACACCGCATAGGAAGCAGCCTCGCTAATCTGTCACTGTGACCACCTGCCCTTCGCGCCAGCGCCCAAGGTGAATCAGAAACACAAGAGTGGCAGAGCTTTCTCTCACATGCCCAGCTACTGTCCGCGCCTGCTAAAATCCGTCTGAGCCCAGACCTCTGGGGATGTCTTAGAGGACGGCTTCTCCCTGCCTCTTTGGTTGACAATCTCAAAATTTTCTGGCCAGACTGACGTTGGCAAATCGGTTGTAGAGTGATTGTAGCAGTTTTACACGCCTCTACTACCACACACTCAAGTAAGACACAGCTTACTTCTCCCAGTTAAAATGTACCCCAGTTAAGGGTGGTGCAGACAAATATGCCCCCCAAGGACCATATTAGAATGTCCAGAAACTGGGAAGTTCTGTCATTGTGGAATCTGGTAGCTCACTGGGCCAGGATCCTCATAGTCTTTGGTTTGCTTTTACTTTCTGCTCTGAATTTAAAATCGTTCCCAGGATATTTTTAGTTCAAGGTTTTTTTTTTGTTTGTTTGTTTTTTGTTTTTTAGTTTTCACTCACATATACACAATGAAATCCTCCGGATTGCGTTCCTGCCCATGCACTTACCACTTGCGAGGAGTGTAAAACCCTTTCCCTAGCTGTTTATTTACTCCATTTCTGACTCTTACACTTACAAACAGCAGGGAGAGTGGGCCTAGCTGTCGTTTATCCAAATGTTTTACTGGCTGAATAATTTGTTTTTCTTTGATGTATATTTTTTTATAGTTCGACCAGCCTCGACTTGGCCTCCCTTCCAGAGACTACTACGAGTGTACTGAAATATATAAAGAGGTAAATCAAAGCAGAGAGAGAAAGGAATCAGCCACAGACTGCAGAGCCATCTGTGCAAAGCTTTTATAGTGAAAAGAACGAGAGCCCAATTGAAAACTCCCTACATTCTCTGTGGGGAAATACCAAAGCCGCACAGAGCTGGAGCTCCTTTGATAGAAGGAACGTGCCCCCTAGACCAATGGAAGTCAATAAGGAAGCTGGGAATTCCTCACGTGAATTTTGATTCTTAGTGTTTAAGTTACATGATAAATTTTTAAAACTCAGTTTTCAATGTTTTCATTCACGTCTAAAATGGATCATTTAAAGAAAAGCAAAAAGTGTTAGATTAACCATAGTCAGTAAGGACGAGGGATGGATTGGTACAGGGGAAGGTACCCTCCCAGGACTTTCCAGAGAGCTAGGCAGCTCGGAGCCTCTACTCCCTTTCCCATAGCATCGAAGCAATGGATGTTACATCCCACACAGCTGTTAACCTGGATTGTGTTCTTACTAGCTCACAAGCTTTCCTGCCTTAGGCTATTGTGAACGTGTACTTTCTTACTGATGCAAGGAGCCCCAGTAGGCAGAACCAGAAATGTTGAGTGTGATTAGCTATCAGAAGGAAGATGTTTGTTCTTTAGGCCCTTTTCTCATAACTCTTTGGAAACACAGAAGAGAATTATGGTTGCTTTTCATGATCCTCAAGAGTCACATTGTCGTTGTATGACTTACCCCACTTCTTGGTTAAAATTATTCGCTAAATGTGGTTGTGTCTTGCATTCATCAAATAACATGGAGTAAGCTGTATGAGTGGAGACACAACACTGAAATCAAGAAAAGTCCGCACAGGATAGTATCTAAGGTCATAATTAATAACAGATATGTAAATGGCTGTAGGATGTCTGAGTGATCTAGTTTCTGTGTGGGCTGCAGCTGTTGGCTTTAGGAAGGGTCCAACTATTTCCTGATGCAGAATTAAAAGTGAGGGAAGAACGTCAGCTCATTTCTTATCAATTTCAGCCCAAGCTGTTATATTTACAATTGTATTCTTATAAACGGTCAGTTTTTCCCAATCCTTAGTTTTTAATTCATAGTTTAACATTTCTGATATCAAAATAGACCTAATAGTCAAGGTGGTGAATTTCTTCCTTTTTCCCTCTGATAAGATTTTATAAGGATGATAGAATTTTTGCGAATTTCATCTGCAGTGTTAGTTCATAATGTCAGACGGGTGACAAACTAGCCGTTTGGGGTTTGCATCTGATGCAGAGGCATTTTTACTTCAGCTGCAAGGCTTATTTTATTTTAAATTTTGAATTGTTGTCCATCCGTTACAGCATTGGGGCCTTCACCTGGTGGCACACGTTTCTGGCTGTGTCTGTAGAATTAGAAATTCAAGGTTTGTGTTTTCCAAAGGTTGTGCAGCCAGAGGTCTTCTTGTCACTCCATGGCGATGGAGCATCATTTTCTGCACCTTTGTAGCCATCATCTAGATAACTCATTGATTGACACTCACTTGCTTTTCTCTTTAGGCAAGTAACTTGGTACTGGATTGGGTTTTGTCTGAGCTAAAGTGAAAAAGATACTCAAAATTATAATACTGAAGTAAAAGACAGTATTTCTTTTTTTAAAAAAAAATTAAATTTCATTTTGCATTTCAACCCTGGTTCTCCCTCCCATCCCTCTTCCACTCTTGCCAAAGGGTAAGGCCTCTCATGGGGAGTCAACAAAGCCAGGTCCCTCCCCTCCCCTCTGCATTAAAGCTGAGACCGTAGTTCTATTTCCTTTTCTGATCTCAAAGCGAGCAGTCCAAGTGAAGTAGAACACATGGGACTCCCTGTGGCCTCAGCGGCCTTTAATTTTATACTTCTAATATCAGCCTCCTCTGGAATTTACATTAGTCTGCCTGGTCGGAATTGGCTCATTGTGCCTTATCCATGTTTAAGGCCAAAGGGGAATAGAAAAGAAGGGAAGTGCGGGACAATTCTTCTCATTTTTTAACTAGTAGGTTTCTTTGGATTTGAGTAAGGATTTACTCTGTGGTACAGGCTGATGAGGCTGTTATGTTGCTCCCACTAAGTAGAAAGGAGGTTAGCGAGTATCACATGAATTTACTCCTGTTTTTGATGTTCTTGTGAATTGGATTATTTTTCATTTTTACGTCAAGTAATTCAATTTTTGTTTGCATAAGTGCTACTAATCTTTGTGCATATGTTTCTTTCAGCTCTTCTCAGTTCTAACTCTCTTTTTTGATGGCATCTTCAGCATTTTCTGCGTAGAGATCACGCCATTGGCAAACAGTTTATTTCACTGCTTCCTTTCCTATACAGACACCATTTATTTTTTGTGCTCACCTTATGCTCTGTCTGGTACTTTTAGTACTATCTTGAACAGACATGCTTGTCAGGCTTCTCACCTTGGAGGGAAAGTGTTCAGCTTTTCACCGGTAAATCTCATGTTAGCCATGGACTTGCCCTTGTGGCCTTGACTATGCTAAAATATATCGCTCTTGAATTTAGGCTTTTGAAAGCTTTTTTAAAGGAATTATGTTGAGTTTTTACCATCATTAAGATGACCATGTGGTTTTGTATTTCATTTGGTTAACGTAGTGTGTAACATCTATTGATTATTATTGAATGATACTTGCATATAATTTTATCTTAATCATGGACAAAAGTCTTTTTATATTCTTTCAAATGCTTATCATAAACTTATCAGCATTTTACTGAGGATTTTACTCTGGTCATCATCATGGATATTTGTTCACTGTTTTCTTTTATCATAGTTACTTTGGGATCAGAGTTGGGCTCATAAAATTTTTACTTTTTTACCCTTTTCAGTTTTTGGAAGATTTGAAAAATGTTGATACTAGTTCTCCTTTATAGGTTTAGCAATGTATCCATTGCTAAATGAAGCCATCAAAAGTAACTTCCCTTAGCATCTTTTTTTTTCTTGAGTATCATAAAATTTCAGATAGAATAATAATATGGATAAGAAAATTTGGCTTTTATAAGATGGTTTTTAGTCATTTTCTCTCTGGAACTGGAGGGAAGTTGCAGTCTCCAGAAGACAATGGAGAGAAAAGATGACTGATTAACGAGGGCCCATTTGGTCCTCTAAGAAGAGAATGCACTAAGATATTAGGCAGGAATACATCCAACAAGAGTAGATATGCAAAATGAGCAGAAAAGAATTTATCAATGCACACATCTTCATGAATGCTATTTTGATGACTTATTGGACTTAAGTTCCATGAACCCAATATGATTTTGCATTCTAAATTTTTTTTTTTCATTTTTCAAGACAGGGTTTCTCTGTAGCTTTGGAGCTTATCCTGGAACTAGCTCTTGTAGACCATGCTGGTCTTGAACTAATAGAGATCTGCCTGCCTCTGCCTTCTGAGTGCTGGGATTAAAGGTGTGCACCACCGCCACCCAGCTGACTTTGTATTTTAAAGACTATGCGTATTGTCAGTTCCCAGATGACTTAATTTCCATCAGTCTGAGAATGATTTTGTTGTCATTTAGTGGCCACTATAGCCTAGACATACCATTTAGGAATACTATGAGGTCAGTTTAATTTAACCATAAAATTTGTAGTTGTTCTCTTCATTAGCTTTTTGACAATGAGGGTACATATTGAATCTCAAGAAACTGCCAGCAGGAGAACTTCTCAGGAAGAAATGCGTGTACAACATGTCTGCTTTTAATGACACTGTTCTCAAAGTCAGCTTAGCAAGCAGTTTATAATGCTAGAGTTCCCCTTTGGCAAGAGAATTTATGGCTCCTCTGATGCTCTGAGGAGATGGTTAATGATACACTGTTTTCCAAAAGACAGAAGTAATGAGGGACAAAGCAAAAGTGTAAATATCTATTCTGAGAAAACAATGTGAAGGGTATGCCCATAAGTGCTAATCATTCCCAATAATGGAATTCCAGCCAACCATCTCACATGAGAAAGCCCTCTTATATATATAAAAAAAAAGAAACATCTTAGCTTTTTTTCAGAAATGTCCCTACTTAAGAAAGCCCCTACAGCTCTGTGCTGGGGGTGAGTTAAGGTTGGACTCAAGGCTGCTTTTTATCTACTTTTTTACTTCATTAAGGCTAATTACTTTCTCCTTCTTTGTAAAGAAACCTGTAGACTGGAAAGCTAAAATATCTGCCTATGATTGTAGATAGTCTTATGTTCTGTGCAAATGTTCATCTGACAAGGCCGAATAGGCGAGGGTAGTAGTCCCATAACTATACTGTACTCACCTATGACAGAACTCAGTTCTCACATTCCACTCTCAAAGAAAAGCTGTCATGGTTATTTTACATTTTTATTTAATTATCAACAAAATACTTCACTGAACCACGTATTTAGGGATAAAATAAAATGAGGAAATCTGCTAATAAGAAGTTGAATCTGAGGAGGGACAGAAGTGGGAGATGCGAAGCTATGCGTTGTAGTGATGCAAGGCGGCACGGTTAGAGAGAGAAAGCCAAGAGCTATGCATTGACTTAGAACTCTTCTAAAACTAGTGGCTCATAAAACAGGGAGGCATTTTAGGGATGAGGATAAAAAGCTTGAAATATGGCAAGAGTCCATCAAAGCCAGAATGAAATGACCCAAGGCCTGTGGATCTAAATCAGAGAGAAAAAAGACAGATTCCTCCCCTTCCCCAAACTTAATAAACTCCAGGAAAAAGGGAAAACTGAGATTTGTCATCATAAAATGAGCATGCTCAAGCAAACTGAGATTAATTGTAGAGATTTTGCTTTCTGGTTTACCCAAAGTGTAAGCTAATAATGAATACTGCTATGGTCTGGAGATGTTCTGATCAAGTAGAAATGAGTGAAACCTTCTTAATCCACTTATATTTTAACTTCAATATTTTCATTTAATAAATATCCATTGAATTTATATCATTGATGAGGGCAAAGTGGATCTAAGATAAATTGCAAGATGGCCCACTTGTAATAGACTAAATGTATACTTTAAGCTGAGCTATATATATGGCCAGTAGTCTCTCTGTGTACTAGTGTTGGCATTCATATGGCACAATTAAAACTGTTGGCCTCATTTTTCTTCTTTCTGGGTACCCAGAAAGAGACAGCCCTGTTATATGCGTTTAACAAAATATAAAGGTCCATTTTAATTTCAGTGTAGTAAATTTGAGAAGAGATTTTTGAGATTGAAAGCAATTTGCGAAAACTCTGGTTCTCTGCATCGACAATAAACCTTTGAAAATCTTGTACAAACCTCCAGGTTCTTTCTGATAACCTACCAACAGCCCCAGTCTCCTTCCTGGGCAGAGGGACATCCTCCTGGGTCCTGTATTCTTCAAGTTCTGTTGTAGAGTTGTTTTTAGGTTCAGCTATGTCTCATCTCTGGTTCTCAGGAGCAGGTATGCAATTCTCCATTCAAAAGCCCTCTGTGGAGAGGAAATTTTTGTGCTAGCAGTTGTATGTTGTTAATAGGAATTTTCTGAGCCCCTTAGATGGGAAGCATCTTTCTTACTTGGTGTCCTTGGTACACTTTGGGTATTCAATCAGTAAGCTTCCTGAGTATCACTTAAATATCCCCAGCATTAATGGATAACTCAAACATAGTTCTGTGACTTCTCAATTACTTCCTGGTCTACATTTTGTAGATTTTCCTCTGAGGAAGGAAAAGTCAGATAAGAGCTGAGTGTCACAAACAAAATGTCTAGACATAAAACTCTTGATCTTACGGGTTACCACGAGGGTACCCGGACATCAGCCAATCTGACTGGAGAGCTTTCTTCTTTTTTGTGGCTATTGATGCCATTCATTAGCAATGATATTCAAGACTAAAGTACAGTAGTAAAATGGCCTTACATTGCTGTTGTGTTCCTTTTTAGCAATTCCAATAAATATGAGCTTTTCTCCTAGGCTGGGGGGAGCTAGCGTAGAAACACCATTATCTGCTACTGTAAAATGGAAATCATTTTTATTAAAGCAATAATCCATGATGATAGGATTAGTAAATAATATTTTTGTTAATGTGTGGTTTAAAAGCCTACAAAATTGCCCCTATATGGATGGATTTTATACATCCTTTTCAAAGCAATTGTTCCTTCCGAACTACTGTTGTTGGTGTTAGAATTTATAATCCACTTTTCTAACAAAGGGCTATTAGATGTTTTCAGGTTATTCTCCACTGAAATGATCCCTGATTTACGGTCTCTTCAGGACACAACTGTTAAAAAATAAGAGCTCATTCTTGTCCTGCATTGTTAAATAAATCTTCTCTAAATCACAAGAAAGGAAAACTAATTTTCACTTTCAAAAATATCTCAGTTCCTCCAAATCTGCATACTTGATATCATTTGGCATGTTACATGCTTAAAAATGAGAAAAAGTTAAGACCTTCGGTTTAGACTGATAATTCACAAAATCTTAGCAGTGAAAATAGTTTATTGCTTCTGCTTATCTGAAGATAAAATACAAAGATATTGAGCTTATGGAAGAAATGTGGCATCGAATCTATGGTATCTTATAGTACAACTTCACAGTAAAATGGGGAAAATAAGAACCTTTGGTTGTTGAAGGAAGCCCTTAGAGCAGTCTCAAAAAATAGCTTTGCCCAAGATATGAAGATGTCCTGATCATACTATATGAAAAAGTACTTTCATTCATTCATATATATATGTCAACCTGAGGAAAAAGATTTGCTAAAGGAAAAGACATAATTGTGTAATTACTTAACAAATTCTTTACAACTGTATTTTTATAAAAGCAAATAACTGTATTGAAGCTAACATAGTCTCCATAGACAAATGACCATAAATTAAACCATTTCAAATGATATTTTATTGCTCTGTCTCTGCTCTAATTAAAGGAGCTGTACATGTAATTTCTTTCAGCACTTAGAAACTATTTACATTTTATTGTGCTTTTTCTGCTATCAAAAATTAATGTTTTAAAAACCCTTATATGCCATGATGAATATCAGAAAGCTCCCCCAACAACTTACTACTTATTTCTTGCAGGCTTGCACAGCCTATGTGGATTTTATGATTTCTGTGGCCAGACTGATTCGTCAGGAAGAAGGATTGTCGATTGACGAAAACCAGCTCTCTTTGGAAATGAATAGAGTTATGGACTTGGAAAAAGAAATTGCCAATGTAAAACACATTATTTTTCCAGGATTCTGAATAACATCAGCCACTTTTTGTTTCATTCCCTCCTCTCTATGCTATTTTAAAGTTAAAAGTCTCTCTCCTTAAGTCAGTGATAAAAATGCATAGGTCAGTAATGGATCATTGACTTCAGGAGAACCTTTGAAACTATAGAATTTCCTGAAATCCAAAAGACTCGCTAACTTTGACAAATAGCAAACAGGGTGCACTTCATCGCCTACCTATATAAAAAACAGTTGCATCAAAATCTTACACTCAGACTGTGAGATGCCCTCATGACCCAGGAAGGCACATGCAGTTTTTTGTTAAAAAAAAAAAAAAGTTTAACTTTGTTATTCTGAAATACAAAGTGTCTTCAAAGATCATCTCTGTCCTTCTGCTAAGAACGTGGTTAGAAGACAGAGTGAGGCCACTGATTTCAGCCACTGAGATAGCAGAGTTTGGGGAATATAGAAAAACATCAGCAACAGAGTCAAGGGAGTTTCTGTATTTCCTCTGCTACCAAGCAAGCCCTTGGAGACAGGCACTCTGATCTGAGTCTTCAGAGGGGCCATGAAGGCATGAGAAAGTGAACTCTGGCCCTAGGCAATAAACAAATTAGTGATTGAACCTGGTCTCCGTTCCTAAACAGTACAAGCAAAACCCTGTTCCCTTAGGTTCCCCCATCCGCTCACGATTGCCATCTGGCCTCATCAGAATCTTGAAGACCGAAGATAAACAGAGTGATTTTAGACTTGCTAGAGCAACATGAAACCACCCCCCAACCCCACCCCAACCCTCAACCAGACTCAGACTCTTGGAGGAGCAACTCAGTGGAGGAAAGTTTGATGGGCCACACATGGTGCTCAGAGGGAAACTGACTTGCTAGAATTCTTGTCCTGGGATTTTATCCCTCCTCTGTTCTCAGACCATGTATCCTTGGGCAGCATTGGCTCTGTGGTCATTACTCCATAATGCCTCCGATATAGTTGCCAGTGTCCTAGACCTCACCCTGCCTTAGGCTCTGAGGTTGGCCTAGGGTCATAGTCATCTTTGGGTCACTCATGTGTATCTAACAGTGTACATAGTGCCTCGTATGAAGACGTTCAGTACTGACTGTCTTCATCGATGAGTGGATACGTTACCCAAAGGGGACATTGCCATACTCGTTCTACACATTGTTCCTGTTTTGTGCCTTCCCACCATCCATCCCAAGCGCTAACTTGCTGTCATAACTTAATCTGTAGACTCAGGGAACAAACAGGGAACAAAATCCAGAACACTAATTAGTCAGGAGGAAGGGTGGTCTCGACAGTAGAAGAGTGGCCATTCTTCTTGACCAACTTGTGACCCACCTGCCGTGCTCTAAGAGTTTGCTGTGTCAACTGCCATAAATTGTTGTAAAACCTTTTGCATTTCCCCTCCCTGGGGCTTAATTTTAATTAGAATACTGGATTATAAAGTGAGAGTAGAAGCCAGTCTTTGGGAGATAAATTGGAGATGACTATATCAAAAGAAAGATATAAAATATGAAATAGCAACGGACCTAACTGAATAGACCATTAGCCACAAATATTGATGAGGGGCTTGGACAGTTAGCAAAGGGTAAAAAGATTTTTGAAAAAATTTTAAGTTTGATGCTCTGGGTAAATACCATTAATTATTACTGAATGTACATAAAATGATAAATTTTGAAGAAAAATCAAATTATCTCATACCTACTCTACGCTCTATTTTCCAACATATATATTTTTCTAAGATAACAATCAAATATTAAATCCCTAGGCTACAACTAAACCTGAAGACCGAAATGACCCAATGTTGCTTTACAACAAAATGACTCTGGCTGAGCTCCAAAGGAATTTTTCTCTAGAGATTAACGGGAAGGTAAGTAGAAAGTTTTCTAGTTTTGTGTGCCCTTTTCCTATACCGTTTCCTGAGATCATAGAATTGCATTTTATTTACTGAATTAAATTAGCTTCAAAATCAATTTCAATGACATTCACTATTAAACTTCATGAAAAGTCCCGGGGCAGAAGTACTTTGAAAGTGCTACTTCTGTATGTAAGTAGAATGGGATTCAAAGGCAAAATTCCTTTTAAGGGAAGTATGCAATATTTTAGACACTGTATCAGAAAAGGGTTAGGAGAAGGTTCGGGTCTTTGTGAGAGCCCATTACGTTATTAATAGATGTAGGCTGTCTAGCAAGAAGTCATGAAATTTCTCTTCAGTTCTTAAGACAGCATGATTTACTCATAAAACATCCCATGTTCTCATCCAGGCCACTTATGAAAGTATTCAAAACAATAATTACAAATAGAATGATGTCGTAAGGAAATCTGTCTCCATATCCACTAATACACATGACTCTCTTGGTTTCGTTCAGTTCGTCTCTAACAGTTTCCTTTGTGCCTTTTCCTTGTGTAGTAATTGGGCCACGTGGCTGGGACATGAAGCCACATTTATGGAACTATGTCAAAACCCCCACAGCCAGAATTCTCTTTGTATTAATTCTATAATACTGATTCTGGTTACTGTGTTAGTGAGTTAGTCATTTCTCACATACATTTCTTGATACAATGTGTAAAATAAATGCGTTTTGGAAAACTGGTCTTAAGCACAAAAGGAAAGCAAGTTTTTAACATAACACTTTCTGCACAGTAAGGGACGTGTGTGTGTGTGTGTGTGTGTGTGTGTGTGTGTGTGTGTGTGTGTGTATGAATCTAAGATACTGAGGTCTTAGGTACTCAACTCCCATGTAAGGAATAATAGACAAGATTTAGTCTTTTAAAACTTTCAACTTAGCTACTGAAGTTGGAAACCTGCACACCTATCTATAGAACTAAGATGAAGAGGTCTGCACATGCTCCTTCAGTTCCTTGGCATCTCTGCCATAGCCACATCCTGTCCGGGGCTGAGACTCTGCTCAGGTGCATGGCTGTGTTTGAATGAACTATTTATTACTGTCCATTATTAAAAGATGGTCTGTATATACTTGCATGCTCAGAAACTAAGGAAGCTTTATTTTTAAAATTGTACTTTTCTTTTTAAAAATTATTTTTTCAGTCGAGAGACAGAGGCAGGTGGATTTCTATGAGTTCGAGGTCAACCTGGTTTACAAAAGCTAGTTCCAGGACAGTTAGAACTGTTAAACAGAGAAACCTTGTCTCAAAAAAAAAATTATTTCCTAGAGAAGAGATGACAATGAGCCTAATTTTTAATTATGTGCTCGGTATACATAACAGATTTGTTTTGCTCTTAAATGGTTGATTTGATTCTGCTATCTAAATAATCATATTGGAGAACTAATATTTATTCAAAAGCTGACTCAAACAATTGACCAAAAAAAAAAATCTCAAACACAAACTGGCTATTCTATTAAGTATTTTATGATGCAGCTGATCCCCTTTAGTCTGTGCCCTTCTAACCATAATTCTTCTAGCCAAGAAGGGAAAACCATAATTACTGAATGTTTTATACCTGCTTTTTTCCTCAGCCATTCAGCTGGTCAAATTTCACAAATGAAATCATGTCAACTGTGAATATTAATATTCAAAATGAGGAAGAAGTGATTGTTTATGCTCCAGAATATTTAACCAAACTTAAGCCTATTCTTACCAAATATTCTCCCAGGTAGGTATGTCAGAGTGTCCCCATCCTTAAAGTTTACCTTTTATATAAGTCTTTAGAAGCTTTCCAGCCTCATCTTTTCTGTTGCTGGGTGGTGGGTTGTTTTGTTTTTATACAGAGATCTACAGAATTTAATGTCCTGGAGGTTCATAATGGATCTTGTAAGAAGCCTCAGCCGAAACTACAAGGAGTCCAGAAATGCTTTCCGCAAGGTGAAGACAAAATCTCTCTTTTCTTAAGCCCTAAAGAGATGCATGGTTGTAAATGCTTCCTGTGGACACTGTGCTGGTCCTTCCCAAGAATCCGAACACCCAGATTTGGTTGTTTTGTAGATGTGCAGGGAGAGGTCACTGCTCTGGGCTCTGCCATCCTACACTGGTCTGCTATGGTATCATGAGCTCTATAAGGAGTTACCTGTAGTTGTACAAAAGAATACTGTGTTGATTTGTTGTTGCCGATGTGTTAAAGTCCGTCTCAGAGGAAATCAGTTTCTCAATTGACTTGATTTTCAGGGGCTCATGGCACACTGGGCAGATATAAAGACAGACTTCTTTGTCATTGCATTCCTTAGGAAGAACACTAGCCTGAAACTAGAACCTAAGCTTTTTCTTAGTCTGCATATACATTATCTACACAGTCATTCAGTCCTGATATTAAGAAAGAGGTCAGTAGGAACTAAATAAAGAAGGAAAACTCTAACATACTGGTTGTTGTCCTGGCAAAAGAATAACTGCTTGAAAGTTGATAAATAAATTGATAACTTTTTAGACAGGGCTGAGAAGGGACTCAATTGCAAGAATGCTTGAGCATGGCTTTCTAAAAAGACAATAAATACCCAAAACAGCAAGCGTGGTCACTCACACCTGTAATCCCAGCACATGAGAAACGGAGTGAGCCAGAAGGCCAGCATCATTTACGCCAGCGTGAGGCTAGTCTGGACTACATGAGACTTCGTCTTAAATCGATGAATACAAATAAGTAGAGACTGCAAAAAAAGAACGTTATTTCAGTAAATTGCCAATCCCCTTATTGGTACTAAAACTTGGGTATACACAGTTTTCCTAACGTACCTGAAATTCAGCTAAAACATTAAAAGGAGAAATGTGTTTTCTTGTGTATAAGATTTCCTCTCTCCGGCTTTATCGAACATTTTCTTCACATTTATGTTTGTATAGTGGCACAAGGTTGTATTTTCTCTCCCAAAGCTTCCCTGAACGTTATTAACTCGTAATAGCTGAAAGTTCTACTGGGACACGCCTCTGAAAAGAGACCTTGTTTGCGCAAGGCCTTTTTTTTTTTTTAAGTAAACAATCCAGCCGGATTGCATTTTATCGTAGCTTAGGGAGAACTGCTCTGTGAAGAGAAGCATTGAGTACAGCAAGAACTTAAAGCAGACAGGAAGACTAGCCTTGTAGACTGCCTGCTTTTACTGCTCACCATTCCCGACTCCTGGTCAGAGGCCGTTTTCCTTCTCTCTTTCCTAGGCCCTTTATGGCACTACATCAGAAACAGCGACATGGAGACGGTGCGCTAACTATGTCAATGGGAATATGGAGAACGCTGTAGGGAGGCTTTACGTGGAAGCAGCGTTTGCTGGAGAGAGCAAACATGTGGTAATGTTCTAACACCGCTCATGGGCCTCTGAATAGCATCCTGGTGGTTCGTTTGTTTGATTAACAGTTACAGTTGTTCGCATCTTAGCTCAATTTTTGTTAATTAGGCAATGAATCTGGATAGTATAGCATTGTTCTCAACAGAGTTAGCCTTCTACCCCTTAATATCTGGTTCTGTCTCTGCCTTCATATTGTCTAATTGAAAGTGCTGATGTGTTCTCTGGAAGCAGTGCTGTTAGTATTCACAGTCATGTATTAGACTTATAAGGTCTTCTATTGCCCAATTGACCATTTCCTTAAACACCAACAAAGTAAACTACAGTTTACTTGAAGTATGAGAAGCATATTCTGTTTTCTAATAGCTTCTGAAATTAAGACAATGGTAATGACATAGTAATACCGTTTATTGAAATGCTACTTCTTGCTTAATTGGACCACTTATGCCAGTGACAGCTAAAATTCTAACCTTCTAAAAGGATAGCAAGAACTGGGACATTCTAAAGGTAATTTTAGCTTTGTGTATATAGAAAAACCTCTTTTATTGGGAAAATTCGATAATAGTAGTATTGCTTTAAAGTGTAATAGTCCCATATGCTCACCTACATCCATTTGTTTGGGAATCACAATTCATCTGTAAATTTGTATGTGTGAACATACACCTGTGTCCTTAAAGGCAGCATGTAGCTCTGTTTGAAAACTGTAATGAAGAATGAACTCCTGGGCTGTTCTCTACATTCGACTATTAACAAGCTAGTATTTGTTTTGCTTTGAGGTTGAAGATCTGATTGCACAAATCCGGGAAGTTTTTATTCAGACTTTAGATGACCTCACCTGGATGGATGCTGAAACAAAAAAGAAAGCTGAAGAAAAGGTAAGAACAAGTCAGGGCCTTCAAAGAAAATCTACTTACAGGGGGAAAAAAAAACAAAATTTGCATAAAAGCTATAAGCCTAGGAGGAGGGCAATAGCTCCATTGGTAAACACTTGCCTTATAAGCATGAGGATCTGAGGACCTAAAACCCATGTTAAAAACCAAAAGTAGGTGTAGTGGCATACATCTGAAGTCCTAGTGCCGGGAAGATGGAAGATGGGCATATCCCTAGCTCACTAGCTGGCCAGCCTTCTCGGTGAGTTCCAGGACCATCAGAGACTGTCTCAGAGAGGGTCGGCGAAGCAATAAACAGAAATAAGTAATGGGGCAGTTAAAATAAATGCACTTAAATAATAATACTGTAAAATTAGTAATGAGCAGTGGACCAATACAAGGTAGGTAACAAAGAAACCCACTTCCCAGTCATGCAGATAATGCCATTCCTTTAACTTGAAGATCTGCACTGGCTTTGGGGAAGTAAGGGAACAAAGACTGAAGGAGCCAATATTCAGGAGTGTATTTGCACAATGCCTGTGGAGCCCTTATCTGTTTCCTCAGCTGAATCAATGAAGTGGAAAGATAATTATATCCTGCAAGATTGGGAGCACTAAATGTTATTCCTTCAATAAAATTGAAAGGTCTGGAGAGGGAAAAAATTTTCATAAAACTACATTACATGTGTAGCAATGGCTTTTGGCAGTTTCCAGGGAAAAGCTGCAGCCCAGAAGACAAAGCATGAGGCGCTAAGTTTCAAGCCTGTTTTTATTCATCTTGAACTAAGGGAAAGATTCATTGGAGAGGACACTGGTTAAGTGTTGTCAGGTGCTCCTTTTGTAAATGACACACCAGGCTATTTAATTGCTGGTTGTGGACATGTGATGTTTGTATGTGAAGGTTGTGGTTATGGAGATGATTGTATCCCCACTTCCAATGTTGTCATTTTCACAGGCCTTAGCAATTAAAGAAAGGATTGGTTATCCTGATGACATCATTTCTAACGATAACAAGCTGAATAATGAGTATCTTGAGGTGAGTCTCAGAATTGGTGTGTGGGGCTGGTGGCAACGTCACTATAGCTCAGGAATGCCAGACCCTGTGTAAATCAGCCTAAAACTGTAGATCCCATAGCGCTATCTAAAACCTGTAACGCTAATACCCAAATTATGCTCAATTTAAACTTGGTTGTCCTTGTAGTGGACTGTATTTGGTTTCTAATATGTTTCATTTTAACAATGGTGAGAAAAACCTTCTATCCTTTAGAGTACTGTTATATTTGCACTATAATTTATAACAGTAGCAAAATTACAGTTATGGAGTAGCAATGAAAAATATATCTGTGGGGTTTATCACAACATGAGAAGCTGTATTAAATGGTCACAGCTAGGAAGCTTGAGGACCACTGCTTTAGAGCATCAGGGGTAGACTGGTGGGCTGCCCACAGACCCTTACAGTGGCTTGCAACGCTATAAAAGTCACAGAGCCTTCTATTTCCTAGTCATCATCCCAGTGGGTATCGCATGGTATGCCTCCTCTCTTAAAAACCAGTATAACTGAGAACCATTTTTTTTTAATATTCTCTGGTAGTGTAACTGTTAAAAAAGGTGACACTGTTTAATGTCACTCTGTACCTGTGATCAGACTTGCCTGAGATGCTCAGTGTTGTCCTGTGACCACAGGCTTAACACCCTGGTCACAGCAGGTGACACACCCCAGGTCTGAGATGACACTGATAGATGATTCACCAAGTACTAGTAGGAGGTTTACACACCAAAATGCTCATTCCTTCTTTTCCATTCACAAAAGAAATTAGTTTTCTTGGGTTTTTTTTTTTGTTGTTGTTGTTGCTTGCTTGCTTGGTTGGTTGGTTGGTTGGTTGGTTGGTTGGTTGGTTGGTTGGTTGGTTGGTTTTTTTGGCTGGCTGGCTGGCTGGCTGGCTGGCTGGCTGGCTGGCTGGCTGGCTGGCTGGCTGGCTGACTGACTGGCTGGTTGGTTGGTTAGTTTTGCTACAAGAGAGGATTACCTAAGATCAGAGACAGACTCAAAGCTAAATACCTGGGCTCCAAATTCTTCTTCTCTTGCTCTTTTAAATCTTAGCCAATGACCTGAAACATCTCCACCTCACAATCTTCAGCTTTAAAACTGATCTCAGCTGTTAGGCTACAAGGTTATCAGAAAGAGCAAATGAGTATAATAAATACTTAAAATACAAAGAACAGTGCCAAGGACAGTGGGTGCTAAATAAAGAGGGTGTGGTTATGCACAATGGTAGTGTGCACAATGATATCAATATTGTGAGGTTGGCCTGACCTTTGCTTCATGAGTGGTTATAAAAGAATACACTAAAGTTACGGTATAACATATGTAACAAGGCTAATCTCTAACATACACAACATATAGCAAGGCTAATTGGGAATAGAGCATCCTTTAGTAAGTTTTTAATGCCGTTTCTTAACTGTATTAACTTGCTTTCCAAACTGTGATGAGGCTGGCATTAATATTTCTCCCAAACCTTTTGTCTAATACAGTTGAACTACACGGAAGATGAGTACTTTGAGAACATAATCCAAAATCTGAAATTCAGCCAAAGCAAGCAGCTGAAGAAGCTCCGAGAAAAGGTGGACAAAGATGAGTGCGTACAGTCTGTTTCCTAATTGTTCATTCTGTAGTGAGCCTCTCCTGTTGGCTCTGCTCCCTTGACCATTGCAATGCCCCCTTCCCTCAGGAGGTTCTGAGAACGTCTAATCGGATTGTATTAACAGCACGGGCCAGGAACTTCAAACCAAAGCCTTTCTCCACTAAGGCACCCTCACACGTAACTTCATCTCTTGATTAAGTGGCTTCTTAACTGTCGCCGTCTCTAGCGTTTTGCTGGACAAGTTTTTCAGAAACACCTTAGCTTAATGTGACTTTGCTCTTTAAGCACATGCTTAGGCCTTACTCTGCATCCAGAATATTCTTCCGCTATTAGTGCCTACTCTTTCTATTGGCCAAGCATCCCATAAGCCCACTCCCTTTTCTGATTGCTTCATGTGACACTTCCTTTAACCCTGCAAAAGCTACACAGGAGATCCAGGAATCATTTGGAGCAATAGCCTTGGAATACTGCTCCCTTATTTATGTTTGTCTTAACATTACTTCATAATGATTATTATTTTGACCTTTGCTTTTCCACTCGATGGGTGATGTGCCGAGATTGACCAGTATATGTGCTGAGTCCTCAAACCCACTGAGTTCCTTAAATTGGTCTTCCAAGACTTTTAACCCTGTAATAACCAAAGCCATTCTCAGCGCCTAACACTGAGCTAGCTCGGTGGCAATTAAAATTAGTGAATTTCCAAGCAACTGAAAACTAAATGCCCCGCCTTGGTTTGTGTATTGACTAACAATGTGTTTCGTTGATTTTTTTTTTTTCTGTAACTACTGTTCTAGAGAAATGACTCGCCCAGTTGTCACCAGGTCCTGGGAAATTAGGAGATAAATAACTGCAGACAGTAGATGATCTTTACAGCAGAAGTTGCGTGATACAATGACCTGTACCACAGGATAGAAACGTGCCGGGAAAAGTCCAAAGCTATTTTAATATTTTAATGCACAGCCTAAGTGCTTCATTAGTCTTGTTTGAGCCATTCCCAAAGATTCTGAGACAGCTACAATGCGGCTCTCAAGCTCTCTGCCATCCAGTGCCGGCGTTTTCTCTCTCCCTCTTCTTTCACACTGAATGAAAAGGTCCAAACATCTGGCTGCACATTAGAATCACATGAACAACATTAAAAAAAAAATAGTGATGCCTCAGCTCAGAGTTCCTATATCAGGATTCATTTGCTCTAAGACTCAGAGCCCCAAAACTGGAATTCTTCGTAAGTACCACCCTCCAAGAACAGAACTCTGAATTAGCCTCCATTTGTATCATCTTCTTCCGTATTTCATTTAAAAAATATTTTCCCAAGGTGATGCCTTTAATTTTGTTAAACTTATTTTTGTGCTTTAAAATCACCAGGAATACTCTGGCTATAACCTCATCCTATGAGGTGTATGGTAATAAAAGTTTCCTTTATTTCATTTGGGTTTCTCCCCATAAAAACTTCTGACTGATGTGGCACCTGTTTAATGGGGGAAAGTCACCTTTGGTGTCCCTTTCCTTGTTCCATGTGTCCTCAGGTTCAAGTCCTCACTGACCTTCAGAAAGGCAAATCTATAGCTTCACTTGGTCAAGTGGCTGGAAGTCACATATCATTCTCGGATCCTCATTCCCAATGACTTGTTGGAGGAATATATGTCCACAGACATACTGGAAAGATAGGGGAGAGTCTGTGAACTATTATTGGGTTGTATTGCAGAGTATTTTAGAGGAATGCTGATTAATGCATTAAAATTCCAGAGAACTAGCAATATAAGTAAATTCAACTAATTACCTAGTAACTCCTAGATCATCCCAGTCCATGTGCCCCCCGTAGGCACATGCATTTACTTCTCGAAGGTGTATACCATTCTTATTGCATCTGAGTATTTGGATCTGGCCCAGATCCATCTGCTGAGCTTTACATTTAATATCTAGCTGGTTAGCAAGCATTTCTATGTAGCTATATCATTAACCACACAAGCACAACATTTTGCCACTTAGGCAAAAATTAATCTTGATCCTTTTAGCTGTCTATTTTCTAGAAGCTTCCACCTTATTATTCCCACCCAGATAGACACCAGGGCTTCCTCTTGATCTCTCTTGGCTTCCCTATTTCATCTATAGTGCTCTTTCCAAAGAAAAAGACTGCTTTCCCCCACTGCTGATTAAATATTATATGGTGGGCTGTTTAAAACCATCTCCGCCTGCTTTCTCACTGCATTTTTCTCTGTTGTTTTCATTTTTTTAAAAAAAAAATTATTGCCAATTATCTCATGTTTTCACTTCATCCTCACACTGCCATCCCCAGGGTCTCGATGATACAGCTTGACTCATGTTCTTTCTCGACGAAAACCTTGTCTGTCATTCCTGTTGCTTAGCTCAAGAAATATGAACCTTTAAAAAGGTCGAAAGTTCCCATAGCTCTCTGGAATTCCTTAACAGTCACCCACACTCCCGGCTCAGTCCAAAACTCTGCTGATATTCAGTGCTTCCAAACCACCCTCTGCCCTCCCTTTGTTGCTTCTGAGTTTGTAGCATCCTATTTTATTTATTTTGTTGAGACAGGGATTCTCTGTGTAGTCTTGGAACTTGCTATATGGATCAGGCTGGCCTCAAACTTCTTGAGATCTTCCTGTCTCTGCCTCCCTAGTGCTGGGGTTAAAAGTGTGCTCCATCACATCCAGATGTAGCGTTTTTTTTCTTTTCTTGTTTGTTTAACAGGAACCTCTACATGGCTTGACTCGAGTGTTGTGTCTTTAGCCATTGTCTGCCAGCAGCTTTTTACTCACCCATACAGAACTGTCACAGTTTGATGTTGCTCAGGAAGCTAATTTTTGTAGAAGGAAGAAACCACTATGTCAAAAAAAAATGGACATCGATTAATAGAATCTCGATACTTCATGCATGGCAATAGGGTGTGCAAATGGCCAATCTGTAATAATGTTGATAAAATTATTTCAGCAGATAACCTAAAAATGCCTCCATCTCCACATTTTACCCCTACATCTGGTGAAGATATACATCCCTGTGACTTTTTTCTGTTAAACAATTTTTAAAACTTAGTCTTAAGGAGTGTATACATGCAATATGTCCAAGTTAATTGTTTGGCTGAAGGGCCTCCCTTTACCCTTGTGAACAGCTCACACCTGCAAAGAACAGGAATTTTAATAACTTTAAAACTTCATATGGTTACTGAGTGACTATGCATAACTTTTTTTTTTTTTTTACTCTGAATGAATGTGCTGTCTCCTGAGGGTTTGGTGTAATTGCAGAGGAATTGCAAACATGTCCAGTTCAGAGAAAAATAGCCCTGGACTGGAAGTATAAGTGTTGGCAAGAGTACTTAGTAACACATCTAAAATCATTTACTTGTACTAAAAGGATAACTCGCTGAGAGCTAACAGGACAAAAATAAACCTCAAGGCCTGTGTGTTCATGAACAACAAAACATTAAGGCTTCCTTAGGAGGTTCATAGATTTGGTACTGATTTAAAAAAAAAAAAGATGTAATTTTTTTGACTGATCAGGAAAACATTCTCTGAGAATGTCAGCTAGAAGCTAAATTAATGAGTAGAACAGAGTAGTGACTGAAAACAAAACAAGACTCGCTAACCCATAGGATGTCTTCCTTACTCCGTGCCTGCTGGGTTTTCTGGTCAGTATAATCAGATGATGGCAGACTGCAGTCAGTAGACACTTAGAGACCACAGTAGATGGTGGCAGACCACAACAGAGCATCAAAACGTCCCCTATTCCCACTTAACTAGAGAGGACAACTCAGAACTCTGGCACCGTTACTATGTGTAATCTCTTGAGAGGACCACGCTCAGGTGGCGGTACCTAGTTGCCGCAGCTCTCTATGGCTGCAGAAAGGCAATACTCTTCATCCTCCCCATCACAGGGCAAGCTGGGTCAGTCCTGTGGAGCAGCCATTAATAGGCCTGAATATTTGGTGGGTGCCTATCATGTTCCCAACAGTGTGCTAAGTCCTCGTGGTTCAAGCTAAAAATAAAACATGGACTGTCATTACCTGTGAAGCTACTTCTAATCAGCTGGGCAGATGGTGCCTGGATGTGGAGTCAGGTAAATACAAAGGGTTGCATGGAATAGAAGAGGTTTGTGTTCCTTACGAGGAGTTCTCAGGATTACCTAGTATCCGGAAAAATGGATTCTCCAGCTCAGTATCAGGAGGGTCTTGGTCTTCAGACAGATTCAGTCATGAACTGTATATTAGTTGCGGTCACTACTCAAATGCAATGTTCAGAGAAGGTCTTTAGTTCTCCTGCATTTTTGTTTAGGCCTTAAAGTACTATGTCTGTGGAGGAGGAAAGGAGTGTGAGCTATGGAACTGGAGGGGGTGGTAGGGTAGGGTTTGGGTGAACTAAGATTTCTGTACTTTACATATTAGCTTTGTAAACTTAGCCTCTGAGCTTTGATTTTTTGGGGGGGATGGTGGGTTTTTTTGTTTTTATTTTTGTTTTTGACTTTTCTAAATTTAGTTAATAACATCTATTTTTGCCTTGGAAAGAAAGGGATATGGTAGGCGAGAAAGAGAAAAGGCCCTATTTATGTTGCCAATAGAAAGGCATTAAGCACTGCACTGGTATTTGCGCATCATGTGGATCAGCAGTTTGGTGGTCGGGGTTGGGAGGAAGGCAAGCAGGCCGTCTTTCCCTTTCCCTTAAATATGTTTTCCACAGTTCCATCACTTAGTGTCTACATGTACTAGGGCAGAGCTTTGTAGTAGGAGCACAGGGCCCTTTGTTCTGCTGCCTGGCTAGCTTAGCCCGATATAACCACACGGAAATCTATATTAATTTAATTACTGTCTGGCCCATTAGTTCTAGCCTCTTATTGGCTAACTCTCACATCTTGATTCAACCCATTTCTATTAAATCTGTGTATCACCATGAGCTGTGGCTTACCAGGAAAGATTCAGCATGTCTGACTTGGCAGCTGGCTCCATGGCGGCTCTCTGCCTGCCTTCTTCCTCCCAGAATTCTGTTCTGTCTACTCCACCCACCTAAGGGCTGCCCTATCCAAAGGCCAAGGCAGCTTCTTTATTCAACCAATGAAACCAACACAAATACAGAACAACCTCTTACACCAGAGCGTAGCGACTACTCAGTGACTCAGTTTCCCTACCTGCAGATTGCAGGTGCCCTCTATTCTGTCAGGATGATCTGGGAGGTCAGGAAGAGCATGTGAGAAGCGTTTGAGAAGAAAAAAATAACAGAAGTGTAAAAAATTATAATGACCAGAGATTTCAACAGGATTCTCCTTTCACCCAGCAATACTTGAGGAGGCACACACAAAAAGCTATTTATCATCCTGCTGATTTCAAAGGAGTCGCTTTTAGCATAGATGCCTAGAATTGAACACTCCCTAGGAGAAGGACCTTAAAGGTCTTGTCCTTTATTTTAAGCTTTAAATTCTGTGGCTGAAAAGAGGTTTGTTCTAAGTGCTCTTGCAGTCCATCGGGTTCACTTTGTCTTAAAGGCTGCTGAATTTGAATGTTCATATCTGCTCTTCTTACCTGTCCTAAAGACTGGGCCCCTTCATTGCATCACTGCCTAGCTTCCTCAGGGTGTAAAGAGATGGATGGCAAACACCTGGCTCCTCTCTCACGGGCATTTCAGTTGTATGTCCTCTTTGAGGGTGTCTAGTTGCTGATTCAAGACCAATTAAGCGTACCTGACAAAACTACAGTTCAGAAATTAAAATTAAGTTATAATAATTATATAAAAATAAAGTTCTTGCCTACTTCCTCCATTCCCACTCTACCTCCTCACCACACAGCCCATGCTCACACATGCATAGACCACACAGCCCATGCTCACACATGCGTAGACCACTGGAGGCGGGGAGAGAACCAGAGAACTCGGAGTTTTGCTTCTTCTCCCTGGTCTAATACTGTACGTAAGAGGATGCTCGGGTCTGGCCTGCACACTTGGAAGGGATCTTGCGGAGCACACAATAGCCATTATTTTGGAGCAATAGCACCTCCATTTGTTTCTTTTCTTTTGTTCCCATTTGTTTTTCACTTTTCTACTTTATGTGCATTTTTCTCTTCCAAGTGTTACTGTCATGGTCAGCATTGTCTGAGTTTTATAAATTAAAGCCTCTCCATTTTCACAGATGAATTGAAATTAAAAAAAGGTCTTAGAATTTTTGTTACATCACTATTACATTTTAAAAATATTTCATTTGCCTCATTAATTTATCTTTTTATTTGGGGTATTTCATAACTGACCACAAGTATCAGACACTCAATATGTCTCTGCTATCACCACCCTACTTAAGATGTAACAATTGATATAATTATAGTATTTCAAGTTCTGATCATGACCTGGGACACAATGCCCTGGTTTTTTGAATTTGTATAATTCTCCAGAGTGGACTAAGGACACACTGTCCTAAAGATTTTTTTCTTGGGTTTGCTGGGGACAAATACTACACTCTAGTGCTCAGTAAACCCCACAACCAAAATTCTAACTTTATGAGCGTGATCCATGATCATAGTGGCCACCTAAGTTTTAGGAGCTATAACTTACAGTAGATATGTTAATATGTAAAACTCTCCCTGCTGGAGAGTTACAAACATTAGTCAAAATGCAATCTTAAATGCCTCAAAGTAATAAAAGATGGCACTTATTTTTCCAAAAGCAGTAAGCCTAAGCCAGCAATATTGTATGATGTCCATCTTTCTATGTCTTTGTCTTCCAGTCACGTCTGAAGTATGCCGTTTGAAGCATTCACTTAGTGTATCTGCCTTTTTTCTCAATATAACATTTCATTTTTGAATTATGACTTTTTCTACTTTACTATTAGGACATTTGGTTAGTTCAGAGCCAAATAATTTATAACGATTCTTTATAATTACACATCAAATGCACAGCTATTACCACAACTCAGAATTTGCAATTAAGAAATTCACACTAGAGCCACTAAGACTAGGCTCTAATTCATAATCAATTTTGGTAAAATCTTTAATAACTATAAACTCTTTACTTATGAGTTTTATTGTCATATTTGCTATGAAAGTGTTGAGAATATATTTTTCTGCTCACGCAACAGTACTTTTTCAGAATTGTCTGAACATATCATCCATACTGAACTTTTCACCAGCTCCAGAGAACTTCACTTCAACCTGAATCATGGTACCTGTATAAACCTATGCAAATACATTCTAAACGCATCTCTTTTCCTCTTCTCCACCTTCGTTTATACAGACGTCTTTTTCTGTTAGTCACAGAAATAAAATCAACTTGTTCCGTGTAGCTCTGATTTCTGCATTTTAATCTAACATCCTGGGTTTACAAATACTTGCCTTGCTATGAGTCATTACAAATTGTGTAGTAAGCAAGCAGCATTTAATTAAAACAAAGAAGACGTGTTCTTGTAATCATCAACTTGCAGGAAACATTAAAATATTCATGACTCAGCTCTGCTGGAACTAGGGAGGATTGATATGTGAGCCCCATCCTGCCTAAAGTGCTTTCCTGTGCTAAAATAACAGTGGTAACAAACTAACAGAAAGACAGGTGGAAGCTATTCTTCACCATTTCCGGGCTCCTTGTTTGCCTAAAGAACAGTTGTAAAGTCCAGCACCCTTTTATGTAAAGTTTTAGTCATGATATCAAAAGGATAACAGAAGTTTTCAGATGGTCACTGCATATTTGTCTCCGCCCATTATTTTTAAGAAACTAAACTAGCGCTTATACCTGATATTCACAATAGTTCCTGACTAAGTTATAAGTCATAAGTCACAATAGTTATAACCAAGGTGATGACTTTGTACTGCTCACCTGGCACAGGAGAGACTAGAATGCCTCTGACAGAAAATGAATTTTTGTACTATTTTGATTTGCTACTAGAAGGAGAATAATTGTCACACTGGCCATTGCCCTGAGGCAAAATAACTAGTAAAACCTTAGCACAATACTCCATGATTGTCTTAAGTGTGTGTGGATATGCTAACATGAAGAGGTCATCCGAAGTCAATGGACATATATGTTAGATTATTATTATTCTGTTTTCCTTATGTCCTTACTATATGATGATTGACAGGCATCTTCCATAGTGTCTAAGCAGGAAAAGATGAAGGCAATAGCTCCTGTCTTTCAGCCCTCAAATTATCATGTGACCAGTGTTTTATTTTGTTTGGTTTTTAATTTATTTATGTACTCTTATGTAACAATAATTTATGAATTATTCTCACTTCCTAAACTAGCCTTCTATATTTAGGGTCCATGTTTTATAAGCTCTATATTCTGTGCAGAGCCTAAGTCTTGGTATGGACTGACAGACAACTCTATTTAAAAAAACTATCTGGATTTTACTTTACAACCATAAGAAAATACATCTTTCCTCAATATTGCTGCATTTAAAATAAATGCTTTTAAAGATTTATTTTATTTTTAATCGTGTGTCTGTGTGTGTGTGTGTGTGTGTGTGTGTGTGGTGTGTACACACGGGTGAAGGTGTCCTTAGAGACCAGAAACATCAAATCTCCTGGAACTGGAGTACAGGCACCCACAAGCTGCATGATGTGGTTGCTGACAGATGAACTCCGGTCCTCTGAAAAAAACCATTCCTACTCTTAACTGCTGCACCATCTCTCCCAGTGTTTCATTTTTAAAACAAGATTTAAGGACCAATAATTTGAAGTTCATTGTTCCAAGCTAAGATATCTGGATGGCCAAAGAGTCTCGTTATGAACTAAGAAGTGAAATCTTTAGAGCTACTTGAATCTGAAGTTTTGCTAGCCTTTGTTTCATTCGTTCACAACTGTTCCAGAATTGTAGGAACGCTTTAGTATCAAAGCATGAAGCTATACACATTTCACTATAATATTAGCCTCCTACAGTTTCTAAATGGATGTAGTAGATTTTGTACCATCGGATGCCTCCAAAAAAAAAAACAAAAAACAAAAAACAGATTGTAGACCTAAATATATGTTGAGTTTTTAATAAATAGAAATATTTTCCAATGAGTCTTCATTCTCGTATGCTAATGTCAATCCGTTGATCGTATTTCACACAGAAAGTTGACATCTATTTCTATGGTAAGCGGATTGGATGTGTTACAAAGGATCTTCTGTAACAAGTTCTTGTGTTTCCCATAGGTGGATAAGTGGAGCGGCTGTAGTCAATGCGTTCTACTCTTCTGGCAGAAATCAGATAGGTAAGGTATAGCCCTAAATAAGTCTCAGTCCACATACATTTGCTGTATGGTCAACTTTTAATACCCCTCCAAAAGTAAAGGTGATATCAAGTTATTGCTTCACTTCTTGAAGTATCCATGGTTTTGTACCTCTTTTCATTCTACTAGGAAAAATAAAATTAGTCCAAATCACAGCAGGTATTTTCTTCTATAGCATCCAATCTATAACATAAATGAATTGTTTTATTCCTATGCTTTCTTTGAAAGGTCATTTTAAAAATTTTACTGACTCTTGGCGGTTTGAGGAGCCAACTTTTTTTAGACTGGTTCTCTTGGTAATTCAGTAAGCAGTCTGGCTTTAGTGGAGATTCTTCTATTCTTTTCTTCATTCCAAAGCATCCAAGGAATTCAGAAGGCAGAAAAAAAACTCAGTGCCCTAGACAGCTTCAGCTGTCAAATTGACAGAGACTAGAGTTATCCGAGAGGAAAGCCTCCCTCAAATTTAGCCTGGAGATATGTCTGTGGGGAGTTTGTCTTGATTGTTAATTGACGTAGCTGGGGCCAGTGTATTACAGACAGTACCATCCCTAGGCAGGTGAGCCAGGGCTTTATGAGAAGCAAGCTGAGCATGAGCCCACATGAGTAAGCCGTCAAGCAGAATTCCTCCTGACTTCACTCAGTGATAGATGATGATTAGGAAGCATAGATCGGATAAGTCCATTCTCGCTGTTAGCTGCTTTTACAGGACACTAGAACCACTGGATTAGGCTCTAACATATAACTTATACCACCCAGTGACTGTTGCTCAGAATGGACAAAATGACTTCTGTTGCACTGATAGTAATAACATAAACTATGGTGAAAAATCAGCACATGTATGCAAAATATAATGAATAAATTAACTTCTCAAGGCAAAGATGTTTTTTCTCTCTTCCCAGGTATACCTGGGCACATTTGAAATCTATCTTTCTTCTCATATAAATAGGCCCATTTTTTCCAAGAGTTTTTGCTATGTTGACAGACACCACCCAGACACTGGCAGAAGTGAGCTAAAGTTGTAGAGCAGGCTCTGCACAGGGACTCAATCTAGACCTTTCTATTGGAATGTGGCCAGAATTAAGGGATGATAATCTCAGTCTCATTTCAAACCATTCTTTTTTATATCTCTAAGTCTGTTTTAAGCCTCACCTTTTTGAGATCTGTTACGGATTTGAAATAGAAATTGCTAGAAGCCTTGCAAGGTATTTATTATTACAAAACAAATTTTAAAGCCTGCCTTTTTATTTTGAGGTTTAAGTATCCCTTTTTGTATGCTTTTAAGCCTAAGAGGAGATATATTAAGAGGTTATCTACATTTTCTTTAAGCGTTTTTATGACTTCTATCTTTGAAGCAAAACTTTGCTGTAATTTATTTTGATACATGTTATAAAAATGGATTACATAAGAAATCTAGAAAGGCTATCTTTATATAACTTGCAGATAACAACGAAGACGTGCTAAGCAAAAATCAATCATTTGGCTCAAAGTCTAGCCTAATGTTTTCTGAAGAGAGAAAAGATCACTTCCAAACAGACAAGACTTACTTGGTGATCAACTCTCCAGCACCTGTATGATCAGCCATGGTTCAATGCATCTCTAAAACCAATCAACACCTTTCTTCAGAATGCCTTTAACTCTAGAAGTTCTTCACTTGTGAATCTTGAGAGATGATAGATAGATGATAGATAGATAGATAGATAGATAGATAGATAGATAGATAGATAGATACACAGATACACAGATACACAGATACACAGATACACAGATACACAGATACACAGATACACAGATACACAGATACACAGATACACAGATACATAGATACATGGATAGATGGATGGATGGGTGGGTGGATGGGTGGATGGATGGGTGGATAAATGAATAGATAGATGGATGGATGGATGGACAGACAGACAGACAGATTTTTTTCTGGAGATTGAACTGCAGGCCTTATAAGCATGATAAACATACACTCTGACACTGAGCAGCATCCCCAACCCCCTCCAAATCCTCTTTTTAATATTCATAGTTCTGTCAGTATGAAATTCATTAGAGTGTGAGTTAACTCTATATTGAAACCCTATTAACAGAATTGCTTTTCACCGTGAAGTGAAGCAGCTAGACATTTATTTTTATCTCAGGGCAGAAACAACATAGCTTCATTTCAGCAACAAGTAGGAAAGACCCTAGACACTCCCAGATCTGGTACTGATGCACTCTCAGATTTTACCTGAATGCAAACTTAAGCTGTGTTTGAGATATCTTAAAGTTGAGTTGCTTGAAATCTAGATAAGACCGGGAGGGGGGTGATTAGTGGGGTGTGAGTGAGAGTGCAGACAAAAAGAAAGAAAATTAACGATGTGTGTGTTTGTGTGTGTGTGTGTGTGTGTGTGTTCCAGTGACTTGTTTTATTGGCCAGCTTGCTGGCAGTCATGAAATGATCTGTCGGTGGCTAGCAACATTGTCATGTTTACTAGTCAGTGAGGTTATTGGAGAAGATCCTTCTAAAAAAAATATTGAGCTGACCAAGTTAAGGAAGTTCATAATCTGCCAGGTTGAACTTGAAGACGAGTATTAATATAAGCCATAAAAATCACATCACTTCGTTGAATACTGGCATCCAGGGCTGTAATTAAGTCAGCTGCATCTCTGTGGTTAATGTTTAGCTTTGATAGCGCATTTCATAAGAGCATTTTATATAATGGGTGGAATTTAATCAAAGTACATAGTGTGGGAGATAATGCTCTGTTTAAGTTAATAAAGTACTGCATATAATTTTTATAACTTTCAGATAAAAATAATCTCTTGGCACTGTTTAGCTCAGGCAGATCTGCATGTGAGCGATGACTTTCACCAAGTCTCCCAGGACAAAGGTCAATTTTTAATATTTTGTCATCTGAAAATGAGACAATGGCAACTTTCCAACCTATTGAAAGACCTGAAGAACAGTATTGCTTAGAGTGTTGTGAAGCCACCTCTGTAAATACCTAATATTTATCCCCAAAGCTCATGAAAGTTTAGGTCATATTTACCCTCGAAGGAAAATATTTGCTACTCTGTGTTAATTGAACATTAAATTTCTCTTCTTTTTTAATTACTGAAGGTCAGGGTCTTTCACTTCTATCTTGATGTCCTGTATAGGAAAGGCCCAGAGTTTTGCTTGTCATATGTGCTAACATGACATACAATCGATTCCAGAATATCGTGCTGCAGTTACCTAGTGTGTACTAGAATTTTAAAATATGAAAGGTAAAATTAATGAATTATAAGACTATATCTTCATTCACTTCATTCATTTTTAAGGTTAAGGGATAACTTCCTCTAGACAACATTGGCCCAAAATAATAGTCCCTTTGCGTTGCATGGAGGCAATATACCCCAAGAAAAAAATAATTGAAACACATTAGTGTATTTAGCAGGTACATTTATTGTCAGAAGTTAAAGCAAAGGACTATACCAGGAGAAGCAGGAAAATATGATATCATGCAGCGTCAGGAGGAGGATGCTGTTTGGCCACAGAACAACCTTCCGAAGTTTCTTAGCAGGAGAGGAATAGTGACCATTATTGCACTTTAATCTGGCTACAGACTAGAATAAGAGGGTAGATGATATTAGGGGAAACTGCGAGTGAGGCAGAAAGTGAGAACATCTCTTAGGAAATTCTCACGCTCCACACAAGGAACAGGCATGAGGGAATGTGCACTGTCAAACTTTCCAGAAGAGACACCAGGACGTGCTAGAGCAGGGCAGCACCTGATGTTTGCCCACGAGTGCTGTGCCAACTTTGTAAAGAAAATAAGGCACCTGAGACCGATAGAAGAGGTTCACTGCTGGGGGCTACACTCTGTTGACATGATCGTTTCTGCTAAGTGCCATTAAAAAAATAACAGGCAAGAAACTGGTACCTAGGAGAAATAAAGTGTTTGCTGTTTGGTGTACTCACCTGTATTTGAGACATAAAAATGGAAAAAGTTTTCAACTCAATACAGATGTTACGACAACCATAAAAGGTATTATTTATTGACCAAATTTTTTAAATAAAATAATCTTATTCTTGGAGATTTTCATGCCTGCTAAACTTTTTATAAACAACTTAGTCTATTGAAAATACATATCCCTTTGTTTATAACTGATGATTTATTCGGTCAATAAATTTTCTGGGTGCTAATTATATTCCAAGAACTGTCTGGCTATGGGGTCTAGAGACAAAAAGAAAAATGGACCAAAGAGTACATAAATAAATGTGTACGAACACATAAATCTCTGATCATACAGGGCTGAGATTTGAGGTGCCAGGATGGGAATGAAAAAAAGTCAGATAAAGAAGAACTCAAATTATAAACAAGGACATAAACAGAATTTAGAGGTGTCATAGGAACCCTGATAAAAAATAAAATATTATTAAGTGATGGAGGTACCCTTATGACTCAATGTCAGTTTATTTTAGCTAGAATTGTGGACAGATATAATTTCAGAGATAGCATTGAAAAGAAATGTGTGTTATTGAGTAGCTCTTCTTTCCAAATATTTACACAAGGGAAAGATTTTCCTGAGTATAACTTATACATTTTCCTTGCCCCAAACTCCTTATAGAAAAAAAAATCTTGAAGATTGGTAGGTGAATTGTGATAAATAAATCATAGGTTGAGCACAGCGCTGGCTCAGTCACTTTGCCACCATCAATAATAAATGATTGTGTTGGTGTCTGCCACACAAGACTTTTATTATCTATTATCCTAAGTGAAATGAACTTGGTAGAAACAGGTTAGTAATTATGACGCCGTCATTGACAATGCCACGGATAATCTTCCCAAATCTTCCACTGTCTTCTCTCCTTTAGTCTTCCCTGCTGGCATTTTGCAACCCCCGTTCTTTAGTGCCCGGCAGCCCAACTCACTGAACTATGGGGCCATCGGCATGGTCATCGGACATGAGATCACACATGGCTTTGATGACAATGGTAAAGTATAGGTAACATTTTCCTTTGGCTGAAATACATCTTCCTAAGTTGAAGAGCTGTCATATGTCAGTACAGAACCCCATGTGTTTATCAGTATGTTGCTGACCTATGTCTCACCACAGAGTCAGCGTTCTAGTTAAAGTGTTTCCTAAGAAACTCAAAACACTAGTGGGCAGTGAAAAATATGTGCTTTATACTGTGAGAGATGGAAGCAAAAATTCACACTGAGAAAGTGCTACAGTGTTGTGCACCGGAAATGATGTTCAGTCCGATTATATGTGTCTTAGCTTTCCAGGCTCACAGAGAGCAGGGTCCTATCCAAACCCCTGTGTTTGGCACTCTGCTTGTAGCCAGGAAGTCTTTTTCTTTTCATCTTTTTGTTTAGTACATAATTTAGAACCTTGTAAACAGCAGGCACTTAAATGTTGATATGCGTCCCTAAACAACCAAAAAGATTTACAGTTTTAATTAAGTCAAACAAGATTAAAAATAGAAGATATGGTAAAAAAAAAACATAACAAAAATTGTAACAAGTTTTAGTTCACAAAATACTAACTGGACAGAATTCTAGACAAGAAAAATAACACCTTAAAAAGAAACACGCGAGACGTCTGTTAACTCAATTAGTCAGTGCTCCAGTCTTAACCAACACTGACTAATAATATTTCCATTTTCCAAATAGAAGCATACAGAGGCATATAACATGTTTGTGTAATGTTATAGAACCTGGAATTGGTAGAATCAGCATATAAGTTCAAATTTTGTTTCATTGCCATTTTCTTATTCACTATATCCTAAATATTTAAAACATGATAAAATTAAATGTCAAAACATACAAAGTATATAAATGCATTCAGAGATACAAAAAAGGAAAATATCGATGTTGTTTAAATCTAGCAAGAAAATTCTGGGAGAAAAGGCGTGCTTCTCTTTGTGCTTTAAGTAGAGGAAAACAAGGAGTTAGTTTGCCTAAAGGGTCTGGAAACATGAGATGGGAGCCAGAATAAAGATGTTGGGCTTTTAAAGTCTCAAAATATCAAATTAAATAGTTCTGGTTTAGATGGAAAGCATCAAGGACAGCCAAGTGTGTTTTCAGAAGTGCTTATCTAGTGGCCTCATCTGCAGTAGCCACAAGTCAAGTAGATGAAATAAATACCTATCAATTCCAAGACACATTGGCAGACAAAGTTCAAGCTTTCCTGAAGAAAGCAGAAGTTGGGGGAGTTAGAAGTTTCTCTCATCGTCTGCCTCATTCCGTGGACACTCACAGAGCAGTATTTTCATTTTTTCCACCCAAACTAGAGATCTCAAGATGGAAGGGTTGTGTCCATGCCAATATCCTCGCTATGATTTTATCGTTTTTCAAAATGGTTCTGAGGAACCGGAACAGCCAGTGGGAGGTCTCTCAATGGTGTTTCTTATAGCTGCATGAGAACCTACTTCAAGAATTTCGACTATGAAACAATCTTATTCTTATTTTTATTGTAACAAATTTCCTTTTTACCAAATGAATATATTACAGGAAGAAATTTTAACAAAGATGGAGACCTCGTGGACTGGTGGACTCAGCAGTCTGCAAATAATTTTAAAGACCAATCCCAGTGCATGGTGCACCAGTATGGCAACTTCACGTGGGACCTAGCAGGTGGACAGCATGTATGTCATCAGCATCTTCCAGAACAGCTCCAGATGTGCAACCCCAAGTGAAATGCCGGTGCTGTCTCTAAAAATCCTAACAGAAAATCTTTCTTTAAACAGCTCAATGGAATTAATACACTGGGAGAGAACATTGCTGATAATGGAGGTATTGGCCAAGCATACAGAGTGAGTATTCATACTTTCTTCCCACGTCAGCGATGGGAGTGTTCATTTATCATATTCACCCATTTCTTTGAAGTCTTGTAGAAGAGGCTATATAGACAGGAAGTGGAGAGTGGGAAATGGGAATCACGTGAAGAGTAAGAGGCTTGTGTATATGCTGGTCACAGGGGTCTGTGGGTTGACATGGTGTGAGGAAGTCAGGGTGGAAAAGGAAGCACTCAGTGATACCCCCAAAGGACTCGAGAAGATGCATGAGCTTCTAGAAGACACAGAAATAATCCCTGAAGTAAATTTCTTAGTAAATATGTCCATATAAATGATTGTTTGGGGGTCATTCATCGGTATAAGGGAGACCCGCATCTTCTCAGCATGTGAGGCAGCCTGTGGCGGTGGTGTCAGCATAAACTGAGGACATAACATTAAGCCATAGTCTGCTCACTGAGAAACAGTTAAGGACACAATTGTGATATGCTCTAGTATATGGCCATGTGATTGGCCCAACTATTATCCTTCAAGAATTATTATTGTCGGAATATTCATTAGACTCACTTATTCCACTTATTCTTGCAGGTAACAAGTAGTTTATTTACCTACATTTGAGGATTTCACTTTTGAGTGCTATATTTATGTCATTTTCACACATTTCTCTCTCCTCAACCTCTCCTGTGTCCCCCCCCCCCAGACTCATAACCTCCTCTCCTTTACTATTATCCACACATCCACACAAAAGCTATGGAATCCTTTTAGTGCTGCTTGCATGCACATGGATTTAGGGTTGACCATTTGGGACTGGATAACTCATCAGGGGACTCATCCTGCCATTGACTGCCTGTAGCTCTTCATCTGAGGTGGGGGGCTCATGAAATATTTTCCATCCATATTGGCAATGTCCGCTGGCAGTGTCATTAGGCAGGTCTTGTTTAAAGAACCCTACCATGTAGATTTTTTTAGATACAGCTTCCCTGTGATGTCTAGAAGGCATTATATTACAGCAAGTGTCCAGGTCCTCCAAGGCCCGTACAGTCCTCCCATCTAAGTACTTTCCAGGACTTTGCTTTCGTTGTAGTACCATTTGAGGTGCTAGGGATGCAGCAAAACAGCTTCTGTAAAAGATTTCAGGAATTGAGGATTAAAAGATGATCCAATGAATGCCAGTAGGGAAGAAAAAATAGGGAATTCCACAAAAGGGTGGAGGGATGATGCTTTTGGAAGGAACGAGGAGGAATGTAGATGAATTTGAGTGTACCTCTTGACCCGGAAGCAGCCCACACATGGGAGAATGAGCAGCCTACTTGCGATGACACAAGGATAAGGTGTCCATGAGAGAGAACCAGGTTTTCACAGATGGGATGGGTAGAATGTTTAAGGACTGAATAGGATTATTTGGTCATCACTGCAATGTTGAGGGTCAAAGGGGAAGAGAGCAGTAGTGATTGTCAGAAGAGTAGAAGCATCACTACAAAACAGAGACGCAACTGATGGGGTCTACAGTGTGCCCAAAACAAAGCATCATTTCAGTATGAGGCCTGAGAAGTGAGGTCGGATAAATGTCCCAGCCTATCATTGGGGGATGGTACATTGCTACTACCTTGAATGCTGGGTAATTGATGTTTATGTTTCTCACTAGGTGGCAAATAGTGGGCAGTTTACCTCTTTGGGTGCTGGACAATTTTTAATTTCCTATAAATATTCTTGAGAATTTATATTTCCTATAAATATATCATAGGATATAGTTAGATACATTAGAAATGGTTTACTCCTTTTTGGACATGTTCAAACAATGTTAGTTGAGACTGGGATAATGCTTAGTTTAGAGGTAACCGATTCCCCTACTGAAGCCAAGTTCTGCCCTGTGGTTCTTAAGTGTCCCCATCCTTATCCTGCTGGGCCCAGGCACTGCTATCTGTAATCCTTTGGGGATGATCTCCAGATTAAATGAAACTGATCTCCAGATTAACATGAAGCTGACTAATCAAGGGCACCCTCCTATGATCTTGGAATCTTCTTTCAGGATTTCCCTTTCTTAGTATCCTGGCCAGAGTAACCCAAAGCACTCAGTTTATTTTCAACACAGAATCCCCCAGACTTAACATTGATTTTTCCCCCTCCCTTTACTGTGGCATACATGCTCGTGGAGAAATAGTCTAAACTTGTTATAGACCTTGCCTTCGTTATTAACCATCTTTCTGGACAGGCTTCCTTTGTAAGGCGGGATGTTAAAGACTGGATTTTCAGTGTTGTGCAAGCCATTGTCTCATATGTTTTGCCCATCGCTCTGTTGATTCAGCAGCAGCCCCTGTCACTCTGTGTTGACGGGAAGTAGTTGGTGTTAGTAATTAGCACATTTTGATGAGTCTGCTGTACACTCACCCACACCAGCCTGATAATTATAGTAATAAAGAAAAGTACAATTGCACAAATATTGATGACACCCTATGAGTTCTTTGCATGTGATGATTTGCCCCTCTGTTAGATCACGGACTCCCTAAGTGGGAAGGGCATAAGCCTTCCCTCTCTCTCCAAAATCTTTAGATAGCAAAGGTTCACTCATCTGTGTTGATGGTAAAAAGAGAAAAAGAAAATACATGTTTAACTTACATAACTGATGGGTGTTCTTTGTTAGAAATTGGAAAAGGCTGGCAAGATGGCTGAGCGAGTAAAGCCGCTTGCCACCAAACGTGGTCACCTGAGTCAAATCCTTTAGATCCATTCAGTAGAAGGAGAGAACTAAGTATTGCAAGTTGCCCTCCGATCGCAATACATGCACCACTGCATGCACCCTCTCAAGCGTCTGCCCATAAATAAATAAATAAATACATGTAATTTAAATGTTTTAAGGAAAAACAAATAACTTGTCTCAGGAAGTTTAATATTAATCCATTTTAAAATTACATATAGCAGAGCAAGCCTACATTCCTCAATAGTGAAAAAGAAAATCTTTAAGAACCTTTTCTGTGTTCATGTGGCCAAAGTTTCCTTTCTCCTGTCTTTACTGGAAGTCTGTCTACTTTGTCCTGTATTCCTGTATTGCGGGAACCAGAGTAGTTACCTCTCCTTCACCTTAGGATCACGGACACTAAAACCCCAAGGAATCTCAACAGAATCCCTTAGATTTTGGCAAGAATCACTCAGACTAAATCTGGTGTGTGTCAATTTTGCCAAGAGTAGTAACTAAGCTAAATATAGCAATTGCAGATGACTCCTTTGGCAACCCATTCCTCCAGCGAGCTGGACTTACCCATCTATCCGTAGACAGTGTGAAGGTAAGATTGTCATCATGTGTTCAAGTCTCATTTCTTCCAACTGACATGTAGTGTGATCATCTGACATGCCAGACTCTTGTCTCCAGCTAATGAGTCTCTTACTCTTTCTGAACATTTATAGATGCATTCTAGCCTTCTTGCTAATCCATGAGAGAGTTACCGGTTACCATATCTAAATGTATTTTATAGTGATTTGATATAAAAGATGAATTACATGGTCTTTTGCGATTGGTTTTTATGCAAATTTAAAAATTACATACTTTTATTTTACTATTTAGGCCTATCAGAATTATGTTAAAAAGAATGGTGAAGAAAAATTACTCCCTGGAATTGATCTAAGTCACAAACAACTATTCTTCTTGAACTTTGCCCAGGTAGTATATCTTTCATGACTGATAAATGAGAAAAAACACTTTAAGTTGTAATTTCATAGCAAGTTGGATACTGCGTGATGTTTTCTTCTTTTAATTAATTGGGGTGCAGCATTTGACTTGGCTAGATTTCATGATTTGCAACAAGATTGTCAGATTATGTTCATTATAAATGATTATGTTTATATATTGCCTTTCATGGAACATTACTTGAAGAGTAAATGGTTGAATATGAATGCCAAATTAATGTTTGCTTTCCCCCCCACCTACGCACAGTGCTCCATGATTACACCCGAGCATGTTGTTTTCCTTTGTTTATTTATACTTCTAGGTGTGGTGTGGGACCTACAGGCCAGAATATGCAGTCAATTCCATTAAAACAGACGTACACAGTCCCGGCAACTTCAGGTATGTGGATAGGAATAGCAGTTGGACTGTTCTGGTGTTGACACCATTAGATCTATATTTCAAATTTGCCTTTTTCTGCTTCTTATTCTATATAATTTAAGAGTACTGAGAACGTGTGTATGTATCTATTCATACATGCATGTGTGTCTGTGCATGCCCGTGTGCGTGTGTATGTGTGTGTGTGTGTGTGCGCGCGCGTGAGTATGAGCATTTGTGTGTGCATGTCTGTCTATGTCTGTATATCTGTCAAAGATAGGACTCATCAGACCACAGCAGCAATGCGTCCACAAGCCCAGCTCTGGCCATCCTGTCCTTCAGAATACATATATCCTAAGCTTGGTGCCTGCTGGATTGCAATGAACATGTCACCTCTTAACAGTGGTTTGGTGGAACCCCCAGCTGATAGAACCTGTTTCTAAGAGGCTGTGAATGTGAGTCCCAAATGCCAAGGAAATGTTTTCATCACATGAAGGAAAGCTTTCGCTAGGTGAAGGTTCTCCAGCATTGAAGACGTATCTCCAACCCTCCAGGTGTGAGGGAGTACATTGCCTCAGAGGTCAGAGAGCAGCCCAGCAAGGCTACTAGGGAAATGCTCTTGGAGGTGGAAGAATGTGAACATGTAAGAGATCAGGTATTAGAAGAGAACCACTCGAAACAGCCTTTGAATGCTGACTTCTAGATCCTCATGTCCCTCAGACTGGCATCCTAATGCAGTTCCCTTTCTCTCTCAAGGTAGCATTTAATCACCCCTTGCTATCAATAACACCTTCCAAGAAGGAGACTGGAAAAAAAATTTAACTAAAAAGTTTGTACTTTGAAAATCAGAGTTTGAGAACAAAAAAAAGAAGTTATTACCCCAAAACTTTTAAACTCTACCTGAAATGAACGTGAATACATTACCTAGAAAATTAACTACCGATAGAAAGACACTTAATTGTAAAGTCATAAGCAGCACACTTAAGCATCTTATATGTCATCAAATACACTTGGTCTGTCCCAGTGTCGTGACTTGTTGCTGTCACCAGCCCCAGATCACCTCTGCTTTAGGAATTCCTTAAGAATTCCTTCATGCAGCAATAGCTCATTGCAGCTTGCTCTCCCTGTAATGTGAGTTAAGGTTAGTTCCGTTAATTAACTTATCCATACCAGCTGCTTTGGGTTAATTGTGGATCTATTCCCACTATGGTTTAATCCAAGAGACTTTTAGCTTAATTTCTTAAAGGTATTTTTTGTTTGTTTTGTTTTATTTCTTTGATTACCAGCACAGACAAGTATTTTTTTAAAAAAAAATGTTGTTTTTGTTGCTGCTGTTGTTCTTACTAGTTTTCAAGAGTTAAAAATATAAGCATCTAATTCTGAGGCTAGTAGGAAACTTTTGTAAATGCATATAAAACAGTTTGTCAGACCCTTGCTCTGTATGCTTCTATGAACATAAGCAGATGTCTATAAAGAGCTCGTTTCCTTGAGGTAGTATGGGGCTACTGAATGGTCTGCCTTCCTGGGAGAATAAAGTGTTTCGTATTAATGTTCTTTTGTTTTGATAAGGCAGTCTACTGTTACTATCCTTAGTTCTGCTTTGGTCTCTTAACCTTGTGAAGTCGTTGTAGCTTGAGCATGCCCAGGCCTGTTTATCCCTGTGCTAGTGATCGCATCATTTAACTCCTAGATGAGCTTTTTGTTAGGGTTTTTCTGCATGTTTGACTGAGCCTATTTTAATATTCTGGCTTTGGTTTCTTGATATATAAGGACTAAATTATCGAGAGAGTTGTTGGAAGATTCACGTTAGTGGATATAAATGCCTATTATTTATATTTTTTTAAAAATAATTACTTTTTTTTAAATAAAAGACCTGGATAGATTAAAGTTTTGTGTAGAAAGCTATGGACCTTGAGGGCTAGAGAAATTGCTCAGAAGTTAAGAGTATGCACCGCCCTTGAAAAGAACATGGGTCTGGTTCCCAGCACACATGTCAGGAATCTCAGGACCACATTTGACTCTATCTCTGGGAGACCTAATGCTCTATTCCGGCTTCTGCTGATACCAAGCGTGCATATGGCACACATACATGTTTGCAGACAAAATACTCATACACATAAAATAAAAATAAAGAAATTATCTTAAAAAAGGAAATCTGTAACAGACTTAACACCATTTTCAAGTACGCTAGTACTTGCACATTGATGGTTGCTCATTTCCTCTGTTCTGCATAGTAGCAGATGTAATGAGTGTTGGCTAAGTAACCCAGCAAGGTAAGAGTGACTGCATTCCCCCACCCCAATATTTTCATATGAACATTTGAAGTGATTTATATCTTTAATGTTTTTATTCTAACACCAAAGATATCTCTATTTTCATTCATAATAAGAGAAGTATGTTCACGTTTTAAGAGTAAATGGAAGGCCAGCCCTTTGTCAAAAAAAAAAAAATTCTATTTGCTCTAGAGCTAAAGGGATTTCCTTGGCAAATGCTGAGATTATGTTTTAGCTTTGGAAACAGGTTGCTTCCTGACAATTCGAAGTGAAATATATTTTACAAGAACTTTTAAAACTTACAATCCTTGAGTTATTATTCAAAAGTTGTGCTTGGTGGTTCATCTGAAAATATTTTCAAGATAGAAGAAGATTAATAAATTCATGCTGAAGCAGCTGTACCATCAAAAACAGAAGAGGAGCTGTTTCAGGGATGAAATCCCAGTATGTTTATTTATATATAGTACTTTCAGCATTTTATGCGGATATTTTCAACCAGTGTAGATACTTGGTTTCCTTATATAAGGTTGCATGCTTGACTTAACTGTTCTTTGAAATCCTCATGCTTCTTTCATTCACCTTAAATATTAGCATCAACTCCTGATATTTTTCAACTATCATGATGGGTTTTAATGAATTGTCTAACAGTCCAGTTAGTATATATGAACCTACATATTATTCTATGTGGTAAAATATATGTTACTCAACGTGGCTTTGTCATGAAAGGATCACAATAGTTAGGAAATTATAAGACTGGTTAGACTCTTCATAAATGCAACCAGCCAAATTTGATTCTAAGTCATTAATTTTAAGAAACTAATAATAGATTGTCAGAAGACCTATTAATTGAGAACAAATTATTCAATAATTTAAAACGTTCATTTACTATACAGCCATGGTGGTATGCGCCTTTGAGAAGCAGAAGCAGGACAATCTCTGTGAGTTTAAGGCCAGCCTGGTCTACATAGAGAGATCCAGGACAGCTAGAGCTACATAGTAAGATTTTGGCTCAAATAAGTAAATAAATAAATAATTCATTTGCTTTTCGTTAGGAGTAATATATTAAAGGTCTAAAGTCCATCCTCAGTCACACAGATGTTTGCCTCCCTAGATTTTTGAAGTTTTTAATACAAATGATTATTTCACAGGGCATAAAGAGCACCAGCACAATTGACTATTTTACATAATGGGGTAAAATTTTTGAATGAATTCTGTTAAGGAAACAATGAAAGACTTTATCTTCTGTTAATAAAAATGTAAACACACAAGTGCCAGAGTTTTAATGTAGCATGAAATGCATGTAAATATTGTATGCAATCCTAACAGTATATGACCTCACTCTTAGAGAAGGGATTTATTGTATTCAAAATGTACCCAGTCTTCAAAATGATTATTCATGTCACCTATCCAAATATTTGATGATATAAATATCATCAAACATTAATTATAAGCCTGGGGAAGAAAAGCCCTGGTCTGCTGCTGAGCTGATTATTCAGAATCAAATTATCTAGACATCTTGCATGGGAAAAGAGGAAATACAACAGAGATGGAGAGCTGAGGGTTTGTGTGTTGACTCTACCTGGGTTGTCAACTCCCAGTTGTGCCTTCCCAAAATTAGTCTTTCTTTGGGGTGTTACGTGACTTTAATTTCAACAGAGGCAGATGGATCTATATGAGTTTGAGGCCAGCCTGATCTGATCTACATAGTCAGACCCTGTCTCAAGAAAATAAAAAGGAAAGAAGGAGGACAGGATGGAGGAAAGAAAGCAAAAAAGAGTGAGAGAAAGAAATGTAGAATTGAAGCATAGATTTGGACATTTTCACTGATATGATGGTTCCTCTGTATCTTCTGTATCAGGCTGAGAAAAAAAAAACCTTATTTAAGTAACAAAACATTGAGGTTCTTCAGTCTTCAGGTATTTTTTTTTTTTTTTGCATACACACACCATCAGTCAGGGAGCTTCTTCCTCAGAGTGAGGATGCCTCTAGCCACCACCACTGCCCCCTCCCCATATCTAAATGAATGACATTCCTTACCACACTGAAAGGGTAGTTAAGCTTGGACCCTAAAAGAGTCAAGACCACCATCAAAACAATTAATTTCTAAGATGGTTTTTCTTTTCTCTGAAATGAGGTAGCTGTGTAGCCCAGAGTTCATTCATTCAGCCCGTCCTGAGTCAGAATGCACATATAAATCATTTAGTTGGCTTGGAAGATTCAGCAGAGAGCAGGCTACCCGCAGCACTTTTCCCATAGAGATGACAGTCTAGTGATACTGTAACAGCTTTGATCAAAATAAGACAAGAGGAAAGAGGTCAATTAGATAGTAGTCAGATAATGTGGCTATCCTAGTTAGAGCTACCATTGCTGGGATGAAGCATCGTGACCAAAGCAACTTAGGGAGAAAAGGATTTATCTGGCTTATGCTTCCAAAACACTGTTCATCATTGAAGGAAGTCAGACGGGAACTTGGAGACAGGAGCTGAGGCAGAGGCCATGGAGGGGTGCTCTTTCCTGACTTGCTCTTCATGGCTTGCTCCGTCTGCTTTCTTATGGAACCCAGGAGGACAATCCACGAAGGGGTGGTATCCACAATGGGCTCCATCAATCATTAATTAAGAAAATGCCTTACAGGCTTGCCTACAGCCAGATCCATGGAGGCGTTTTCTTAATTGAGGTTTCCTCCTCTCAGATAACTTCAGTTTGTGTCAAGATGGCATGAAACTCTAGCACAGCTGTCAAGGAGGTGATGATGAAGGCTGGAAGGTGTTAGCCATGCCCTGGCTGAGAAGTGATTTCCCCAGGTAGTGGGCATCACAGCACCAGGTTGTGGTTGCTATGGGGAGTGAAAATACATCAGGCTGGCATAGTTAGAGCTCAAAGTAGAATTTGAAGGAAAATTTGCTACGTCGACAAAGTCTGGATTTCCTTCAGGTATTTTCTGGAACTAGGTTTGAGAATTATAGATTATGGTTTAATTTCCTTAAGATTACTCAGACTATACATGTGGGATGTTTGGATGGGAGACAAGAGCTGTGATGTTTATGTGCTCTTATCCACCGCACACAGAGTTCCATAAGCACCGATGTTTATGTGAGCTTAAGCACTGCACACAGAGGGTTCAATAAGCACTTGTTCCTTCTCTTCCAACTCTACAAAGCACTTGCCACCAACCTTCACTTCCCAACCTTAGGAGAGGATGCTCTGGTCCAACAGGAGGAAAAGGGAAGGAGCTGATTGATGGCTGGTGTTGTAGTGTCACCACTACCTTTTATTGGCCTGTTCCTCCCTTCAGATACTGCTTAGTTCAGATACTGGGTTGGATGGCTTTGTTTTGCCCATTGGTGCCAAAACTGATAAGAAATGGGCATTTTTCAGCTCTTTCCAGTTATGGAGACTGAATCCAGTTTCTAATATGGAAGAAGAGCTTTGGAGACAAAAGAAAGAAAGGAAGACAGACAGACACACACACACACACACACACACACACAGAGAGAGAGAGAGAGAGAGAGAGAGAGAGAGAGAGAGAGAACTTCTCAATCTTCCTGACTAAATCAAGTGAAAAAAAATTTACTAAGAGAAAGTGGCAGAGAGAGTAGAGAGTAGTCAGGATATAATATTTATGTATACTTACATATATGTATATATATATGTGTGTGTGATGTGTGTGCGTGAAATTGTCAAACAACAGTTATTCAATTAAAACTTAAAAAAACAACTTAATAAAAACATTGAAATAGTCTTGAAACATGTTTCAAAGTCTGTGCTCTTAACTCCTGCACTGTGGCCTTCCATCCATTTAAGGACTCTGTTAAGGAGAAGGATCTAATTCATCCCGCCAGGTTTGTGTTTCTGAATCCGCTCATTTGCGCTGCATAGAGATCATCTGCAGAGGTGGGGGCTGGAGAGATGGCTCAGAAGTTAAAGGCTGGGCTCACAACCGCAAGGACAAGAGGAGTAGGGGACTCCTAAGGCCTCAATTGGGATATGGACAATCAGTGTCCAGCGCTGACGATAACTTTTTTGTTTGTTTGTTTCAAAGGATTATTGGGACTTTGCAGAACTCTGTGGAGTTTGCAGATGCCTTTCACTGCCGCAAGAATTCATACATGAATCCAGAAAGGAAATGTCGGGTTTGGTGACCTTCACAAGAAGCAGAGCATCCATGGCGTGACTTGTTAAAACCACAGACACAGGAACTCTCCCTTCAGAGAAATCGGGCCTGGGAAGTTTCTGCAGCTACTTGGGGGCAGTTCACAAAGATGAGCACAAGCTAACATACGTGAAATTAGATTGTTAAATCCACTGTGAATGGAAGGGGGTGGTAGCCTAAGGTCTGTCAAATCAATCACTTCACTGTGTAAATAGTGCTTACTTTCAATGGCAGGATTACTGTTCATTCTGTTTCTCTTACAGACAGCAAGTCCAATGCTGTCCGTAGAGAACAGTGTTAACTCTTGAGGCAGAGTACAACTTCCGACCCGAGGGAGGAAGATGTTGAATGCGGCTGGGCACCAGGGCACAGCAATGATTTGCCTGGCCAGTCACTTTTGTTTGCATTCATGTTCCTTCAAAGCGCTCCCAAAGAACTCCCATGCATAGCGTGGCCTTAAGGCTTATGGAGTTTTGAACTCGTTTTACCATACATAAGTTATTCATTCGCTCAACATCATTCTTGTTTAAGCACTCTTATGGTAAAAGTGAGTATCTGAAACTCTTCCCCATCTTATCCACTTTAACGACGTTGAGATTCTTCCGCCCCTGAAAAATTTTTGAGCAATCTCTTGCTCACTCTGCCTCTCAAACTTGGTTTATTTAAAGGATTTGCAGTGATGTATAAAGAATAATCCTATATTTAATTCTTAACTATATGTATGACTGAATAACCATCACTATAGTTAATCAGTGAATATTGAAGTTGTATGGCCAAAGTTGATAGTTACAAAGATCTGTAATGTGATGTGCAGGTGAAAATTTGGGACTTTTTAAACCTGTAAATCATTGGTGAGAAGCTTTAAGTACCAACTGTGAGAGCAAAGGTTACCACTGAACCACTGTCTAGAGATACATCATAGCTGTGGTTTACAAACAGCATTTTCAAGATCAAGTCTGTCCCCAAGAGTGGCTTTCAAAGGGCCTAACTGTATCTGTGTTGCTCCATGAGTCCTTATCTCTTCAGGTTTGTCACCTAATGGAAATATTTTGGTAATAAATCCAAGTTGTGAGCCCCTTACTAGGCCTATGTGCAAGCCATCTCGTTCTAGGAAGCCTGTGTCTGAGTAGAGATGGAGGTCTCCAGCAGACCAGCTACTGGATTTCCACGTTCTAATGACCCTGATCGCATTCCTCCCAAAACACATTCGCTTCCTCTCTTGTCCTGCCGCTGACTTCTGTGCATTTCGCTGTCCAGTTAAGATTTTACAAAACAGGTGCACTTCTACAATCCTTATTTTTCTATCGAAGGGTGAAAATGAGAATATTTCTATTCAGGATATTGGTTTTCATGCCTCTTGTAAAAAGCCCATTTGTCTGTAAAAAAAATGTTGCTACAACATAATGTATAAGACTGTATAGAACAGAACTATACAGCTAGTGAATGGTCTCCCTCGGAACACAGCCCTGCAGCTACAGCCTATAAGAAACGGGGCACTGTCCTAGCTCCCCACCGTCATCACTTTGGTCCTCCACATGCATTATCCAAATCTCCAGCATCGTGTACTAGCTTCGCCCCATTTTGTCTTTTAGCCATCCCTGCATTCTTTCTTATCTGACTTCTCTCTGCCTTACATTTGTAAGACTTAGCTGTAGAGTTGGTTTATGTGTGGATCTGTCAGTGTCAAATAGGATTCCTTTGTGTGACTAGACTACAAATCTTCCGTCCTGTTGTTGATGGACTCTTAAGAAGTTTCCGGCTTCGGATTGTTACAAATGATACAACTATGCATTATGAACTGTGCTTACATATTCATCTTTACTTGAATCATCCGTGGAATCACTTTCCCAAGTCTTTTAAAAAGTATCATAAACACTGGAAACAGTTTCTGACTAACCACAAAGATCCCTATTCTTTTCCCTTTTGCCACAAACACTATTGTCATGGATAATTACAGTATACTTAGATCACTATTTCTATTAAATCAACTTAAACACATGTGAGTATTATTTGTAGTGGTAGTAGTAGATTTCAGTTAAACAGCTGCTATCTCTGGGTTATTTTTATCCCTGTCTGTGATAACCACTAAAGAAACAAACGAGGAGAGTAACTAGAACCAACTATAAATGGGTGCTAGCATCTCCACTGCTGGCTCATTAATGCATCAAGTCCCATTCCTACAGAAGAGCAACTCCAGTGGCTACATCCCTACTGTACATACAACAAACCTTTGGGCTAAGGGGCATTCAAAATTTAGAATAGCAGCTTCTTCCCTATTCCTGTCACATCCAGACATCACTTGCTGTAGCTGGTACTCAGAACCTTGGTCTCTTAATTCCTACCGTTTGTCATGTTACCTAAAACTTTAGATATAAACTCACTCACAAGTCCACACCCATAATCTTTAAGTTCTGATCAGGGAGAGTTTAGAAGCGGAAACACCAAGGCTTGAGAACTGCTGTAACGCAGCAGCATTAAGAGGACAAAGCTCCTAGCAATATATGTTGGGAAGAAGTCTGCTTCCATACCACAGTGTCTGTGTGCAGTACAAAAGGATGCTCCCCAGAAAGGTGAGGGCTTGTCCTACTTCTCCTCTGCCTCCGCTGCCAAAGTGACCTTGGGCACATGTATATTCTTTGGGGGCCTCTGCCTCTCTTACTCAAATAGAAAGCAATTAGATCCCAGCAGTTCATACCAATGCTGCCTTCCCTTTAATCTGTTACCCAGAAAACAAGGACCAAAATTCTTGCAAGCTTGAGGCTGTGATACTGTTACTACTAGGCATGTTGACAGGGCAAAAACTTGCTAATTTCCTCCAAGTATTTATACTTCCTGTAGCAATAGGTGGAGCTCTTAGAGTAGAATGCATCTGTTCTTTTGAAGGAAAATAAGATATTCTATCGTGTCCGAATTTTTTTTTATTAGTTCCTAGTCTCTGGGATAGAAAATAACAACAAATGTTTTCTTAATGTTGTTTCTACACCTAGTTGACTCTGTCGCAAGCCTATCAATTCGCATGTAAACCCCCACACACCATTTATGCCTTGAAAAAAATTTAAGATTAAATGGAGCATTGGTTTCTATGCAGTCTTATACTTTCTTCATAGTTTCAAATTAAATCTTTTTTTTTAAGAATAATATGAACTTTTTAACTAACATGTTCTTTCAAAGATAACCAGTTTGCTGATTGGATATTTCATCTGGCTACCAAATGTTAACAGGAGTTACAACCATAGTTGGGTGACTTACGCTGAAGCCCAGTGTGCACTGTCCCTAAACTGGAGAGCTGAACTGTTCAGGTTATTTAGTGAACAGAGAGCCACATGCGACTGTTGTCCAAATGGCATGTTTATTGCATCTAAACTTTCTGTCAAATTATATTTTCTTAGTGTCAACTCCTTTGTGCTTTGCATTTCCTCTGAAACAATGAAAAACATCCCTGCCATTTTCAACCTCTTAGCCAAAATGTGCTTTTATCTTGTTTGGAAAAAGGGATCTTGGTTGTGCGGGGGGGGGGGGGGAGTTTGTTAGAAAAATAAACATTGACCCTTGCCATGAATAATGATGGGATCTCTCAGCACAGAAAACAAAAGGTCTGGAAAGCCCAGTTGTTCATGCCTGATGTTTATGATCCAGGGTTTTCTTTTTACCCAGAAGTGATCAAATTTTACAGTTACCAGTCATGTTAAAGTTTTATTACACTCATATAAATGCACTTGGTTACATCTCCAATCTGATCATCTGACATTATAATACTAACATAATAATTCTAAGGCTGTTTTTCTTTATCTGGGAAAGCAAATACATGCATGGCCTGGATTATGACCTTCCTTAGGGAAAAGCTTAGTATGTAATATAAATGTTTTGGATCCTCTGAAGCCCACCATCAAAGATGTAATTCTGCAGTGTTCATGGAGCGATATAGTACCAGAGAGGAAAGGAGAAAATCTGAAGAGAGGATGTGTAGGTTTGTCCAATGAAAGCGTGTGTACATAATGTTGAATATTCGTTATCATTTCAACTTTAATGTAAAAATATTGCCGCACAGAAAAAGTATTGGAATGTGTGCCTCAAATTAATCAGAACTGACCCTGATGGTAGCAATGTATGATATCCATTTTTATAAATTGGTGTTTCTGAATTTAGAAAATATGACATTTAAAAAGCAATTTTAAAATATTATTTGGAGAGAGGTGGGGTGATTCATAACTGAAATTCCAGGACTTGGGAGGCAGAGGCAATAGGATTACTGAGAGTTTGAAGCCAAGCTAGAATCCATGGTGTTTTAGGTCTACCTGGGTTACAAAATGAGATACTGCCTCAAGAACAACAGCAAAACAAACAAACAAAAACCAGCCATTGTTTGGAAGATAAAGGGGAATGTAGATGGGAGGGAAATGGGAAGAACAATCACAAATCAAAATATAATTCCCCATAATAAATCACAGTTTGCAGCAAAACCTTCAGCTGGGTGTTGCAGGTAGGCTAAGGCTTTGGTCAAGATCGCTTCTCTTGGGACAGACATTTGCACAATTTCTTAAGTTGCTGCTTAAGCAAAAAGTTGAGAGCTTGGTTCTTCCTCTTCACTGTTTCCAGTGGTTCTATGAGAAAGAGGCATGTGCTGTAGAGGGCTCACCCGAGGAAGTACTAGAGTTGAATAATTCATATACTTCCTCTTTAGCGTTTCCCCAAAGTCAGACCGGCGCAGTGCCAAACCCAGACAAAGGTCAAGACACAGAGTTCAAACTCGACACAGAAGTTAGACTGTCTACTGTGCAATCCAAAGGCTTTAACTGGTAGATATGTTATTTACCCAATGGGCAAGGGCTAAAGTTAGAGGTAAAAAAGGGAAGAAAAGACAGGACACAACTATCCCAGCTGACTAGTTGCCTTGATGTGTTGATGCTTTAGGATTTTGGTTGCAATTGTAAAAATCAAACTCATGCTCCTTTAACAAAAACTGGAGATGTCAGTACGCATCACCTGATGTGCAGCAGGCATGGCTAACTCAACCCTTTTCTAAGGCATCTCCTTCCAAATAAAGCTGGAGGCAGTCAGCAGGACCCTGCAAGTCAGGGGAAGGACAGACCTCTAACTGCTTCACGCACCCAACACACCTTATGAAAAGCCAACTGTACTGTTCTTGAACACATCTCTGTTATCACAGGGCATGGAGGGTATAGGAGGAGGGATTATAGAAATTGGGATCTTCCAAAATGCTTTACAGAAATTAGGACCTTTGTCTCTTCAAGAGACATTTCCCAAAAACATATTTCTAAAAAGAAAGGAAAAGAGATGTCGCATACTGCCCATACAAAATAACTTCTTAAATAACCTTGCAGGTTTTACTTTGCATATTAAACTTCAAATAAACACCATCTTAATTTGTCTTAGGAAAATAGAGGCATTTTGCCTAGCAGATTAGATAATGAAGGAAATTATAATAAATGAAAGATGATGGGCAGTCAGAACAATGTTTAGCTGATCCAGACACACAGTTTCAGTTTAGTATATTACATTGCGAGTAATATTTGTAACTTCATTATACAAGTGGTATCTTTAAATGGAAGAGTTAACTGGTTTGTCAAAATCACTGATACTGACATGTCCAAGTTACTCTGAAGCCTAGAATCCACATAAACTTACCATCAAAGTTCTCTACCCAACTATGAAATGAACAAAGTCACTCAAAACAGATTTATTATTTAAAGACAAGCCTTCTGAAGCTATACATCATTTAAGAAATATTAATGAAAAACAGTATACTTTCCAATTCTTATTACATTATGTAATTCTATATTATTTGTAAATAGCATTAAAGTAATCAAGAAATTGTTCAATTATCTCCTATTTTTAAAAATAAAATCACTAGAAAAAAAATGAACGGTAAAACATTTGACTAACACTACACTTGCCCAACACTTGCTTGACTATTTATTGATCAAACATTATGCATTAAAGTACCTACAAATCTATGAAATGTTTTTCTAGGTCTATAGAAGAGAAAACTAAGTGAAAACAGTTTACCTTTTCATATGCTACACACTAAAAATACACATAAACGTATAAAGACATACACAGAACTCTCAATTTGGGAATATTCTTTCTAATATATAAAAAATACTTTATAGAAACTTAAGTTGTATTTGGTGATATGAATGGAATTTTTACAAAGTATATAAGGAGATATTTCCAATTAATGGTACTTTGCAGGCAAAATTAAGCACAAAAAAGTAAGAATTTGCTAAAAAAAGATAGCAGAGCTTACCAAGAAAGAATGCAGTAGAGGGGTGTACACTCTTTACCCAGCTACTCTTTATTCACTGTTGGATTTTTTATGTGTATTGTACTGATAACAAAAATCTTTTTTATTTACTGACTGAATGTCTTACGTTGTTGAAATTGATGTATTTTCTTTCTACTTTGAAAGACCCCTATACATTCCCTGTATTTGCTAGAAGTAGGATGGTAAAGATAAAATCTGCCTTATTTTAAGGATGCGGTACTCTGCCCAATTTTAGATCATGTTGCTAACTTATTACACTGAACAAATAACTAATTCACTTGCAGGATCAAGGCTTCCTGAAAACCAGAAAGTAGCAGATGACACTACACAAAGCAAACTCCTTAGAATGGGCAAAGGCAGCAGAACACTAGGGTGTGAAGTCAAGGAGAAATCTCAGCCTGGAGAGAGAAACACTGACTTAGGGTTCAAACTTAGGGTTGAAACTAAGATGGGCCAAAGGACAACACAGCAAGCAACAGCTCCTTTCAACCTCCATTTCCTCACCTACAAAATGGCCAGGATCATAGTCCTCTATGGGGAAGGACACCAGACCAGTTGCTAAGAATTTCAACTATACTGAAGCTTAATACTGTGGTCTTACCTCTAGCATTTCCCAGTCACTGCTTACATTCTAAGAATCTTGAAAACTGCAAGGGTTTTGTCTAAAAAGTTATTTTTATTATATTATCTTTCATGTTGCTAAAAGAAGTCACTTGCTTGATCTCTTTGAATCATTTTTCTCACCAGACGCTTTTGAAACAGAAAAGACAAGAAGTGCAATCCTTTAAGTAGGGATTTCTTCAAAGAGAAAAAGAGCAAAAACAAGAGCACACTCAAAAAAATTGAAGCTTAGAGAAAGATGAAATTTAGGGCATATGGATTACAGTTGGTTATACTAGCATGACTTTTGCTTTGCTGAGAAAATACCGTTTGGCACCAGAAAACCAGGGGAAACTGTCTGATGCCCTGAAGCTTAATTTCCTTAGTAGTAAAGTTTACAGATGTAAAAACGTTTTAGCAGCTGGATATGTGGTGTGTGGAAGAGGACACCTTGCCACCTTTATCCAGCAATGTCCTTGGGATAATTTCCCAAACCTATAAATACGGAGATCAGATGGCAAAGGGACAGTAAAGGCTAGAGGTTGTACTGAACTGGCTCATCAGCAGACATTATGAAAGCAGATGACCCTGGGCTGGCCAGGCAGACCTAATCACAAGAGACGTTAAAAATAGACCAGGGACAGAAGAGAAGGTCAGAGTCATGTGATGTGAGGGCTTGACAGTTCTTATTTTGAAAGTGGGAGAAAAGTGCCATCAGCCTTGAGAAGCTGGATGGAAGAGGTAAAAACATAAATGATCTCCTAGAAGCCCTAAAAGTAACACAGTCCTGACCAATAGCACACATTGCAAAGGTTTTCTGACCTAAAGAACAAGATGAGTTTCCATTATGCATGCCACTAAGTGTATGACATTTTCTGCAGAACTATACCAAATATGCAAGGGCATGTTCAATGTGTAAAATTCCTAATTATTTAAACATTTTCAAAATTATACTGTTTAGGTATTGTCTTCTAATGATAAAATATATAAAGCTATGAAACGTAGTCAGGATTATTATTCTCTACTTATCTGTTATTAAATAGATAAGTACACATCACTTTGCGATAACAAATAGTTTATACTTTCTAAATTAAAAATAAACAAATATAAGTGACCCACTTATGCAAAGACTAAAGCCACTGGCCTTTATAAAATAAACATTTTTTTATCATTTAGAAGTCAGATATTGGGCAATTAATGGGCTTTGCCTAGCACACAGCTTTTCTTCCCAGCATGCAAACTAATTAACCATTCAGAGGACCTTCCTTGTACAAACACTAGTATGTTGGGAAAATATTTACAGCATCGTCCACTAAACAGCCAAAACATAAATTGTTTAGCCAGTGCTTGAAGAAAATAGAAACCAAGGGCCATGGGAAAACTGATTGCATGACAGTCTTGAAAACTTTTTGTTTTGTTTTGTTTTTTGGTTTTTGTTTTTTTTGGTTTTTTTTTTAAGTTGGCACATTTCATTCTCCTGCAAAGTTATTTATGGTTATTTTTATCATAGGCAAGCTAATAATGAATTTCTATGTTCTTAGGAACTTCTATACCTCAGCTTTAAGAAGGATGTCATTTAAAAGATATATTGCCCAAATGTTTAAACATCGAAAACAAGGAAGGAACCGCTATACTAGGAAATGTTTTCTGTTCTTATCAGCTGCACAAAGAGTGTTGACGGTTGTTTTTTAATATGCAACACCTATAAACTATGTATTTACATTACTGAAAGCCCCTTGAACACTTGCTAAGTTCTGTAGATAGCAAAGTAAACAATCCTCAGACCATGACAGGCCGGGGCCAGTCTTCAACAGCTCATTAGACCTGATTGTTAAATTTTCAGAAATTAGCTGTTTGATACCATACTGGCAGCTTGAAATCTGCCAACACTACAACTCAGCCTTGGCTCGTCTGCTTCTCTCAGGTCATTAGTCATTCAGCATTTGCTAGTCCACGTTGACCCTGACCAAAGGCTGTTCACAGTCTGGAAATTGAAACCAGGGTCAATATCTATGCAAGTTCATCTTCGTTGTCGAATTGACTGGATTTGGAATCACCTACAAGACATAATCCTAGTGCATTTGTAAAAGAATTTAACTAAGAAGAGAAGATCCTTGAATGTGCAGGACAACATCCCATAAGTTGGAGTCCCAGACTGAATGAAAAAGGAACGGGGCAAAGTGAACTGAATGCTCACCTTGTCTACTTCCTGATTGTGAAATGTCACGTGATCAACTTCCCCATACTCCCATTACTATATCTTTCCTCTAAGCTGACTGTACCCTCCAACCTGAGGGAAAATAGCCCTCCCCTTAAATTGCTCCTTGTCAGAAATTTGGTCACCCAAGAAAAAAAATGTCTTACACACTATTTAAAAAAAAAAAACACACATACACAATTTGGAAGGCTTTGGTTTTACATGTTTGTAACTTTTCTACAGATAGCTAAAATTTTCCTATACTAACAGACTCAGCAGAAGAATTCCCTAACAGATAAAGGTGAAATATATTCTTTTTTACCTCACACAATGCAGCATGTGGATTAAAGGGCTTGAAGACATAAAATTCAGTAAGAGCTACAGATCAAAAGTTTGAGTCCCTTCCTCCATTTGTGCCCTGAAGCTGGATAATAATAGGAGATAGAGCCTATAGGATTAGATCTCAAATCCAGAGCCTCCATGATTGGGGAGGAAAGAGACCAGGAAAGAATCCTTGCCAATGTTGCCTTCTAAGGATATATTGGGAGAATGGCCGCCTATCAACCAGGTGATGGGATCTCACAAGACCTGCAACCTGCTGCTGCTGCTGAACTTTGGATGGCCCAGCTTCCAGAATGAGAAAACCTTTTGGGTTATGTATGCTCTAGATGACAAGAGTAGCAAGCAGCCTGTACCATTGTACAGTGAAAGTAACTAGAACATGGCATTTGTGTTTAACAACAAAAAACAGCTGAGTTCAGTGAGGCCGAGATTGCCCTGTGAACACTTGCAAAGGCTTAAGGAGATGCTCCATTAGGGAAGGTTTGAAAACTGCACGGACTATTCACAGAGAAATGCTAGAACAGGAATCCCAAGAAAGAGTACAACCTGACTCAACGTTGAGAGCCAGAACCATTCTTTAAAGATCCGGTGGTTTTATGCCAAAATAACCTGAAGGAAAATCACTTCTCAAGGCTGTTAGAAGCCAAAAACAAGGGCTGAGGATTCCATACCTAAGAAGCTATAATTTTGGAAGCTCACTTGAAATTTTAAAGTAAAGTTTTCTGCCACAATCAGAGGATGCTAAGCATGAACTTGGAGACCCAGTAAACGGCCACAAAACAGGATGTTATCTGCATCATCATGCTTTTGAAACTTGTCACAGCACCCAGGATATTGTAACATTTTTTTTCCTGTAAAAATTAGGGACTAAATTTTTATTATTGTCTTAAACACATTTATCAGAAAACACACCTGTTAAAATATTTTCAGTACATGACAACTAAGCAGACTTCAAGCCATTTCTGGAAACATTGTGTGAAATGGTTTTTGTTTCCTTTCATATGATATCTTGTCAGACTAAAATACTAAAATGAAGATGAATGGTAAGTAGAAAACAAAATTCATCTTCTGTCTTAACAAAAAAGCAAGGACAGGGGAAAGCTAACAAGAAATGAGGTTTCGTTCTGTCTTAGAGTCTTGGTTGAGTCAGGAGTAACAGGTGTTACTCACAGGGAGACCAAGGCTGTGCAAAAGAAGACACACACCTGAATGGATAGAAGAGGCTGAGTAGAGCGCCCACTACATGGAGCCCCTCCTTCTGCTGGAAGTCATAACAAATAAGTGACAGTGATGGTGCCACATCAAGGGTGACTGGCTTGGAGCCCTATCCCATAAGGCCAAAAGAGTTATATAGGTTTTAAATGTTGACTAGGAGAGGCAAGAGGTGGGATGGTGGTAAAGAAAGTATTACAGAAAATAGCATCAGTTACTATCTTAACAAGACTTACACAGAAAGCCTCTCAACTTCTTCCCAAAACATCTGAGTCCTAAGGACCACACATACAGTCCATATCAAAGCAAGTCTGGGATGCTTGACTACTGAAGCATCCTTCCTTTGTGGCTTGTTTCCTGCAGACTTTTACTATTACTATTAGTGCCAGTTTCTGGTGCAGCAGTGATGCTCCAACACAACAGCCACCAGCCCCCATCCTTAGTGACTCAGTTCTCCGTGCTGCTTCCAAACATCAAGGTCACCATCATCTGACCCAAAGGCGTGATATCTTGTTACTGTCAAAGATTTCAACATAGACGTTATTACACCTACCGTGGTAGAGTTGGAATCTTGTGCTTCCTCATTCCATGGAAATGTCTATAGGGATAGTAAACACAACTTTATCAGTCTATTCTGTAAGTACTCAAGGGTATGGGG
>NC_022009.1:110668356-110669932 GCF_000317375.1 Microtus ochrogaster
GGTAAGATCTGAGAGGAGATGAGGGAAGGGAAACTTCCCTTCATATTCACATAAAACATATTTCCTTTTAAAAATTTCAATCAAAAAACATGAATGGCAAGAACCAACCCTTAAAACTTATCTTCTGAACTCTTTATTCATCATACACTTATGTTCATAGTCTCACACACATAAACACACACAAAATAAATAAAAATAACAGATAAAGAAGAAGATTTTCATGTCTTCGTTCTTAATGAAGATAAAAACATGACAATATAATAAAGGTATTTATATTCTTTGGGTGTGTGGGCACTGGCAGGATTTTCACGCTCCATTGGATGGTCTCGTACCCATACACAAACAGGCAGCACTAAACAGACTTAGTAGATAATATTTTTAAGAATGAGACATGAGACGGATGTCAGAACCCCTGTCCCGGTCTCTCGCTTCTCTCTCCTCTCCAGACAACATGAGCTTCACCACCCGCTCCACCACGTTTTCCACCAACTACAGGTCCCTGGGATCTGTGTGGATGCCCAGCCAGCGGGTCCGGCCTGCCAGCAGCGCGGCCAGCGTCTATGCAGGTGCGGGGGGCTCCGGTTCCCGGATCTCCGTGGCCTGCTCCTCAAGCGTCTGGGGTGGCTCCGTGGGGTCTGCAGGTCTGGTTGGGATGGGTGGCATCCAGACCGAGAAGGAGACCATGCAAGACCTGAACGACCGCCTGGCCAGCTACCTGGACAGGGTGAAGAGCCTGGAGACCGAGAACAGGAGACTGGAGAGCAAAATCCGGGAACATCTGGAGAAGAAGGGGTCTCAGGGCGTCAAGGACTGGGGCCACTATTTCAAGACCATCGAGGACCTGAGGGCTCAGATCTTTGCGAATTCTGTGGCCAATGCCCGCATCGTCCTGCAGATCGACAATGCTCGTCTCGCTGCTGATGACTTCAGAGTCACGTATGAGACAGAACTGACCATGCGCCAGTCTGTGGAGAGTGACATCCATGGACTCCGAAAGGTAGTGGATGACACCAACATCACGAGGCTGCAGCTGGAGACAGAAATCGAAGCCCTCAAGGAGGAACTGCTGTTCAGAAAGAAGAACCATGAGGAGGAAGTTAAAGAACCGGAAGCCCAGATTGCCAGTTCTGGATTAACAGTGGAAGTGGATGCCCCCAAATCTCAGGACCTCAGCAAGATCATGGCTGATATCCGGGCCCAGTATGAGGAGCTGGCTCAGAAGAACCCTGAGGAACTAGACAAGTACTGGTCCCAGCAGATTGAGGAAAGCACCACAGTGGTCACTGCCCAGTCTGCGGAAATCAGAGATGCTGAGACCACACTCACAGACCTGAGGCGCACCTTCCAGGCCTTGGAGATTGACCTAGATGCCATGAAAAATCAGAAAATCAGCTTGGAGAACAGCCTTAGGGACGTGGAGGCCCGATACAACATGCAGATGGAGCAGCTCAACGGGGTCCTTCTGCACCTGGAGTCAGAGCTGGCACAAACCCGGGCAGAGGGGCAGCACCAGGCCCAGGAGTACGAAGCCCTGCTGAACATCAAGGTCAAGCTTGAGTCTGAGATTGCCACCTAC
>NC_022009.1:110670787-110671343 GCF_000317375.1 Microtus ochrogaster
AAAAGGAAAGATGAGGGCCAGTATTTAGTCTCTCTGCTTCCTGACTGTAGGCAAAATGTAAAGGGCTGCCCCCAGCTCCTTCTGCCATGCCTTCCTCACTAGAATAGACCATATCCTTGAAATATGAAACAAATCAAATCCTTTCTTGAGTTACCCTGGTCAAGTATTTCATTGTAGCAATTAGGAAAAGAACTAATAGAGGTCCCAACATGGCTCATCTGGAAGCTGCTAAGCCTGTCTAAATATGAGTTCCTCTCATCCTTTGTTACACAACTCCAAAATTTGGTCTCAGCCTGTAGTCATCTAGCTAGAGGTTACAGTTTCCCTCCAAGAGTGAACATGTGACTCTGTGTCAGCCAACATGTATAAAACGCATTTAGATCTACAACTCGGCATCACATCGTTTAGAACAAGGATGTTTCTTCTCCAAGGAGCAGACAAGAGCTTCCAATGGTGCTCATGAGCAAACTTCAGGCTGAGATAACAAAGCAACAGCATAGAAAGAACCATATCCCTGGTTAACTTCACCCCAGGTTGTTAAATAAGAAAGAAAAAA
>NC_022009.1:110671597-110676630 GCF_000317375.1 Microtus ochrogaster
GGGAATTCAAGGATGACCCGTGTCGCTGTCTCTCTGTCTGTGTGTGTCTGTGTATTTTAACCTCCAGCCCCTTGACCGAAGCTTGGTAACTGGGTGCCAGCGCACAGAGCGCAGACACGGGGGAGCAGTGCGCAAGGCAATTTTGGTGTTTTTCCTTGCGGTTTACTTGTTATGGAAGCTTCATAAGTCATTATAAAGTTTTCTATCTCTGGAAAGAAGAAACAGGGTTGGAATATGTGTGTAAGGGTGACAAGAGAAAGGATGACAAGAGAAACACCTGTAAAACTTCAAGGACTGGGTAGTCAATGTGAGGATAATATGCGCCATGGAAAGAAAACATATTGATAACACTCACGTATTATACTTTACAAACTACATATTGGGCTAGGAACAAATTCCATTTAGAATTTAACATGACAAAGGGAATTGTATTTATGTAAATAAATTCACTGATGATGTCTTTATAACCATTTATCTGCTATAAATTCTCAATCCATCATAATAAAATAGAAAAATAAATAAAAGTTTAAAGACAATCATGTCAAGGCCCCTGGTAGATACTCAAATCCAAGGGTGTTCATGTCCCTTCTACAAAATGGACAGTATTTGCCTATGTCCCATACACATGCTTATATAAAATTTAAATTACCTCTGGATTACTCACACTATCTAATATAATGCAAACAATTTGCAAATACTTGTTATGTTATTTAAGGAACAATGATAAGAAAAAATGACTCAGTAAAGACACAGCCATTGAAGGTTGAACCACATAGCACATACCCTCAATGACATAAGACTTTTCACTTAACTATTTTAAATCTGTAGTTGGTCACATCTCTTTGTGTAGAACTTGCAGATTCAACCACTTCATTGTACTGGTTGTTTTAACAAACACTCAAAAAATCTAGGGACATGAGAAAAGTTTTGCACTACCTCCTACAAATTAAGTACATTGGGCAAGTTTCTTCAAATTGTTTTCCTCAAATCTGTGACTCTACTCCCTAACTTTTTCCTAATATTTTTACTGCCAAGTTAAAAATTTTTCATTTCACCCATCTGGATGAGCAGAGAAATGAAGAGCTTCAGGAGGCAAACTTTTCTTTCACTCTGACTTGATAGGAAATGATTGGAGCAGGCAGGAGTCAATAAAATGATACATAACTGGTCAGGATGCAGAGAATGGAAGACTAAGTGTCCATCCTAAAAGGGACAACTTTATCACCAAAAGAACAAATAATACAATAAAAAGTGGGGTACAGACCTAAACAGAGAACTCTCAACAGAGGAATCTAAAATGGCTAAAAAACACTTACGGAAATATTCAACATTATTAGCCATCAGAGAAATGCAAATCAAAACAACTCTGAGATTCCATCTTACACCTATAAGAATGGCCAAGATCAAAAACACTGATGATAACTTATGCTGGAGATGGTGTGGGGTGAAGGGAACATTCCTCTGTTGCTGGTGGGAATGTGAGCTGGTACAGTTCCTTTGGATATCAGTATGGCAATTTCTCAGAAAATTAGGAAACAGCTTTCCTCAAGGTCCAGCAATACCACTTTGGGGTATATATCCAAAGGATGCTCGATCATACCAGAAGGACATGAGCTCAACTACGTTCACCACAACATTATTTGTCATAGCCAGAACCTGGAAAAAAACCTAAATGCCCCTCAACCGAAGAATGGATAAAAGAGATGTGGTACATTTACGCAACGGAGTACTACACAGTGGGGAAAAAAATGACACCTTGAAATGTGCATGATAATGGACAAATCTAGCAAACACCATGTTGAGTGAGGTAACCTAGACCCAGAAAGACAAATACAATATGTGCTCACTCATAAGTGGCTTTTAAGACATAAAGCAACAAAAAAGCAGCCTACAATTCATAATCCCAGAGAACCTAGACAACAAAGAGGACCCTAAGAGAGACATACATGGTTCTAATCTACATGGGAAGTGGAAAAAGACAAGATCTTCTGAGTAAATTGGGAGTGTGGAGCTTATAAGAGATAGTAGACAGGGAGGGGGAAAAAAGGGAGGGGCAGAGAAAAATATATAGCTCAATAAAAACAACAAAAATATTTAAGGCAAAACAAAACAGTACAAATAAGTCACTATTCACGACAGTGTAAGCTTCCAAAATGTCTGTGACTTGGGTTGATCTTGTAGCTAAGATGCTCATTCATCATTTGGTATTCAGAAGGAGGAGAGAGACTTCCTCCTTCGGACACTAATAAAGTTGTGTGTTTATATGATAAAAGTCTGTAAGAAACCAGCTTGGTCAAGAAATACAAAACTAATGTAACTGGCCCTGTGCTCCAATGCCTGTGGCTCATGAACCTCGGAAAACAAACAGTATTACTTTACAGTCCCACCCTTAAACACTGTGATATAACTCCTCTTTAATCCCAAACTATAAATAAAGTCATCATGTAAGATCAGTTTTGAAAATCTGTGAAAAGTATTTAAAAACCATGGCTCATTCTGAAATCAACTGGGTTTGGCAAACATCTCTCTAATTACAAACCTATTTTGTAATTTGGAATTAAGCCAGGCTATTAAGATAGTCTACACAAAACAGTCCAAGCTAATAAAGAAGAAATCCAGAAAAAAATTTCGGATGAACCCAAGATGAGGAGACCAGATGCCTAACACCTGGTAGTTAATGAAGATCGAGTCAGATGGTAAAAATAACGAGAGGAATGGCTGGGGCGCATAATAATAAACTCCAAGAAGATTATTTACAGGAAAAGAAAGAACCCTGCAAGAAGGAAAGAACCCAAACTTCCCAAACTAATAAACTCTAAATCAGACAATACAAAACTCAGTCACAAAGGATCTCAGCTAAAACATTGAATTTGAATGAGACAGGAATGGGAGAAAGAGGAGGAAATTCACTTCCCAAAAGAATGCAGAGAGAAACTGGCCAGTACAAACTTCAGTTGTCTTCCTGCTGTTTCTTAACGACTGCCCAAGGAAAGAGGTGAGGACCAGACGTAAGTACTTGTCCTGAATGGTGAAATGTGACCTTGAGGCAGCCAGTTCATCTCAGTGTGGTTTGAGAGACTCAGACCAAGTCAGGTCTAAAATCTGCCCAAGCTCCAGATGGTAGTTCAAAGAAACATGTTTGAAGTCTCGGTGTGATTAAGTCATAGAAATTGCACATTACTGTGAGTAGTAAAACAAAAAATAAGAGAGGCTTGTTTCTCTTTATTGGACTAGCCTCTGGTACCTAAATACAAACTCCTCATTTCCTTATTAGGACATTATTCTTTGGACATAGAGGACAATGTGATTGCCCGCATGACATTGTGCAAGGCTGCTCATGGTTTCTCACTGTGTTTTGTTTTGAGATAGATTCTTATTAGTACAGACATAAGAAAAACATCCCTACTTTATCACCAATGGTCAATGGCGCATTTTCTCTCCATCAGGACCAGTCCCACGGTAGCTGAAGTCAGTCCGTGGAGCCTGATACTCTGCATACAAAGGCATAAAATTCTTTTCTCAGTGTCTTTGTTCCAGCTTCACTTACATATACATAGGAATGCCAATGAGAGATGTCCTCCTATACACTGTAGAGACAAGCTTTTCAAGCAGGTACCTTTCTCTGTTCACATACAGAATAAGAGTTCAAAATACTCTAGGTGGATGCTATGAAGCAAAAACCTAACAAAACTTGCCGTATCATAAGCCTGTAGGACCCCACTGAGTCACCAAATACATAGTCCTACCGTCCACTGGTCATCGAATGCTCATGTGACAATCTTCCAGATCAAAACAAAACATGTACTAAGACCAAATGCTGTAAGTCTAAATTCTAGGACTCAGAATGGAAGAAAGAACAATGCAGGGTCCTTTATTTTCCTAGTGCACAGGTAACCCTAGTCTTCAGTCCTTCCGTCATCTATCCTCAAACACTAGAATATGACACTACGTAGTTTTCATTTGCTGTTAGTCATTAGTAAGGGCAATTCTAAAACTTAAGTGATAAAGAAAAGAAAAGGAAATGGAGGGAAGGGCATTTCTATTTTTGAGTGCTTCTAACTTACAGGTGCAGCTCCGGGAGTGTTGAGTCAAGTGTGTATTGAAGCTACAAGCTGCCACATTTCCATTTACAGACATGGAAACAAGCTTTGCAGATGTCGGATTGCTCAAACATAGTCACTCAGCTGGAAAAATAGCAGAACCAGGATTTAAATCCAGTTTCTATTCATCTCTTTACAAAAAAAAAAAAAAAAAAAAAAAACGTTCATGGGGCTAGAGAGATGGCTCACTGGTAAGCAGGTAAGCTGCACGAACATTAGGACCTGGGTTCAAGTTCCCCAGAACACATGTAAAAGCTGGGAATGATCACCTGTGCCTATAATCCCAGCATTAAATACAAACAGATCCTGAGCGCTCACTGGCCCATTAGCCCAACCAAAATGACAGGCTTCAGGTTCAAAGAGAGACTCTATCTCAATGCCAAAGTGCAAGGGCTCCAAATGCAGGAAGGACAGCACACACACACCTTCTCTGAGGGCACTCTTCCTTGAAGCTTGTGCCACAGCCTACGTGAGAGAGAGATCACGCAGACTCCGCAGGAGGTGATGTGACAGGTGAATTGTTCAGGTTTTTCACTAGACCCTGTGCTCTGCCCCTTTAGGGCTCAAAACTCCCAAGACTATTCGCCCCATGTCCTATCATTTCTTCACAACGCTATGACACTGTTGTCATTGCATTATATCTCCCACAAAACTGTGGAAGTCCTCACCCCAGCACCCACAAATGTCATCTCATTTGAAAATAAAACTTTTATATACATGCAAGTTAAGATGAGGTCATTAGATTGACCCTAATTTTATACAATTGGTGTTCCTTTAAGAAGGCCTTGGAAGCCGGGCGGTGGTGGCGCACGCCTTTAATCCCAGCACTCGGGAGGCAGAGACAGGTGGATCTCTGTGAGTTCGAGGCCAGCCTGGTCTACAAGAGCTAGTTCCAGGACAGGCTCCAAAGCCACAGAGAAACCCTGTCTCGAA
>NC_022009.1:110676847-110682398 GCF_000317375.1 Microtus ochrogaster
GGGCCCTCTGTCCCATACTGACCTCAAACTCATTGAGGCATTGCACTCCTGATTCTTCTGCCTTTACGTTCCAAGTGCTGAGATTAAGGGTGCACACCTCCTTCTTCAGCAAGTTTCACTTTTCAGTAGATTTTATGTTTTATCAATACCACAGGAAGATGAAGGCAGGGAGAGAGGGCAGTGTGATGATAAGCAGAGGAATTCCAGATTGTGAGGAAGCCACTGGAGCAGGGAGGTGATGCCACCTCAGAGCCCCTGGAGCATGCAGACACCTTGATCCTGGAAACCTAGGTTCTACCATAGTGAGCCAATACTTTCCTGTTGTTCAGCCCACTGCAGCTGTGATGCCTTATTCCAACAGCCCTGAGGAACCACGAGAGCTGCTACTCAGTAAAACCTGATAGCACACAGGCAAGGAAAGACCATGCAAATTATGCAACCCAAGAGTACTTAGAAAAATCAAGTAAAGACTCAAAAGGAAAAAGGAATCGAATTTGATCAATACGCATTATTCTGCCATATACAAAACATCTTCGAAGGTCACCAGAAACAACTGAGGACTTTAATTCCATTAATTGCTCATAATATAAAAGGTTTTTGTATGAGAAGTTATGTTAATGACATCTCCACCTATATTCTCCAAGATCCATGCATGGGATATTGAAATTTATATTTCCAATTCACGGAGGAAATTGATATTGCTCAGAAATGGAAAGATCCTCAGCTAATGAAACTTAGCCATAAATCAGCTTAGTGCAGACAGGTTGTGATAGGAACGACACAGGCAATGGACAGGGACATGCAAGGGTGAGCCCCATAACTAGGTTTACATTCTACGAGTGGTTTCCAAAGAGGCCAGCAGGCCATGCACTTACATGCCTAGACAGATTGCTGAAACGTACAACAGGAACAGAAATTCAATAGCATTTTAAAATATTGCATTTGGCAGACTGGAGATAGGGGCGAGTGGGTGAGAGATCTTCTTGTGGAAACAGTAAAACCTGAGAACGATCACTAACATCCATGGACGAGCCTAGCATGGATGTATATGACTGTAACCGCAGTACTAGAAGACAGCCCCTAGAACCCTGGGTAGACAGCCTCACAGAAAGAAAGAATTCAGCTTAAGTAAGAAGCTGTCACACAAAGACTAGGTAGAGAGCAATAGAGGAAGACACCTATGTACTCCTCTGGCCTCTTCAAGGGCATGCACGGTCCAGGAACCCAAATACACATGCAAACATACACATACAAACAGACATATGCACACTTTACAAAATCCAGAAAAGATTGCATCTTAACCAACCCAGTTTAGCTTTGAAATTCATTGGCAAATTGGTTAAAAAATCTATTAGGATGGAGATAGTCATACTTCCACTGCCTATTCCAAGAAAAGACACCCTAATCATAGTCTACAAATTTAAGAGAGCAGACCTATATTCTGTATTTTTCTGTGTCTGCCTCTCACTAGCTACCAACCAGAACATTTCTTCTAGCACCAGCTCATTGGAATGCATTATTCAAGAAACTATTTAAAAATTTACTAAGCAGTTATTAATTTTTTATTTGTTCAACAAATATTTCCTTTGCTTCCATTGTGGACCAGACACCGTCCTGGTGCATAATGGTAAGCAGAACAGGTGTAATTTCTGTCCTCATAAAAATCACCTTGAGATCACATGCACACTTGTTCTGTTGCAAAGAAAATGCTGAGAAGTAAAATGTCCCCGTATGTGGTTTATGGCTGTGGCAATGGCCACACCCACACAAGAGCATTTTTGAGTCACAAAAATGCAAGATTCAGCACAGGCTTCAGAGTCAACTGTGACCTGACAGTCAGAGCTGAGTGAAGGCGGGAAAACTGTTGTCTGTCATAGACACCCATTGTCTTCTTGCCCAGAACCCTTTCTTCTGAGGATTTTCCCAGGCTCCATGTCATATGCAGGACTGTGGGCTCAGCAGCTGTGCTTCATGGTGTACCTGTCCCCCAGACAGTCACATTGTGAGGAATATATAAGATCTAGCATGGATTGTATAACTGCCACGATAATTGCAGTAAAAGCCAGCTAGCAGGTAAGATTATTGTCCATGAAACTCTAAACTCTAGAAAATGTAAACATTAATCCCCAATTTTTTTGGTCCTGTGACTCAAGACTATTTTCAGCTTCAACTTTCTAATCTGTGATTTTAGTTTTCCTTCTGTACCTGTTTTTGCTTGGGGAAGTTGAGGAGAGAATGTGGGTTCATATGTGTGTATCAGTATATGTGTGCATGTTGATGTACATTTATTTGGAGGTTTGGATGTATGCATGTATGCTCACCAGGTACATGTGGAGGAATCAGTATATACATGTGTATTGTAACATGCATATGTATTGATGCACTTATATGGAGGTGTGGGTAAAGGTCAGAGGTCAACTTCAGGTATTAGCTTTCAGGTGCACATCTGACTTTTGTTTCTGAGACAGTGCCTGCCACTAGAAGCTGGGGCTCACTGAGCAAGCTCCACTTGCTGGCTTACAGGCCCCAAGAGTCTCCCTGTCCCCTCCTTGCCAGCACTGGAATTGGAAGTACTCACCACCATGCTTGACATAAATTCTGGAGGGCACTTTATTCCTGAGCTCTCTCCCCAGACTGCCTCTTTGTTGTGTGGTGTTCCATCTCCCTTCCACCACATTCATACCAGTTATGCATTTCAACAATAAATAAAACAACACCTTCTTGATTCTCTTACATACGAGACATGCTTCACTGAAAGCTTTAGCCATGGATGCTGATGTATATCACCATGAAATTATCAGCTTGCCAATTCTATCTAACAAGCTCTACTTGCGACTCAACTCTCTCCCTAAGTGCCTTTATACTCACTGCACCTGTGAATTCCCTTCTGTTCCTTCTTCCTGCAAAGAAACAGACACATTTTTCTTACTACTAGAACTTCTGCCAACCTATTTCCTGTTCAGGAGACTATCAAGACCTTTTCCTAAATAAAAACAATTTCTTTCCAAAGACAATTTTAGTTACTCATTAATGAGATTATCCCTCCCCATCCACAAGACTATTAGTCAAGTTTCTTGGAAAAACATGAAAAGGATATAATCTATTGAAAAGACTTAAGTGAGCAGGCAACATTTGGGAAAATTTTAAAGCATTAGTAAGAGTCCTCCAGTGATGGCAAGAGTGTATCATGAACAGAGGAGAAGACATAAGAAAGGATGGAACAATGTAAGAATGCAGAATAAGATAGTCCAGGGATACCCTGAGTAGAGTCCCAGAGCAAGTTAGCAAAGAATCCTGGTTGTGAGAGAAAGAAGCAAGGCTTTGAGACGGATAAGCCAAAATTTTGGTCTTTATCTATAAACAGATTGTGTTTTCAGATATTACTCCTACACCAGTCATTATGGCACATGCCTACAATCCCAAAAGTCAGGGGTATAATGAATTTGAGGGCAGCCTGGGATATAAAACAAAGTCTTATGGTTAAAAAAATCAACTTTAGAAATTTGGACTGATTAAATATACAATAATAGGAGCTTAGTATGGCAGGCACACTGGTAAGAATTAAGTGTTCAGAACGCTAATATACATACAGCAGAGTTTCCTAGCAAGAGCATGGAGGAAAAGACACCACATGCGGCTGAGAGTGCATGGAAACACTGGTCCCTTTCAGTCTTTCTGGGAACAAAGAAAGGCTGGGTTAGCTGGAACCTCTGTTTGTCCCTATCTACAGCAGACTTTGCCATTGACATCAGTGCGCAATAACAAATACTTGGTGCCACGGACACGATTCTGGAAGGCTCTCTCAGAGGAGAATGACATTGCACAAGTCCAGATGAGCCGTGTGAGCACAGCTGTGGCAATGGCAAGGAACACATGGACTTGGGGGCTATTATGAGGTAGAATGAGCAGATGTTAGTAATTGAGTTCTTCAGGGAAGTGAGGATGAAAGAGAGAAAAAAAATGTGCTCATCACAAGAGGAAGTTAGAGAGGGAAAACTTACACCATGAACTTATATCATGGAGGAGTAGCGCCAAGGTGGAGAACTGAGAACGATGGAGCCTGGTCCTTGGGGAAGAAATGTTATAGGCAATGCTGGGTTCCAATTTGCAGTTTATTTTCTGCTCTGCCTCTATAGCACAGCACTCTCCCCTGCTGTTCCCCCTCAAAACATGAAGTTGACAATCTCAGCGCTCTAGAAAGGGAGGGTATTGAGATAACATAGAGCTTGCAGTTCTGCCGTCACATAGCCTAAATATGAGCAGAGAAAAATGTAGAGCTCACTAAAAATCAATAAAACATAATTAAGTTAAAAAAATATGTCTCTTATGGCGGAGGACTGGAATTTAGCAGTTTGTGACATCATAATTAGGGACTGATGGGTCCAACAAAGGAAAAGTCTCCATACAAGTCTTGATGCTCCAGCTATTTAAAGAGCAAGCATTTTCCCAGGAGAGCAGTCTCTGTCTCTAAGTAATTGATGTGCACAAATTCTGTAGAACAAATGGCAAAGCTGTTGTTGGTTTTCATTACTTCTTCCCAAAGCAGAGTTCTTCTGGAGGGAACAAAAGCTATCAACCTGGCTTATTTATATTCCTGCTGCTACAGATGATCTCAATGGTCACTCTCAACTAGGATGAAACTTAGCTATTATACATCAAGTTGTATATTTGTATATATATTTATAGGTCTCATATATAGAAATTAAAAAATATATATGTAATTTCTAACATTCGTGATTGATTTAAATGAGAATGGCACATATCAGCTCATATATTTGAGTTCTTGGTCACTAGGAAGTGAAATTTTTAGGAAAGATTAGAAACTGTAGCCTTGTTGAAGAAAGTGTGTCACTGGGAATGGGTTTTGATGTTTAGAAAACACCTGGCAGACCCAATGTCTCTCCACTCTCTGCCTGATGCCTGTGGATCAAGATATAAAGCTCCCAGCTACTGCTCCAGTGCCGTGCCTGTCTGCTTCCTGCATTGATAGTGAATTAACCCTCTAAAACTGTAAGCAAGTCCCTAGTCAAGTGCCTTAAAAAAAAAAAAAAAGTTGCCTTAGTCTTGGTGCCAGCTAAAAGAGAGTGGAGCCATGCCTTTTACTTCATAGCAATAGAACAGTAATTAAGACACTATTAAAGAAAAGGGGATATCTTAATATTAATGAGATTGATGTACTTGTTTATTAATACATAAAGAATAGAGTATAAGCTTAGTATTCGTTCTAAGACATCAAGCATCACCATTTTCCAGAATTTATCAGCATTGTGGTTTCATAATTATCAATTCTGAGATTTGCATAAGTACAATTTGCATAAGTACAAGATGGCAGAACAATGTTTAGAGTTATTAAAAAAATATTTTGGGAATTCTGTTCTAATCCCATGTCAAAATTCATTCAGCAATATCTTATGAAGTTCAAGTCAGCAACTGAAACAATTTTTTTAAAAATATTTATTTATTTATTATGTATGCAATATTCTGTCTGTGTGTATGTCTGCAGGCCAGAAGAGGGCACCAGACCTCACTCCAGATGGTTGTGAGCCACCAT
>NC_022009.1:110682498-110701642 GCF_000317375.1 Microtus ochrogaster
GTTGTGAGCCACCATGTGGTTGCCGGGAATTGAACTCAGGACCTTTGGAAGAGCAGGCAATGCTCTTAATCACTGAGCCATCTCTCCAGCTCCCTGAAACAATTTTTAAAAAACAATTATAATGATACAATCTAAAGATACAATAACTTGATACTTACATGCTCAGGAACGATAGCAAGAAAATATTATGTCATTGTTTCCATAATAAAAACCTTATGCTTCCCTAAGAACAGAAAACATTGCCTGTACAACACAGTAAAACGCTGCAGCTCCTAACATACAATTGTCTTGAGATTGCTATGGTTTCAGCAGCACACATTGACATGACATGGTGTGATGGTGTGCACGGTGGAAAGTGGGAAGGTTGTGCTTAGCGCCAAGCCTGCAGGAGGTCACATGGTGTAACAAGGTTGGGCACTGCCAAAAAGACCCTGATTTATTTTGCATTTAATTTTGAAACAGTTTTTCGTCATTGTTCACTGCAAAACCTTGACTGATGCTAAAATTTTCACAACCTCCACATTCATTCTATGATCCCATGTAGACTCTGACCCACACTTTCAAGAAGACATAGTTTTTTACTGTAGCTGGGTTTTACTAATTCTAAGCAAATTCTTGTGAATCGCATCCCATTCTCATTGTAGACCACTTTACCAAAAGTAGATCTCTCTGCCATGGAGACTCCCTGCTTGTCTCCCCAGTATTTACCCTGCAGACACCTAAAAGTCATCTGAGAATTTCAGAAACTCTGGAGGCCCCTGCTTCATCCCAGACCATTTAACTCAAACATCTCGTAGTGTTACTGTGCCGACGAGCAGCTGAGGGTGAGAACCACGGCCTGCCCATGCTCTTGTGGCTTGCTTCAGTCTTGGTGATTGCCTTCCCAAAAAGCTTCAAGAACTCAAGCATAAGAAAGAAGAGTCTTGCATGTTGCGTCTCTCAGTGCAATTCTGTACTTGCTATTTTTCCTAGAACTTTCCAAGTGCAGACTTCAAACTGAGAAATCTTCTGTTTTCTCCAAATTTTCAAAGGCTCTGTTCCACTGTCTTTTAGCTGAGTGTTGCTTTAGAGACGCTTGAGGCCGTTCTGTTCCATGATGCTTGCTATGAACTGTCATCCTCGAGAGAATCTTCCATTTACTTCTATATTCTGAAACTTTTTCATAGCTGCCCTGGCCCAGATCTATCTTTATCCACTTTCTAATCTTATAAACTGAGTCTTTTATTTCAGAGAGACTTTCTTAAGTGACCTCCCTAATGACTTCCTTCATTTGTGTATTTATTTTGAACTGAAACAAATTTAAATAACAGGTGCTCTTTACCCTACTGCATCACTCTTTTTCTAGTCTACATTCAATTGTTCTGGTTCAGAGAATGTGCTGAATGTCCACCTCCCTCCCCATTTATATACTGCAATGCAGTTCTGACCCTGGATGCCTCAGAATGGGGCTATTATTGAAGACAGGGTTATTACAAAGGTAACAAGCAAAATAGGGTCATTAAGGATGCACACTGGCTCAATATGTCAAGTGTTTTGATAAAAATAATTGATTCAGGAGCAGAAACACATAGAGGAGGACGGCATGTGACCTAGAGGATGGCCACCCACAGGCCTCCAAATATGTCAGTTGTATTGATGCCTTAAAAACAGATTTCCAGGCTCCAGGCCGGTAAAAAATTTGTGTTTCTTGGGCCACCCAGACTGTGATATTTGATTCTGGCTCCCTGGTGAAGGAACACAGTCTGCTTTACAGGAGATTTTTCTCAACTGTATTTTCCAACAACTGTCTTAGATTTATATATATTTGCTATCACATTTGATATTTCTAAGACTCCTCTTTTGTGCTCTGAACATTCCCTTTTACAATAACATCTTGCACACGCTTCAAGGACGCAGCATCTTTTCCTCTCCCCCTGAGGACATTAACTGGTAGTTTTCATCTCCCTGTTTTCATGTTCCTGCAGTTTCTTTATTTACAGGCATCTTTATCTTTCAGACTGGAGGTTTTCTTAGGTATCTGCTTGCTCATATTTAGGAGTAAGTTAAGAAAAAGGGAGATTTGAAGTTAGGGAGTGCTCAATGGGTTTGTTGACTGGTCTCAGCCCTTTGATCCTTAACTCGAAGGTTCAAAACTGCCAGCTTACAGGCAGAGTCTGCAATGAATGTGTCTGTGTTTTGTTTTGCATTTGGATCTGGGATGCCTTTAAATTGGTATGTTGTTTTTAATTACCCACAAATCTCACTGCTTCTTTTTGATTTAAGCGAGGCTTTTAAGTCTGAAATTCCCACCTACCTCTTTGTTTAAACCTTTTTCCTTGACCATGAGTTTGAAGTCACTCCCTCTGGGACATGGTTTCTAACATAGCTGGGATCCAACTCTGCCTCCTCGGATATCAAGTTTAACAATCCCTTCAGTGTCTCTGCCCATCTTACCATAGTAGCAAACTTTTGGTGTGTAGGTGGAAGCTCCCATGAAGACACACACCCCTGAGGAGGTAGGAAGGGAGGCACATTGCTATCTCATGTGGTAGCCTTGGTAAAAGATCAAAAAATGCATATTGAAATCCTCAACATTTACAGGGACAAGACATCAAACAAGGAGGAAAATCGTAATTTGATCTTCTTCATAGATCTCAAATTTTGAGTATTTGATTGTTAAAAATCATTAACTATAGCTCTTCCCCTCCAGGGAAGCATCATGTCATGCAATGTGGCTTTGATGGACTTGCGGATGATTACAGAGACCGTCATCTGTTTCTCATGATGGAACATTTCTCAAGCAGGGACAAAAAGAAGAGAGAAAATAGAAACCGTGACATATCCAAGGGAGAGAGGAGGTATCCGTGCACTTGTTTGGATCACATGTTCTTTTCAAACTCAAGCCTGACAAAGCATTTGTCTTGACGTTTCCGCTAAGGTGCCCACAAACAATAAGTCATTTAGGGCGCAAACTGTGAGGACAGTTTTCAACGGTCTGAGCCCTCGGGATTCCTGCCGCATTTAGTTCACTACGGCTGCCATTACAAAGTACCCCTCATGTTCTGGGGTATGCAGATTCCTTTCCATCGGGGAGCACAATTCAAGGTGCTAGTCGTGTAGCACCCCATCCAGGAGGGAACTGTTTTCTAGCTCCTTATTCAGCTACTCATGCTGGCCCAATTAAACACGATTAGCTAACTCTTTGTTCCTATTAATCTTTCCCTCCCGGGATGATTTGAGCATTGTGGGTTTTTAATTATTGAGAGAGCCCTGGGAGTTGCCAAATATAGACTCATTCATGTGAACAGTAAACAAACTATGTTTGGATTCTCAGAAATTTACGAGGCTGGAAAGACCTTGGAGAGACAGATGGATTTGAAGAGCTCTGTCTCCAACTTCTCCAAGCTGATATGAAGGTTGAGGGGCAGACAGTGGTTTAGACAGCCATCTAACCACTGTTCCGTACAAAATGGGGCCCTCGGGGGTATTTAGTTTTTTATAAAGCCCCATCTGTGAAATGGGCAAAATAATTGCATCTACTTCAGAAGGCTTTTGCAAAGGCCAGTTTAAATAATCCGTTTGGCACACCTTAACAAGAGCAGCACGGTTTAAAGCCTGTTATCATATGAACTCATGAAAGAACACAGCTCATTATTTAAGAGACTTGTTAGACTTTGACAGCTGCCAAGTATGCTGCCGAACTAAACCGTTCGAATTAAGCCAGAAGTACTCGAAATTCGTAACTGAATAAATGGTTTTACTAAGACACTTGGAAGCAAGAATTATAAAGGAATTGGAAACTTAGAGATCCTCATAGTTATTGCAGAGGCAGCTTTCAAAATAAAGTCATGAAGTCTTGTGTTCAAACCAGTTTTTCAAGTCTTTAGGGGCCAGAGAGATGGCCCTTTAGGCAGCCGCACCTGCTGCCCACTCCTCACAAGCTGAGTTAGGGATCTTTGGGACCCATATAGTTGGACGAAGAGGATCACCTGACCTCCACATGTGTGTTATGCCCCGCGTGCACCCACCCACATACATAAACTTACATTACAATTACATAAAATGTCATTTTAAGAAAGAACCTTTGGGTTGAAAGAGAAACTTGAATGTGATGGGTTCCGAGTCAAGTCCTCTTTCCTTACCAGGTGCTTCAAGACTGCATGCAGAAGCCAGAATTTCCTTCCAAGAAGGACAAAGGCCCCAGGTAAAAGTAACCACCCAGAATATCAGCCCACAGGAGGATTAGCTCAAACGCTGTTATTTTTCCTTCCTGGGTCAAAACAAACAAACTGTGTTTTTCTGGCAGGAGTACTTATAAAATGTACTTTGATTTACTGTCCACAGGGTCATTTTCTTTTATCCAAATCAGTGGTGTGTTGATATAATCAACATATCAAAGTTATTGCTGTTTTTCCTAAGTCACTGGATAAACTGGCTGATTTAAAATTAATCTAAGGTTGAAGGTTCCTGCTAGCAAGTCTGTCAATCCAGGTTCCTCCAGATGGAGGAAGCAGAGCGCTGACTACTGAAAGTTGCCCTCTGACCTCACCCCCCCCACACACACACAAACACACTCATACGTACAAACACACAATGCAACACACATACACACACTCAGACATACAAACACTAATACACCCCACACAATTCATTCATACAAACACACACTATATAGAGAAATTATTTTATCTCATTTTATTTTGAGAAACTGGGCTAGGAGAGATGGCTTAGTAGTTAAGAGGATTAAAAGTATTGGCTGCTCTTCCAGGAGACCCAGGCTCAGTTTTGGACACCACATGACAGCACACAATCATCTGTAACTCCAGTTTTAAAAGGCCTCTAGGAATACCGCATACATATGGTACACAGATATATTCAGGCAAAACCAATCACACACATAAAATAAGAATAAATAACTTTTAAAAAAATTGACCTACATCTTTCTGCAATGGCTATCCACAGAGCATTGTTATGGTTATTAATTAATATACCAAGAGAAAGTATAAGAACAAAAATAAATTTGAAACACGGGGCTCATTACACATACTTATTATCTTACCAAATGAATACTAGTGTATAAAAACTACACCATCTTATAATATAATGAGGAAAGTCATGTTGATTTCTTTAACCCAGACATTACCCAAATTCTTTGGGCCTGGAATCCATTTTTTTCCAGTACCATTTTGCCATCTTAAGAAGTTCAGGGCATGGAACTGCAGTCTGGGGACACATGATTTACATTTGGGCAGGGTCCATCTGGCACGTTTGAACTAGCAGAGTGAACACTACCGTGGCGTGTAAACCAATGAATGGAGCAGAGTGGAGGACGCAAGAATAGACCTCCAGAATGCTGCAAGACACAGGCAGGAGCAGGACTTTCTGATCAGAGCTCTGGCCGTGCAAGCACTAATCCTAAGAATTGGCAAGAGGGATTAGATAAAATCAAAAACTTCTGAGCAACAAGGAAACAATCATTAAAACAAAGAGATAGCACAAAATAGGAAGAAGATATCTTCATCAGCTATATAGCAGACAGAGTATCAATATCTAGAATCAATCAAGAGCTGCAAAACTTGAGCAGCCCCGTAACGTCAACCAGTCAATCAAGGAGCTAACAAATTGAACATATAGATCTCAAAGGAAGAGATACAAATGGTCAATAAACACTTGAAAATGTGGCCAGAAGTTTATAGCCAACAGGGAGATGAAAATTAAAAGTGCATTGAGTTGCAACTTCACATCTCTCGCTGTGGCTAGCAACAAGACACAAACAATAAATCCTAATAAAGACGTGCCCTTACCAGAAAGCAAACTGTTTCTGACACTATAAAGATGATATAGATATTCCTCAAAGAATTAAATATAGAACTGCTCCATGCACTAGCTATTGCACTCATGGTATATGCCCAGAGGACTCTAAGTCACCACACCACAGAGATCCCTGTGCTTCCACGGTCATTGATGAACTATTCAGGGTATCAAAAAGTGGGAACAGCCTATCCATCCATTAGCAGAAGAATAGGTAAAGAAATGTGATGCATATACAAAATGGAAATTTTTCAGCCACACGGAATGAAATAAACTATGATATTTTCATGAAAATTGATAGACTGGAGAACATTGTATTTAAACAACATAAACCAGATTCAATAAGACAAATACATGTTTTCTTTTATACGTGGATTGTGTGTGATATAAAAGCAGAAGGGAGGGATCCTTGAGAAGAGGAATGGGCCAGCAAGAGAGAGAAGACCGTATAGGAAAGAGATGGGTCAGAACAAAGTACAGAGGCATATTCGTATAGACATGCCCAGTGTCTCTCTTAAGGTCATCATTGTTGTCTATGTTCTCTGGGATTGTGATTTGCCGGCTGTTTTGCTTTGTGTTTAAAGAGAGACATACATAGATCTAATCTTCATGGGAAGTAGGAAAAACACAAGATCTCCTGAGTAAATTGGGAGCATAGGAACTTTGGGAGAGGGTTGAAGGGGAGGGGAGAGACAGGGAAGGGAGCAGAGAAAAATGTAGAGCTCAATAAATATCAATTTAAAAAAAAAGAAATGCCCTAATGGAACCCATTGCTTGATGACTTAAAATAAGCTTAAAAAAATCTTTATAATAACAGTAATAGGTATCATTTAGTGAGCAGTTATAACTTGTTCAGGGAAAGTCAGCTGGTGGTGCCTGTCTGTAGAGCAATGTTCACTGTAACCCAGGAACTGATACAGCATGAACATAATTCTACTGAACAATTTTCATAACCATTCGCTCTCACAGGATATTTGTGTTTGGAGACTTTACTCATTTACCTTTCAATTCATCTCTTAGTGTGTTTATCATTCTATAAGACCAGACTTGCTAGTGCAAAGTGAAGAACTTTAACAAACCTTGACAATGAGTGAGAAACTCTTGGAGAGTAGAAATCAGATATTTCAATCTAACAGTCAGCCCACAGGTATATTTCACTTGATTCCCCAAGTTTGCATGGAGTTTTATTAGCATGTAGCTTCTGGCTTCTCTGGTAAAATGGAAAGATCTTTGCAACAATGAAAAAAGGGTGTGAGTAATTCAGTAATTCAATGACAGGTGCTTCCCCCCTTGTTAAGCCCAAGCGTTAGAAACTTCGGTCGGATATTCTCCCTTGTAATAAACCTGTTGCAAAACAAACAAACCAAAAAAAAAAGCATCCCAAGCCCACCCTTTGCAGAATCCAACTTGCTTCTCTTCCTTGTCTAGTTCCTTATCTTAGATTTTCAATTAAAATGCAAGATAATAGTGAACAGTCTTTCTCCCCCTTCTCACAACAACGTTAACCTACATACACTGCTCTGCTCCTTGCTTCCTCGGTGTAACCGTATACCCTCCATATCCATGCATGGCGTCCACATGTTTATAGTGGCAAAGTGTTCAATTGCTTAAATATGCATGAGCTCTTTAGTCAGTCCTCCTGTGGCACATGTTTGGACTGTTAACGAGGAAGCAATACCATGACAAATATCCTCATACAAATATCATTTTGCAAAGGAAAGGGATAAATACACAATGGTGGCTTGCTTATTAGAAGGTAAATGCAGTTGTAATTTTGAAAGTTAATATCAAATTTCTTTCTATAGGGCATGTACCAATTTATATTCGAACTAGTACATTATTTTTGTCCCTCTCATTTGTAATATTATCTGGATATCTTCTACCTACTTTTTTATATGCATAAATACACACACACACACACACACACATATATGTATGTATATTCTAATGGGATGTTTTTGCCACGTGAGCATTCTTGGGCTTTATTAAGTTTTACTTTTATAATATCTGAGTTGCTAGAGCCATTGAAAGATTTTGCCTATATGTTTTAAATTATTTGAGCTTTCATGATTTTGCATCTGACCATTTGCTCCCTTGAGAGTCTGTATTGGTAGACAGTGGGAGAGATCCAACTTACTGTTTCTAGTTAAGTACCTCATTGTGACAATACTGAAAAGGTCATCTTTTAATGGATTCTTAAAAATAACTTTCAATGACTGGCTGAATAAAATGGGGTTTTGAGTTTGTTTGTTTGTTTGTTTGTTTCTTGTTTTTACTTAAAATTCATAAAAAGCTTAGGAAAGTACCTACTTGTTTGTTCACAGCCCACTTGTATGAGCTTCTTGCTCTATTCTTGAGATAAAATACCCTGACCAAAAAACAATGTAAGGAAGAAGGGATTTATTTTTTGGCTTGTGTTTCCAGAGAGATACTCTTCATCGTGGTGGGGAAGACATGCGAGAAGGCAGAGAAGGCATACAGCAAGATCAGAAAGCTGGCCGATCATGCTGAAAGAAATCTCACTCTCAAAGCAGGGAGAGGATACCAAGTGCCCAGTCTATAAAACCCTAAGGCCCACCCTCCAGTGACATATTTCCTCCAGTAAGGCCCTGCATCCTAAAGATTCTCTAACCTTCCCAAACAGTGCCACCGGCTGGGGCCAAGTTTTCAAAGATGTGGGCCTGTGGGGGACATTTTATATTTGAACAACTGCACTTGAAGATGAAAACAAAAAAATCGTTTTATTAATTCCGACTTTGAATAATCATCTATAGGCTGAAATGAATATATAAAGTTAATAATGATATTAAAATATGCTAGAGAAACATGACCTGTTTCTTTTTTATTTCTTTTCTTTTACAATTGTAAAGTATTGTTTTAAAAATATATGGCACCCAAAAGAGAGGAACTTGTTTCCATTCTAAATGAAATAAGCATCTCCAGTGGAATTTGATACAGTTCTGACTTGGTGGCATTTACCAGGCTTACCCTCATTTGAGAAATCAGAATATCTAGAATGGGAGGATAGAATCTATTTTTATAACAAGTTCTCTGATTATTGAAATGTAGGAAATGTAGGAATGACTGCAAAAGTCAGTGCACTCATATCCAGGAACCTCTGACTTTTAGCCTCATAAATGAAAGAGGATCAGCCAAGTGCAGAACCACAGTTGTGGTTGGGCCCAACCTAGTGTTCTCATTGTAATTAAAGGGAATAAATGTGCCAGTGTCTGGGAAGTCAAAGTAACCCAAGCATGTCATCAGCTGCTCAGTTCCTCAACTGTCAGGATTGTTTCTCCACAGTGAGTTTGAATACATCTTTTTCCTCAATGTTACCCCCCAAAAAGTGAAAACTGGACTCCTTGAATGCTGAAAATCGTGCCAGTAAACTTCACATATCTTAATCTTGTTCCTGTGTGTTTGTTTTCATTATGTTTGTTTTTAGATGGCTCTAACTATGCCCGGGCTGGTTTTGAGGAACTCCTACATCAGCTTCTTGAGAGTGGGATTACAGGAGTGTAGTACAACTTGATCATTGAGCATAGTCTGCCCATAGACCAGGAGACTGGGTATAATGCACCCATCTTGACAGCTAAGATATCGATGATTATGGATTGTAGAACCAGTCCAAGGGCACTCAGTAAGTACTAGGAAAACACTCTGAGTTCATTAAGTCAAATCTTTCTACATAGAAAATAAAGATGTGTCACTTTCTTCTCTGCGGTGCTTAGAAAAAGTCTATGATTGTTTAAAGATTAAATAATCAAACAATTTTAGTCTGTCTACTTTTAATTTACATCATATGAAATATTATTTTAGACATATATGAAGAAGCTATACTTCATAGTCAAAATCCCTGTCTTTTCATCTCTCATATCTACTCTGAAATCTATACCATTTTACAAATGGAGACTCCGCTTTTATTTCCTGGCCACCCAAACCTGAATAATCACACAGAAACTAACAGCAATAACAATGTTCTCTTGTTCTGCTGCTTCGCAGATAAAAAAACTGTCAAAATCAAAGCTTTGGAAATCATTATCACAAAGTTTCAGCCTTCTCTCCCTGGAGTCCACTGGCTTCTACTATTATTTTCCTTTTCTATGTGATTCTCCTTTATTCCCATTGCACATGATTCAGAACACTGTGATTTCAGCAGGGAGTATAAATGATAAACTACCCATGAAATCCTGTTCCAAGTCACTGAGGTATTACCATTTCTGTTCCTTGACATAAGAATACTGAGACATAGCGAAAATGTCACCTATCAAGGGGGAAAAAAGGCTGCAATTCAAGCTCATGTTTACATCCATTAAAGCAGAAACTGTCTCAGCATGTTTTCAACATAAAGTGTCACCTCCTTGGCCATAATAGTCTTGTGCACACTTGTGCTGCTGTTTGCCAAAGACCTGTTCCTAAATGCTTTGCTTTTAGGTATACACATAGGGAGCAAAAACACCTGATTTCTTTACTAAATCATGTCGAACATGGCTGCCTTCATTACTATTCTATTGCTGTGACAAAACATAATGACCAAGGCAACTTATGAAATAAAGCATTTAAGTGGGGACTTGATTGCCGAATCAGAGGGTTAGGCCATTATCACCATGAATGAGAGCATGTGGTAGGCAGGAAGGCATAGTGCCGGATAAGTAGCTGAGAGTTCAGATCTGATCCACAAGTGGCAGGCAGAGAGAGAGAGGGAGACTGGGACTGGTGTGCAGCTTTTAAACTGCAAAACCCATCCCCCATGGCACGCCTCCTCCAAGAAGGCCAAATCTCCTCATCTTTCCTAAGCTGTTTTACCAACTAGAAATAAAATACGCAATTATATAAGCTTATATGGGGGCCAGTCTCATTGAAACTAGTCCAATGACGTATTCCACAGTTTACTAAGGTCTGTGAGAGACACTATTTCAGTTATTTGTAAAATATTTATTAGAAAATGCTTGAAGTTTTGTGCAAATGGAGATTAAAGTACGTTAAGGTAAAAATTATCCCAACAAATGAAAGAAGAAGTTTGGAAGGGAGGAGTCCAGGACCACAGCTCTCCAAAGTTGTCAGCTTTTCAGAATCCTTCCAACTTCTTATTCTGCTGTGTGCATGCTCGTGTGTGTGTTTGTGTGGTGTGTGTGTGTGTGTCTTTGAATTGTGTAGCAGTTGTTTGTGTCTGTGTCTGTGTGTATATCTGCATATCTCTATATGTGTGTGTGTCTGTGTGCATCTGTATGTATATGTGTCTGTGTATCTGAGTGTGTGTCTGTGTGTGTGTGCCTGTGCGTGTGCATGTGTGTCTTCATCCACAAAATTGTTCCATGGTTCCCCATGACTCTTAGAGCTACACTCATGATTTATCAATTCCAGACAGACAGGAAGAAGGAGGAATGAATGGACATGCCTGGCTAAGGAGATTTCCTAAAGTCTAACTCATTTAATTCCTCCAGCCCCGTGTCCAATGCAGCCATGGAAACCTTTCTCCACAGCCCACACTGACGTATCCTCACTGCTCAGTCACCCAACAGGCTTGCAAAACTCCCCAATACAAATGCTCACATTTCTAGAATGAAAATGTGTGTGATTGGCATCCAACAAAATCTAGGATGCTGTCAATCGCCATTCCTTTAGTCCTAATCCCCAGAAGTCTTCCTGTTTCACTTATCTTCTGCAGAAAATAGTTTCCAACTTACTTACTTAAGTAGCAATCGTTAGTCTTCAATTAGGCAGATCTTGGTGGCAAAGGCCCAGTGTCCCACGAGGTATCCACAAGGAAGGCTCACTCGTCAGGTCTCCACTTGGAGTGTGACCGAGGGGAGAAAGTCATAATAAGGCGTCTCTCCTGCAGACTCCCTGTGCATGTGGCAGCTCATCACTCCGCTGTCCAGCACAATCTTTCCCCCACAGTGTCTGGGTCCTAACAGGGGTGTTCCAAGGAGTAACGGAAGATGGCCATCTGCAAATGAGCTGGCATAAATTATATTCCACTATATTTTGTGGTGAAAACAAGCCCTAAAACCAGACCATATATAAGAGGAAGAGAAATAAACAGTCCATCTGCAGAGGGTCTATGACTGTTGTTATCTACTAAATGGCTAAATAATCCTTCTTCTGAGATTGGGCACTCTCCCTTTTAAACCTTAACCTCCATGATTGCAGAACAGTCTCACGATGATTTCATAAAAGATGACCAGGTCTAAAAGAACAGAAGTTGTGGACCCAATCACTTGATTCTAAGCGAGGAAGCCTAAAATTATGAACCTAAATTTCTCTTTAAAAATACATCTTTCATTTTTATGTGTTTATGGGTATTTCACCTACTTGGATGTCTGTGTACCTTGTGAGGCCATTGCCTGGAGATTCCAGATAAGGTTTCAGCTCTGCTGGAATTGAAGCTATCGAGATGGCTGTCAGCTACTGTCTGAGGGCTGGAAACTGAACCGAGGTTCTCTGAAGGAGGAGCAAGTACTCTGAACTCCCGAGTCATCTCTTCATCACTCCTTTTAAAAGATTTATATATTTGTGTGTGTGTGTGTGTGTGTGTGTGTGTGCTTATAAAAGTTTTTGAGCAACATATGCATTCAAACACCTGTGGAAACCAAAAGGGTGCTTCAGAGTCCCTGAAACTGGAGTTTCAGACTGTTGCGATGCTTCATGTGGATGCTGGGAACCAAAATTAGGTCCTATGGAAAAGTGGTAAATGTTCATAACTTTTGAACCATCTGTTCAATCCCAGATATTGGCTTCTTATAAAAGAGAAAAAAAAAGAGGAGGAGGAAAAGAAAAAGGAGGAGGAGGAGAAGAAGCATGTCCTTTTTCCCCCTTTCCTTCTAGAAGTGATAAAACTCTAGGAAAAAGTCAAAAAATCCATTATCTCAAAATTTTCCCTCCTTAGTAACACTTATTTTTAATATAGCTAGCTTTAGTTATTTGTTACAATTTTTAGTGTGTGTGTGTGGTATATAAAGAGCATGACATAAGAAAATAAAACCTAATGTTTATAAGGTCTTAAGAGTTTCAAACTCATTAGTATGCAAACCTAATCTACCAGAGCTCTTAAAAGTAGTAGAAAATAGTTGAGTTGGCTCTCTCTCTTCCCCTCTCACTATCTTAATAAATCATATAGGGAGTCAATAGGACAGAAACTCAGCTCACAGTAACTCAAGCAAAAAAAAAAAAAAAAAAAAAAGGAATTTTTGGCTCCTAAGTCTAGATGTTCAAATATTGTCGCCTTAATCTTTTATTTCCGTTTTCATGGCTGATTTCCGGGAGGTGGTCGGCCTCATTCCTTCCCCGCCGAAATGAGCTTCCTCTTATGAAGGTGAAGGGACAGCTGTTAGCAGCCTGAAAGGGATAGCACTTGGCAGCCCCAGCATCATTTCAGTTCAACCACTCTCAGGAAAAACACTTGTAGTCTATGGAGATGGCTTTATGCTAGAGGGTTTGCCGAGCATCTGCGGACCTTGAGCTGAATCCCCAACATTTGAAAAAGGACAACAGAAGCAGGGAAGCCTTTGGTTTTCCTGCTGAGATGACCACATTTGCAGAATTATTTCCCCAGAAGTGTTATATAGTAGGAAAACAGTTACCTACCAAATGTCTGCATGTGATCTCTGTAGCTGAGGCAGCTGGAGAAGCACCACAGCAGCACAGAAAACAAACTCCTAGAACCTTAGCTAAAAAGGTGAGTGCTGTTAGAAGAAGAGCCATGTTTCTTCTATCCTGCCCCCTTGCCCTTCATGGAAGTGTAGCAATTTAAGCACTTGAAGTCCTTCTGGCAGGATGAGGACGGCCTGTGAGCCCACCCTACCAAATCAATACCCACTCCATCTCTGTGTTCAGAGAACAGCTTGTTCTCCTTTTATGGTCAATGATTAATCATTTCTTGTTTGTGAGCCCAAACTCCAATCAAAGCCTTGCCTGATTTTCCACACACTTGGCTCTCCATCAGTCCTGTTGTCTTCATGTCACATGCCCCAAATCACTGGTAATGTAACCTGTGATTTTACTAATTTTCATAATAAATGGCACTTTACAGATGTGATTAAATTAGGAACCTGGAGGTAGAGAAATAATCCCAGGTCACCCAAGCAGGTTGGTGCCTTTACAAAGATCATATAAAAGGCTAAAAGTCAGAAGGAGAGAGGTGGAAAAGGAAGCAAAGTGGCATCCTCTCAAGGGGGAAGAAGGCACTCGGAGCCAAGGAATACAGATGGAGTACAGAATCTGGAAAAGACAAGGGTGCAGATTCTCCCCCTGCTTCCAGAGCAGTCAGCAGCCCTGCTGACATCTAGACTTGAGCTGATTTTGTACTCTGGACTCTCAAAGTGTGAATGTACAAATTCTATTACCTCAAGCCACAAGTCTTCCTTATGAAGAATAGCAGTTCATCTCTTCATTTGGCTATTTGGTAACAGCCTTGAATTGTAACTAGGGACCATAGTAGAAGAATTGTAGAATTGTAACTAGGGACCATAGTAGAAGAATTGTAGAATTGTAACTAGGGACCATAGTAGAAGAAGGTCCAAGAGAATGGAAAGGAACTGCCTGGTGATCCCAAGACCACAAGAAAACCAAACCACGTAATGTTTCCCCAAAGTGAAATCATATCATTATAAGAAGCAATGAAAACCAACAGCTCAGTGAATATAAATGAATATGCAAACACTAATTATTCGAGTCTAGCATTACTCAGAATGAAAATGCTGAGGGTGAAAAGAAAGGAAGGAAGGAAGGAAGGAAGGAAGGAAGGAAGGAAGGAAGGAAGGAAGGAAGGAAAGCAAGCATTCTGGGATTTATAGTGGGCCTGCCGAGTGGAGAATTGCAATAGCAACAACAAACAAGTCATTACTACAGTGTCCCCAAAGCAGCATCAAGAAGAAGGAGCAGGTGTCTTATAATCAGTGGGACTTAACCTCAATTCATAACTAGAACAAATATTTATTCTTGGATTTTAATAGTGAAGTAAAAAGGTTGTAAAAAGATTAATAAACCCTTCCAAGAAACCCAGTGGTGTGGAAAAGGAAAGGGAATACTCACACTGAGACTCTAGGAGGTTCCTAAAGAACCCCATGGGAGGAAAGATTTATTTATTATTTTTATTATTTAAAGTTCAGTGGATGTCAATTTCTTCAGGAATGTGTCTCAGCATAAATTGTTCATGCTTTGATGGAAGGCCCTACACCCAGAACCATCAACTGGACTCATTTATTTGTTTGTTTTTAGAGAGAGAGAGAGAGAGAGAGAGAGAGAGAGAGAGAGAGAATATATGAAACTGAGAGGAAGATCAAAGGGTAGCATCTGGGAAGAGTTGGAGGGACTTGAGGGTAGTTTGATTAAAACACAATGAACACACATAAAATTCTCAAATTTAAAAAAGGTGGGGAAATGTGTTTTGTATGTATGTCTGGTTATAAGAACTGTCTTTTAAAACCTTGAATATTTTTAAATTATTTGTTTTAACCTAAAAATAATATTTTAAAAATACAAGAGATAATATTATCTCTTTTCAAATATTTGAGTTAATGCTCCAAGACAATGTACTATGTTTTTACTCTGGCTCCAGCTACTCCATAATTTTCATAATTTTTAAGACATCTGAATCTCAGCTGTGGGACCAAACTCAGGTCTTTCAAGACCCCTAGTTCAAATGTCATCACTTGACTCCTGAGCACTCTCAATTACCCAATTACCTGAGAATTTAATGTGATGAGAAAGTGGCTCTCTCCTCCAGAAGATTCTTTAGGGCAATAGAAAATTTGTGGTTTCAAAAGAGATTCATTACTACTCTTCCCTTAAAGAAGTAGATCCTATATCCCTCCCACCTACCCCCACCATGATTTCTGTGTAGAAAAGTCTATATAGATCCTACGTGGGCTGTTTGCCCATAACCCTCAGCTGTCATTGGATAAAGAGCCATGGTGAGAAGTGCTGAAGTGTTGAAAGCAACTGTCTTCACTAAGAGTCCTACTACTTAGTGGCCAGCAGTGGGGAAGCATTCAAGGTGACTTAAGTCAAGTTAAGTCACCATGGAGGAAACATGAAAGGACTCCAGGCTCAGTCACTGAATGCAACATAAAGAACACTGAGCCAGGATCATCTAGTTTAGTCTAATCAGCTCATAAAACAGAGTCAACAATGAGTTACAGTTATTTTGTATGAGTAGGTTTGTGCAGCTCTAGACATTTGAAACAAGGCAAATATTCATAGACTGAATCCCGAGTGAGCAAAAGGATGGAGTATATAGCTCAATGAGTATAACTTCATGTGTTCAGGCATTGGAGATTCTACCATGACACCTCTGGATTGACTTTCTGTTGAATCATGTCATTACTTCCCCAACCCCACCTGGGACATATGGGAGGTGTTTCATAAGAGTGCATAGGAAAAGGAATGAGAGAAGTCTGAGAGATAACCCCAGATAATAATAGGAACAATCCCAGGACTCTGCTGAAATCTTTCAGAGGATGGACTTAGTGAATGACTCCATTGGTGATGCTACCAATTCCACCACCTTAGAATGACCACTTTACTTCCCAACGTAGTATTAGTTACATTTCCTCACTCTGAGATATATGAACAGAGGCAGCAGGGCATGTCGTCTGCCTGGACATACCAGCTACATTTTAATCAATCTACTTTACAGTTAATCAATGGAATTGTATTATATTCAAGGCACAAAGGTAAGTAATCCAGAATAAAATTAAATAATAAAATAAACTTAAGTGTCTTAGGAAGAATAAGGCAAAATTGGCATTTTAAGGGGCAGAGACATGGAACAACTTTCACCTGGACAGTGGTATCACACTGCACTCTCAGAACCTTCCAGACTTTCATTCCTCACACCTGTTGGTCGTAAAGAGTGCTAGAACTGCTACTTAGAGCAAATGTGAATCTTGCAGTGCATTGTGGGTACATTGGGCCCTAGGTAAAGTACTGACTGGAGAAAACTGTGGAACTGTGTTACCTGCACATATCTTACCTGAACCACATGGTTTGTTCATAGGCAACAGGATCTAGTGGGCAGCATTGCTGTGGAAGGCACTCACTTCCTAAACTGGATTCTATGTTTGGATTTGAAAAACCCTACTGGAAGAACTAACAATGTCAGTTCCACTTCTCGTGCGACAACAGCTAACTAGGGCTAGAGTCATCCAGCTCCCGTCTTTAGTCTTTAGGGTGCATAAGGCTGGGTCCCAGCGGCATGCACGCCCTTGTTCTCATCACTCCTCCCGTGAGGTCAGGGAGCGTGGTCCATGGTTCCCACCTACCTCTAAGAAGTATTGGATTTTCCAAGCCCGATGCAAATCAAAAGATATTTGAGTTGTTTGCAAGTATTTAACTGTTTATTTACAAGCCTCTAAAATTTTCAAATCTCAACAGTCAGATTCTGAAATTGAGTCTCATCTGCCTGAGTCTCGTATCAGAACGGGAATAGACTCACTTTTCTGGTTATGCCAATGGGCTTGGAAAAAGGCTGAACAACCAACAACTGGAGAAACTTACAGTCAAGGAAGAATCAATACCTCTAATCTAAATACAGAACCCTAAGGAGGCCTGACCTAGAAGACAGGGAATGAGGCTAACCCAGTTGTTTTAGACTTCTTGCGTGGTGAAGATGCCTTCCCACAGTTCCACTTATCTTTGGATTTTACCAAAAATGAGTGCCAGCACACAGACATCTGGGTAATGTGGCCTGTTTCCCAGCATGGGGTTTATGTGTGGTTGTCCCTGTCTCCACCTTGGGGACAATGAGTGATCACTGTGAGTCATACTTTTGTTTTCTGGTCCCAGTAGCCTGTGGTCTGGCAGTAACCAAGGTCTGGGGTATTTCAGCAGCTGTTCACGTCACCTGGGAAAGCAACTGGGCATGCAATGGGAAGGTTTTTTTCAGTTTATGGCACAGGCTTTGTCTGGCCAAAGGCCCTGTTTCTCTACAAGAAAAAGTGTGGCTATTTGGAACAAATGCAGTCTTTTTTTAGATAGGGTCTCAGGTCACCCACACTGGTTCCAGACTCACTATGTAGCTGGGAATAGGCTACCTACACCTCCTGGATGCTGGGATTATAGACATGTCTGACCAGTGTGAAGTCTTGACTTCATCAGATGGCAGGGTCTCCATTTTTACTGTATGTTGCCATCATTAATTGTCTTGATATTCTGCTTCAAATGCAACCCATCCCTCTGTTACAGGGATAGCTACAGTGTCTTGTAAGTGTTTCCATCTTGTGCAAAGAATCACCAGCATATAGTGTGGAGATGTGGGCTCACATTTTTCTCCTCAACTCATTTTAGGATGATTTTCTTATATTTTGAGAACACAACATTGCATCTCCGTGCAATGCTTCTACACCCAAACTGCCATTTAGGCAAGTGTTCTAGGCACTTCTGTCCTTGTCTTCATAATTCTTACTTTTAGATCATTTTCTAGAGGTCTCCCTAACCCATTTATCTTATACTTATCTTTCCCAGGGCCTTTTCCAGTCTCTCCTTGGAAAGAGGCGCAGTGTCCCCTGGATCACAGCCACGGGAGAAACACTGATTATGTGGCAACCACAGGCACTGTCTGTTCTCTGAAAACACCACACAGCAGTGAGGAAGACTGCCAAGGGGGAATACTTATTCCCCTCCTGCTTGTGGGAACCCATGTTAGCATGTATGGAAAATAAAACCAAGCAATTTTATCAGCAGATGTAGCAATGACTTACCAAACATACTTAGCTGCCAACATCTGCAACATCCTTAAGTTCTAGATGACAGCTATGGGGTCATAAAATTCAAAATAACACTAACTAGAAACTCATCAAAGGTTATCCATATAAATGCCTTCAAAATGGTGTGCTTATTTTTGAAGTTATACAGATGGTGACAAAGGGAGGCTTTTCAAAGCAAACAAAAAAGTCATTTCCATGTATGCAATGTGGAAAAGTAATAGATGTAAATTTTATTAGGTCCTTAACTAATGAAATGATGTTTGCTCTTTCCATATACCAAACACAGCACCAACAGAAAATTTTAGATTAAATTTATTGCAGTAAATTCGTGTGGTTACCCCACTTAGACATGTAGCAAGCAGTCTACTTTTAATAGAGCCCTTTGGCTTTTCCAAAGCCAGAGGCATTACCTGTTATCACAAGTTAATAACTCTAGGATTAATAATTCTTCTCCTATAAACTTTAGTCTTTGATTAAGTGAAGTTCTGAAGGCTTTTGGTCTTGTCTTGATCAAATCTAAATGCTAAGGCTGTCCCCTATGTTGTTATGGGTGGGAATTCAGGAGAAAGAGAAAAGAAAGTTTAAAACAAAAGGAAAGAAACAAAACATGGAAAGGACTGATTTAAAGCAGAGGATAAAATGGAAAT
>NC_022009.1:110701786-110710994 GCF_000317375.1 Microtus ochrogaster
TGTGTGTGTGTGTGTGTAAAAAGTTGAAGAATCTAGCTGGAAGCAATTCTAGAAATGACTTTGTAAAATGCAACCTTCTCCTTTCTTATTGAAGTACTTCACACTTTAGAAAGGTAAGTCATCTTCTACGATCTCATGGAACTAACAAACCTTCCTAGCCTTACTCTGTTATAGTCAGTCTGTAGAAGAGTAAGGTCCAGGTTTGCTGTTCTGTGCTCTAGCCAGAGAATAGTGAGATGAGAAAGAAGAAAATTGGAAGTGCCTGACAGTTACATAGGAATGAAAAATGACACTGATCCCAGAAATAGCTGCATCTTTCAGATAGGCTACGAGACAATCCATCCCCATAACACTCATGTTCATGTTCATGGTCATGGTCTTAAGAAATCATTGCACAGAGCATGTGAGAAGCTACTGTGCTTCTGTGATAAGACAGCAGTTCTATCAGATTAAACATTGTTCTGAGAGAAGACATGCAAAGGTTCTTCTGAGAATGCTAAAGAGTCATGAGTATCCCACAGGCTGGCCCAATTTAATCAGTGCAGGGCCAACACAGAAGAGGAACATTTGATTCATTAAAGTTTCTTTCCTGCCTAACCCACGGATCCTTCGCTTCTAATTACTGTGAGTAGACCCAACAAAGAACAGAAGAAATGTTTGCTCTTGATTACACATTGTTGTTTTCGTAAAAGGCAATTTGGGGGATTGAATATTGGAAGAAGAAAACAGGAGACATACATCAGTCCCGATTCTTGGCTCCTTGGAAAGAATGAGAATCTGGAGCAATACCACAGGCATCCATCCACTAAATGCCTGTGCTTGTTGATCTACTGCAACACATTTCTCTACAAAGCATACACAAGTAGATGATGTTCCAAAATGGTAGGCCAATGCTATTGTCTGATTCATGACAATTTCCTTAAAAATACTGTTTCACCAGATGTGCAATATTGTAGAGTATATCATTCAACTTTTGCCCAATCTTTCTTCCTATTTATATTATTTTATTTTATATTTATTCTGTTGTTATTTTCATTGCATCCCAACCACAAATTCCTCTCCATCCATCCTTCCTCCCCTCCCCCACCACACTCCTCAAATCTTTCTTCTAAAAAAAAAAACTTGAAGTTCCTGTTTCTGCACATAAAATAAAATGTCATTTTGTTTTAGAGATGATTTTTTTCAGTACTAAAACATCTCATTCATTTCAGAAAGATATTGGGCAAGAAAATACCTACTTTATCTTAAGTGGTATTTCTAAAAAATTATAAAGAATGAAGTGTTTCACAGACAGCAATACTCTAAGAGATGGTTAGGACAAAGTAAAAAGAATGCCACTTGTGTTGGAGCCCTTGGAATGTCAACAAAGCCAAGATTAATTAGCCTAGAAAGCAATGCAAGAGTGTCCAAACAGATGCTCCATACAACTGTCATAGGAGCACTGAATGAGTGTTTTACACTGAGAGAACTACAGCCTACATCTGCAGGAATACAGACCCCCCAAAAGGAGTGATACTGTTTGTGCTCTACCCAAAACCAGATATCTCATGGAAAGCCAATTGTTTGGAGAGACCTCCTAAAAATTCTAGTCCACGGTGAACCTTGTCACTGGCTCAGAAACTGAGAAGTAGAAGGAGCTAACCAGAGATGACTTCAAGAGACCAAGAAATCCCAAGGGACCTGTGGTGGTTTAAATGAAAATGGCCTTCATAGGTTCATAGAGAGTGGCACTATTAGGAAGTGTGGCCTTGTGGGAGTAGGCGTGGCCTCCTTGGAGGAAGTATATGACTAGGGGTGGGTTTTCAGATTTTAGAAGCTCAAGCCAGACCCAGTGGCTCGCATTCTCTTCCTGCTGTCTGCGGACCCAGATGTAGAACTCTGAGCTACCTCTATAGCATTGTGTCTGTCTGTGCGCCACCATGCTTCCCACCATGATAATAACAAACTAAACATTTGAACTGTAATTAACTTTTGAACAGATGTAATTAAATGTGTTCATCGTTAAGAGTTGCTGTGGTCTTGGTATCTCTTCACAGCAATAGAAACCCTATATAATAGGACCTCACAAATTTTAATGATTAGTTTCATGTATCAGCTTAACTGAGCTAAAGAGTACTTGTCATGGTTCATTATTGTTGTTGCTGCTGCTGTTGATATATATCCAGAAGAAGCTAGCATTTGAACTGAGTTTGGAAGTTCCACCCTTAACAACATGAACAGTTAGTATCTAATCCACTAAGGCCCTCAATGGAATCAGATAGAGGATGAGTGAATTCTTTTTCTTATCTTGAGTTGAGGCTTTCATGGTCTCCTACCTTCAGACTTCAGCATTTCTGGTTCTTTCACCTTGGGAGTCTATACTTGAGCCAGTGCCCACTCTTTGTATTTTTAGGTTATTCCTCCTTGTTGCATGAAGGCCGCTTGTTGCTTCCTGGTCGCTTAGCCCCAAAATAATCACACAAAATAATCACATATATTAATTAAATCACAGCTTGGCCCATTAGTTCTAGCTTCTTATTGGCTAACTCTTACATATTAATTTAATCCATTTCTATTAATCTGTGTATCGCCACATGATTGTGGCTTACCAAGTAAAGTTGCAGTGTCCTCTAAATCTAAGCATATTGTTAAAAGAAAAATTCTGAGTTTCTTTCTCAAGTCAGAAGCCATCTGGTATGGAATAGAAAGAAGAAAGAATTAAGGAAAAATTTTACTTTTCTTCATACCTACTTATGTCTCTATCGTACCTTTCATTATATATATGTCTGTATAAATAATGTTTAAGTTTTTCACAGTGAACAATGAATTTTCCTGTGGTATTCTTTGAAGTTTCTAGGAAGAAGATGGGGCCCCTCATCAATGACTCCATCTGGTTGATTATGATGCCAGATTCGACATGCGCAACAAAAAACAACATGCGTGTCAAACCGACACGTGTGCCAGATATGACATGTGTGGCAAACACGGAACACGTGCCATATCTGACATGCATGCTGCTAGCGTGCACACATGACAAGCATGTCGTTGGCATGTCGTATGCTGATATGACAGGTGTGTTGTTGGCATGTTGTTGGTGTGTCGAATGTGACACGTGTGTCGTTGGCATGTCAGAAATGGCACATGTGTGGTTGGCATGATGCCGGTGCGACGCATGTTGTTGGCGTGTCAGATGTAGTGCACAAGTCACGTTAGCATGTTGTTGGTGTGTCGGTTTTTATGGCGCGCATGTTGTTGCAGTCGCGTGTGTTGCTTCCATCACACGTGTTGTCAGCATGTCAGATATGGCACGTGTGTAGTTGGCATGACGCCGATGCAACACGTGTGTTGTTGGTGTGTTGTTGGTATGTCAGATATGGCGCGTGTGTTGTTGGCGTGTTGGATATGGCGCACATGTAGGTGACGTGTTGTCGGCGTGCCATGTCCAGCATGTGTGGTCTTTGGCGTGTTGGGTGCAGCAGTGTGTTGTTTCCGTCACCTGTGTCGTTTCCGTCACGCATGTCAGGTGCGGCACGTGTGTCAGGTGTGGCGCATGCAGCAAAAAACAACATGCATGTCGGATGTGGCGTGCATGACAGAACCACAAAGATACAAGCAGCAGCATCAACAAGACATAAATGGTTTCTGGTGACAAAGCAATAAGCTCTTTCTATCAGGCTCAACAACACTAAGATGGCATCTCCAACAGCAGAAAAGGACCATATATAAACATTGTGCTTAATAGAGGTGGTAATCTCCTGTCTCAAGGGGGGCTGTCCTTGCTACTTAACCTCTCTTAACCTCGTTTATAATAACCATGCATAATGAAGAGATACCATAAAGATCAAATGAGCTAGAGGATAGTAGTAGTTTCCCATTAAGGAAGAAACTGAATTAATCATACTTCAAGGTAAATTGATCCTCTGATTGTTCTCTGTATTGTCTGAGGTTTTCAGAGGAAGCAGTTAACTCGTTACATCCATGACTTCCAACGGCACAGTTCTTTTCTTCATAAGACATTGTTGCCAGTAAAAACTATGCAAGAATCTGAAACTCTTGACATTTCAAGAATATGTTTAAACTTCCAAACCCTTGGGTAAAAAACTCAGTTCACTATCCATGCCTGCAACTGTGAGAAAAGGATTAAGGTTTCTTCCATTTTTTTTTGTTGCCTTTTATTAATTATTTTTCAATAATGAATTGTGAATACGAATTTGTTATTATGAGAATGGATTTCTTAACAAAACAGTATTCTTTCTCCTGCCCTTTCCATTTCTTTCCTGATGATGTTTCCACCATCTTATGATGCAGCAAAAGTCACTTGCTGGACAAGATCTCATCTTCATTAACTTCCCAGATTACAGAACCCTGAGTCAAACAGAAACCTACTATTTATAATCCACCCAGTCTGTCACAGCAGCAGAACACAGATGAAGACAGGACTCTTCTATGTTCTTCGGGAGAAGAGGTAGGAGCCAGAAAAATGGGTTGGTTTTGTTATTGTTATTGTTGTCATTTTATTTTATTTTCCTTTTACCATGTGTGTGTGGTGTGTCCACACATGATTTTGTATATGTGTGGGCACATGTGTGTAATCACCGTCCTTTCGCCTTACTCACTGAAGCGAGGTCTCTCAGGTAAAGCAAGAGCTTGGTGATGTGGCTAGAACTGCTGACCGGCTTACTCTGGTTCCTGACTCTGACCTCTGAGGCTGGAATCACAGACAGGCTGCCACCTATTTGGGTTTTCAGAGGTCTGAACTCTGGTCCTGACACTTGCGAAGCAAGCACTTTAACCCTTAATCCATTTCCTCAGGCCCAGAATAACCATTACTAAATGGATCTGATTCCACAGTACCGAAACTAGCAAAATGCTGGTTACATATAACACGAGAAAAAAAAAAAAGTAAGATGAAAGAAAATAATACAAAAAAATAGCAGAAAGAAAGATAAAAGCAAAAGTGAACGAAGAGGTGGTATACCCTGTCTCCCGTGGAATCCGTTACCGTTACTGTCCACGAGTTCAAAGAGCTCACCCTTAAAAGACAAGTGAAGAATGTATACAATATCTATCATCTTCCCATGAGCCTGCTGTGTTTATCAGACTAAAGCACTGTGTTTTCTAAGACAAAGTGCCTCTCATGCCGAGCACATCTCAAATAACGGAGATAAGGAAAAATGCACAATGCACCAATTTCTGAGACTTGAAGCACACTGGATGCAAAACACTAAAAACCCTATTTCCATTTATTCTCCATTTCCGAACCAATTTTGCAGAGCAAGTAACCTACAACTCAGAATGGTTTCCCAATGACCTGTTTCATCCAGCACCAGGATTGTAATCAATATCCTATCTCATCTCGTATTCATGAGAGCTACTCCCAAAATGAGCCTTTCAGATGCAGATGTCTTATTCGGATTTTTGAGTATGTAAAGCGCTATCCTCCCAGCCAGAGAAGATGACTGAAAGTGGTCTTAAATCCAGGATAATCAATGTCCCTAAATCCTGGTCCATCACTATCCTTCAGTGGAAACTACAGCTCTGTGACCATTCATGATTTGCTCTAAGGTTTGTAGGAAATAGGAAATCACACACCCACTTCACTCTTACAAAGCTTTAAGTATCATGTCCAAGTGAGAGTAAAGTAAAGATAAATCCTTCATCCACCTCATTTGCTGGTGAGTTGCCAACTCAAAATACCACTTATAAGCTGTAAGCGCTCTTTTCTCTAGGGAAATCTCGGGCTGGTGCACAGTTATGTTTTAACTGGAAATGCCCACTCCAGATAAAAAAAAAAGGGCAGAAGCAAAAGAAGAAGTGAGTGCTTGAGAAACTGCAGCACAAAAAACCAAGGGTTTGGAATACATAAATAGAAGAAAATAACTTCCTTTAAAAATGAGAGACAATTAACTTATTTTTATACCAAGATCATCTATGGGCAGATATCACTTGAGGGTGTCATTTCTGTTCATGAGCGAAGATCTCTCCTTCAGGACTCTTCCTGTCCTCTAGAGTAATGTTTGTAGCTCTATGAGGCTTAGAAGTTCATGAAGAGTTTCGCTAAACACTTCAAAACTCATTGGAATTTATCTCTTTCCCCAGGCACAGAGAAGAATAAAATTCTTTCAAGTGGCTTTCGTGTTTTGTATAATAATGCAGGGAGTAAGGGAAGCAATCCTTTGCGGCCCCAATATTGAATGTATATTTGGGAGCAGGGGAGAGAAAGGGAGTGGGAGTGTTTCAATCAAGTAGGGCTGGTCATGGATGTGATTTTTAAAAGTTAAGAAGTGATAGAGGAAAAGCAGAGATGAGATCAAGGGAAAAGGACAGCTTCATTGAGGGAGCCATTATGAAGCTAGCAAGAAACCTGGTACTGGAGAAGTTCCCAGGAATCCACAAGGATGATCCCAGCTAAGACCCTAAGCAATAGAGGAGAGGATGCCAAACTGGACTTGCCCTGTAATCATATTGATGAATATCTTAAATATCACCATAGAACCTTCATCCTGCAACTGATAGAAACCGAGGCAGAGACCCGCTTCAGAGCACTGGGTTCTGAAAGTCCTGTTGAAGAATGGGAGGAGTGAGAAAATGATCATGAGGGGGACACCCACTGAAAAAGTTTACCTGAGCTAATGGGAGCTCACCAACTCCAGCTGGACAGGGAAGGAATCAGAATCGAACCAAACTAGACCCTCTGAATGTGGGTGACAGTTGCATGGCTGGGGCAGACTGCAGGGCCATTGACAACAGCACCAGGACTTATCTCTACTCCTTGTACTGGTTTTTTGGGAGCCCATTCTCCATATACTATTCATTTAGGGTAACTCTCTATCCCCACCCTCAAACCCTCCACCCCCTACCTCATCCCTACTTAAACTTCACCCTTGGAGTGTTTCCAATTTCTGTTTTCACAGTGCATCTACTCAGCTACGCCCATCCCTTAAGGCATTCCAATGATTCCTTTTCTGTTTTCCTGGCTTTTAGAGGTGCTCCAAGTTAAACACACAAATCTAAACATTTAATGTTAGGAAAGAATATGAGAGAGAACAGGCATATGATACAATGCTTGTCTTTCCGGGCCAGCAGGCCTCATTCAGTGTGATTTTTCTAGTTCCATCCCTTTGCATGCAAATCTTACAATTTCCAATTTTTTCACAACTGAATAAATTGCCCTTGTTTTTCTATACCACATTTTCATTAAAAATTCATCAGCTGATAGGCATCAAAATTGATCCTCTCTCCTATTATGAATAGAGCATCAGTAAGCATGAATAAGCCTATATCTATACAGTAATACATGGGAGTGTATGCCCAGAAATTATAGAATTAGGTTAAATGATTGTTATATTTCTAACTTTTCAAAATAAACTTTATAATAGTTCCTATAATGGCTACATTATTTTTAATCTACCAACAATGAAGAAAGTATTCCTCTTTCCCCATATCACCTCTAGCATTTAGACCATTTGAATGAGTTCAAAAGGACTATTTATAACATAACAACTATAGCTTGCAACAATATGTTGTGCATTTGAAATTTTTTGGAAGTAAATTTTAAATATTTAAGTATATGAGATAATAGATACATTAACTGATTTTATTGTATTGTTTTTAAAAATCGACTATGCTATAAGTAGATACATTTTTTAATTAAAATGGCCTTTGAGAGGCTAGAGAAATGACTCAACAGTTAAAAGCACATTCTGTTCTTATAGGGGACCCGAGCTTGACCCCCCAGCATCCATGCTGGGTGGCTCACAAGTGACTGTAACTATAGCTCCCTAGGAGCTGTTTTCAGCAGGCACACATACTCACTTGTGAGCATTCATACACAGACACATGCACCCATGTATAATTTAAAATAATAATGAAAAATAAATAGGAAATTTAACATTTAAGTTTTATTGTTAGTTTCTGTGTCTAGCTGGTTTCTCCTGCATGTATGTCTGTGTACCACACACTTGCGAGCCATCTCTCCAGCTCCCAAATAGTAATTTTTGAAACTATCCTCTAATAAAGGGAAAAAATAAAGGGCCAAGTAAGAGGACACAGTGGGTGAAGGCAACAGTTGTCAAGACTGACTACCTGAGTTCAAACCTCAGGACCCCCATGGTGGGAGGAAAAACCAACTCCCATAAGTTGTCTTCTGACATCCACACATATTTAAAAACAAAGTTAAAGGAAAAATAAGAAAGTGATCTCTATCTAGGAAGACAATTAACTAACGACACCAGGTAAAACTAAAACCACACTGTGAAGCTAAAGACTTCAAGAGGAGGTACATTGTGTGATTTGAGGTGTCTTCAGGGGTTTCAGAAGGTCTGTGAGCACACTGAAATCACACCTATTCAACTTGAATGTGTGGTGCCTCAGTGAGTTCATAGCTCTCATGGATTTTTCACTGAAAGCCTGTACACATAGGAGCTGGAGTTGTAGTTCAGATGGTAGAGAGCTTGATTGGCATGCGCAAAACCTGGACTCAATTCAAAGAACAACCTAGCTCAGGCATCGGGATACATGCCTTAATCCTAGCACTTGAAATGGAAGAAGTATTACAAGTGCCAGGTCTCTAAGAAAATTAAAATTAAAACCTCTATCATAAAAAAAAATATTTTCAAGAAAATAGAGAACTACCATTTTAGCCATTTTGACTAACTCAGTTGATTGTTAAGAAAAACATGTCATCCTGAAGCCCTGAGATGCCTAAATGTGTAACGTACAAGTCAGAAGGATGCAAGCTTTGGCCAGCTGGTAAATGCTTCGTACACGCCTAGCACAAACAAGGTCCAGGGCAAGGCCATTGTCTCCCCAATGAACATACTTCACAGTGACAACATTCCTTCCCACAATCAGGTGACAACTGACTCATACAGTTAACCACCTACTTTCACAAGTCCAGAGGACGTGGCCCCAGCAAACCTCTGACCCTGAGGAAAATGAAAACCAGATCAATCATTCAAAAACAAATACCTCAATCCAATTTGATGTATATTTTCTGTGTAAACTTTCTATGTGTGACTGTCAGCGGGATATTATTTGGAGGACATCCTGGAGAGTTTAATCAAGTTGGAAAGACAAGAATCATGAAGCAAAAGTGTTCTCTGGAGTTTTGATGAGAAAAACTGGTGTCTGTGATAATGGAAGAGAGTGCTGAAGCTGACAAAGAAGCCAGGCTCTAGATAGATAGATAGATAGATAGATAGATAGATAGATAGATAGATAGATAGAT
>NC_022009.1:110711919-110721256 GCF_000317375.1 Microtus ochrogaster
TTTTTTTTAATGTAGAGTCCTAGCTCAATTACACAATTGTCCAGTTGGAATCTTTGGGGTATGAGATTCAGGAATACAGCTATGCTTAACTTTGTTATTTTATTCTAATTTATTATTTGTATAAATCATAGCTCATAACAGTGACAATAAGATTATATTGTTGCAGTGGTTTGAATAAGAATGGCCCCAAGACAGTCATACATGTGAATGTTTGGTCAGTTGGGAGTGGCCTTATTTGAAAAGATTACGAGTTACAAGTTCTGCCCTTGTTGGATGAATAATATGTCACTAGGGGGTGGGCTTTGAGGTTTTCAAAAGCTCAAAGTCAGACCCAGTGTCTCTCCTTTCTTGCTGCTTGCACATCCAAATGTAGAACTCTCAGCTACGTGTCCATCACGATGCCTGCCTGCATCCTGCCATGCTCCTTGCCATGATGAGAACATAAGCAAGCCCCAATTAAATGCTTTCTGTTATAAGAGTTGCCTTGATCACGGTATCTCTTCAAAGCAATATAACACTGACTAAGACAATTTCCAAACTGATGTTATTAGGTTACTTTCAGCTTGTTTTCAATTTGGAGAGATTATTAATATTTCTTTTTAACTTATAAAATATTCATATAATCCTAAAAATGAAACACTATAAAATAAAGTACATGCAAAAATATCTAGCCTTCCCGTTTGACTGTGTGTGTGGTAAATTAGTCACCTGAACATTGGTTAAACTCCTCCTTTGCTTATACAAATGGAAGTAGATATACCTGGCCTTTTTAAATATTTTGTTATTTTTATTTTATTTTACATGGTTGAGTATTTTGACTGCTTATACATCTGTGTACCATTTGCTTGCCTGGCACCCTAGCAGGCTAGAAGAGGGTGTTGGATTACCCAGGACTGGAGTTACAGATATTGTGAGCTGCCATGTGGGTGCTGGGAATTGAACCAGGGTCCTCTGTAAGAGCAGACAGTGCTATAAACTGCTGAGCCATCTCTCCAGCCTAACTAATTTTTTCAGGTAATATTTTCTATGGAAATGACATCACATCAATATTTCAAGACCTTTCTCATTTCTTTCTAAAGGTGCATTGCTCTAACACCAAGTGTACATCACAGTTGATTCTGACGCCTTTTGTATTTTTGGTGCTATCTTTGTGACATATTCTTGGAAAACAAACAACTGGTTCAAAATAAACATATGCCTTCTAGAACTTCCACATACACCCCCAGAATATTATATCTAGCTGGGGGAAACAGTACGCATTTCCTACTACTGTAGGAGCCTGAGGCAGGAGGATATCTTAAATGCAATTTGGACAACAAAAAGATGACCTCCGACAGGCAAATGACAATAAATATTCCCTTTGGAGTTTTCAAAGACAGTGTATGAAAGCGCTCCTCTACCACAGCCTTACCAACACAAGTGACGTCAAACATTTTTATCTGTTACACACCTGTAAGCAATTGCCTTTCGGTATGGTTTAAATTACACTTCTCATTATGAACCAGAGCTAAGATGCAAGTTTTTCAGTTGTTCTTTGTCTTCTGTCTATTTTTTGTTCTTTAGTCCATTTTTCCATTTTGGAAGGAGGCTACAAAACATTTTTAATCTTATTAAATTATCATACTCAACCCTGCTGCTTCACGTGTTTTTAGCCATAGTGAAGCATATATTTCCTACTTTCTTGACAAAGAAAACTCCACCTGAATTTTCTTATATTTTATATCTGTAATTGGATCAAGTTTCTAAGATATTCTTAGGCAAACAAATTCTAGCTTCCAGAGGATACGAAACACTGCAGCTGTTTAATATGAGACACCTTTAATGATCAATCATGTTCATGTTTTTCTTAGTTCTTCTAAGTGGTATCAGCCTGAAGTCTTCTTGCCTGAATGACAAAACATTTCATTAGCAAAACAGAAACGATCAGTGCTGGAATAATTATGCCACAAAGAAAACCTTCATTGCTACAACCCTTACTTTTCTAAGAGAAGACGATATAAACCACGATGATGCAGCCTACAATCCATCCAACCAGGAGAAGAATGGGAACCATAAGCTGTGGCGATGTTGACTCTGCTTAAAAGCAATGAAACAGATTAAATAGATCTTTTCGGCATCAAACTTTATAAAGAAAAACAACGAAAGATCTCTGGGGGAGCTAAGAAAAAGCGCACTCTGGTCGGGATCAGAGTTGAGTATTTTTTGTCCTGTTTTCTTCAGAAGACACCCCTCCACTGAGTGATAAATGCTGGATATTTGAAGCAGAAGTCTCCGGTTCAAACCACAGGTCACCTTTTTAAAGTTCCTTGACCTTGTGCAGTTTTCAATTTGAACTTTCCTACTAGGTCGTGGAACTTGCAATATCTACCCCTTGGCTGCTTCCTCAGTTAAGTGATAAGGTGTGTGCAAAGCTTTGTAAAGTTGAACCACTGTGCCTGTGTTGACTGGATACAGAACCTACTCAGGAGTTTGTTTGGCAATGGGTCTAGCCGCTGTTTACATAACAGCAATCCAATATAACTGTTAGTAATTCCCACTAAAGTGAATTTCTCATAACATACAAGATTAAATTGTTTTGAGAATTGCTCTTGATCTCAATCACTGACTTTCATCTTAAATTTCACAGGAAAAAGAAAACATCAGACCTTACATAATCATCAACAGGAAAAAAAAAGGAATTTATTTCTTTAAAGTCATTCACTATCACCACGCGCACTGAGCTTGACTACGGGCAATAATAATCCAGCACACATCAAAGACACTTGTATAATGTCTCATTTCTGGCTTATACCTCATCTGGAGAAAAGCAATTTATAAACATAATTTTCTGTAATACTTATCGCGCAAATCCCATGCAAAATACTGAAAAGTGGCACAGAAAAACATATTATAGAATTAATGTCTCTGTGTCAAGGACTAAGATACAGTCTCAGTTGGAGAATACAATGAGATCACACGCCATTAGCTAAGAGAGAATGGATGTTCTTAGCAATTGCAGTCCCTCTACAATTTCCATCACTTCAAATATGAAGGGTGCTTAATGCTATTAAAATAAAGATATCAGGAGATGAGGTACTTCTAAAATTAGAAGATACTTTCAGAATAGACAACTTTCTGAAGCTTAAATGAATTTTAATAGTTTCAATGTTCTTCATGAAATGTTGAAGTCTTTCTTATCTGACAAAAGGGGATTTTCTTGCCTCTCCTGTTTGTGACCTTGAACAAGGCATAATACACAGAAGGGGGAACCTCCTCCTTACCTGACGTGTGCTGTGGCTTTAACGGTAAAGCAAAGATTATGAGACATACTTTAGTCTCATTTGAGAGAAAGATTTTTTGTGAATTAAGATACCAATAGAATGAAACTATGTGACAGTATTTTTTTAATTATTCATGTAAGTGATACAGTACTTCCGACAGCTTCAAAGAACTTGAAAATCAGTAGATATTCCAAAAGAATATAAATGTTTAATGCAAGTGTACTTAAATAAAATTTTATACTACCTGATTTAATAAAATTAGCATTTCTAGCTCTAAGAGTAAATATCCCTTTATTTACTATTCCTTATAAAGCAATACAAGTGTCCAGACATTTTAACCAAGAATAACCGGTCATCTAACTCCAATATTTTTAGCTCTACCATCATCTAATGCATTATTTGGAAAAGGTATTACGTGAAACCCAATGTTCTTCCTAGATCACTTAGATCAATGGCACAAATAAAAGTAAAACTTCTCTTTAAACACAAGAGCCTTTTCAAAGTGCTTTACTGTTTGGCCAGTTCCCAGCTTACCAAAGTGGCTACAACTGGAAGAATTCTTAAGGGCACTTCACTGTAGAGCAACACTGCCCAGGCCCAAGGCCTGGTGCCACCACATCCTAGTGACCATGGCTCCGTTTCCTTAAGTGAAAAATAGGGATGATAATATGTAATGTCTCACAATGTTGATTGCTGTCAGGGTTGAAAGCAAAGATTGCCATGTATGTATTTAAACACTGCTTCTCAGAGCCAATGATAATGACACTGACTCTACTGCCTGTACTGGCTTTTTGGGATCCTATTCTATTTGAATGCATACCTCCCTAGGCCTGGATGGAGGGGGGAGGGCCTTGGACTTCCCACAGGACAGGGTACCCTGCCCTCTCTTAGGACTGGAGGGGGAGGGAGGGAAGGTAAGTGGGGGAGCAGGAGGGAAGAGGGAAGAGGGGGAAGAAGTGAAAATTTTGAATGTGATTTTTATAAAGTAATAAAAAAATATTAGAGAAAAAACTGCTTCTCAGAAAAATATATATTCAGTCTGTCTATTTAGTCATATTGAAATCAAGTATTTTATTGAGCCATATAAATATGAAATAAGGTTGAAGAATTAGAAACAATAGTTCAGATAGGAAGCATGTCAGAGATGATTAAGCTCAATATTCACATTTGACAGATAATAGAGACTGGAAGACGTGGGAAGATCCCTCCAAATTCACACAGCCATCCTGCAGAAGAACTTACCTGTTCCTACTACTAATCCAACAACCCCATCCCAAGATCTCAAACACAGTTCAGCACTGAGAACCAAATAGTCTATAATTCACCTTTCCCCCCCAAAAAAAATCAGGTATGAAATTATTCTGTTTCACTGATCCTTTCAAAATTATTCATCTTACAAACATGGGCCCAAAACTGCATATTTAATAGCTTTTTGCAGCCACTGGTTCTTTAGCAGAGAGCCTACCTTCCTCGGGATCAAAATGCCAAGAAACAAAGTAAAATAGGCGGAAGCTATTTCTGCCAAGAAACCCCCTTGCCTGACAGCTTACCTTTTGCAGCCATTATTTCTATTGTTGGGTGGCTTAGTCAGGGCCACGCGGCTTCCTTCCTTATTGTTATCCTGTGCTTCTTTGAACTTTAAATAGAGAGATATCTGCAGAGTGTGGCAGCTGCTGCGCTCCCGCTGCCAATTGTCTACAGGGTGACAGTAGTCACTGGAGAGCACAGCTCCTCTGTCTCCCATTTAACCTTTATTGTGGAGGAAAAAAGAGCCTATGTATTGTGTGTGTCCTAAACAAGTCAGTAAGCTGAGTTCTCCCGATGCACAGGTGTGCAGATTGCTCATTCGCTTAATGTTTCAGACAAGAATAGAGTGTTTGGTGAAAAGGATATGCAAATTAAAAATGAAATAGACAGTGTACGTTCTATCTAGGAAGGAAGGGGGGATGAAATATTAGCAAGAAAAAACTTGGCAGTTGGAGAGACTTGAGTTCAGAATACAAGCCTACAACTTCTGTAGTGAAGTCCAGGCTCCTTAACCAAGGTACCAGCTTGATTTCAGTGGCAATAACAATAGTTACTGTAATGGCAATTCTTGGTTGTCTCACAAGCAAGTTACACGAAGAAGTTGCCTAAATTCCTATGGTCTATACTCCTGTTACAACACTGTATGCTACCAAGTTTGTGTCTATGGACTCCTGGTGTTTCCCTATGATTGGTTGACTGAGAAGAGACTAGGGTCTGATTCATTGATGGTTCTGTATGTTATGTAGGCTCCACCCTTTCTGGGACAACGCTGAAAGATTCTAGAAAAGGGAAGTCTTCACAGTGGGCAGAACTTCGGGCAGTACACATGCCATTACAGTTTGTTTGGAAGAAGAAATGGCCAGATGTACAATTGTTCACTGACTCATGGGCTGTAGCCAATAGATTAGCTTGATAGTCAGATTCGTGGAATGAGCATGACCAGAAAATTGGTGAGAAAGACATCTGGAAAAGAAGTTTGTGAGTAGATCTCTCCAAATGGGCAAAGGATGTAAAGGTATTTGTGGCCCATGTAAAAATGCTCATCCAAAGGTGACTTCAGTTGAGGAGGAGTTCAGTAACCAAGTAGATAGGATGACCTGTTCTGTGAACAATCTGCCTGTTTCTCCAGCCATTCCTGCCATTGATCAACGGGCATATGAACAAAGCGACCATGGTGACAGAGATGAGGGTTATACATGGGCTCATGTATGGACATGGACAACATCCTCTCACCAAAGCTGACCTGGCTAGAGCTGCTGCTGAGTGCCATATCTGCCAACCACAGAGATTAACAGTAAGCTCCAGATATGGCAGCATTCCCCAGAGTGACCAACCAGCAACCTGGTGGCAGGTTGACTACACTGAACCACTTCATTCATGGTCAGGACAACAGTTTGTCTTTACTGGAGGAGAAATGTTTTCTGGTTATAGAGTTGCCTTTCTTGCATATAATACTTCTTCCAAAATCAGCCCCTTTGGACTTACAGGATGCCTTATCCAATGTCATGGTATTTTATACTTCACAGCCAGAAAAGTGTAAGATTGAGCCCACGATCATGGAATCCACTGGTTTTACCTTGCGCCTCACTAACCTGAAATAGCTGACTGGATTGAAAGATGAAATGGCCTTTTCAAGACACAGTTACAGCACCAATTAGTTGCTGTCTTCCTGGAGGACCGCAGTAGGGTTCTCCAGAAAGCAGTCTGTGCTTGGAGTCACCAATACCTGGTCCAGTTTCTCCCATGGCCAGAATCCACAGGTCCAGTAATCAAGGACTAGAAAAGGGAATAGCATCCCTCCCTATTGCCCCTAATGACCCACTAGGAATATTTTTGCTTCCTGTTCTCCCTACCTTAAGTACTGCTGACCTAGAAGTTTTAGTTCCAGAGGAGAGAGAGCTCCTGTCAGGAGCTACAACAAACATTCCATTGCACTCGAAGCTCAGACTCCTCCTGGTCACTTTGGGCTTCAATCCCCTTAAACTAACAGGTTAAGGAAAGAATAACAGTGTTAGAAGAGGCGATTGATCCAGATTAGAGTGGGGAACTGGCATTGCTTCTCCACGATGGAGGTAAGAAAGATTATGTCTGAAGGGCTGCTGATCCTTTAGGGCATCTCTTGATGCTACAGTGTCCTGTGATTAAAGTCAGCAGAAAACTACAACAGTCTCATCCAGGCAGGATGACAAGGGGCAGAGATCCTTCAGGCACATAATTATGGCTCAATTCTCCAGGAAAATAGCCAAGTTGGGGGTAAACACAGAATGGGTAGTAGAGGAAGGTGGTTATAGACACCACCAGCTAAGGCAACATGACCAGTTACAGAAATGAGGGTTATAATTGATATGAGAGTTTCTGTTATATTTTGTTAAGAACAAGTTTGTACAGATATTTGTGTCTTCTTACCTCAATTTCTTTATCATGTTATGTAACATCAATTATAAGAGAATGTCAATGATTGTCATCTTTAAGTTTGAAATACGAAAGAATACCCACCAAGAGACATTACCACCTATTCCAAATTTATAATGCATTTACAGTTGTATGAGAGATAGTTATAATGTATTAGGCATAACTTTGACCTAAATATATAACATGTCTGCAATTGTCCATGGGATAGTCGCATAATGTTTTGGCATTATTATGACCTGGTTATTGTTCTCATTTGAAAATTCTGACATAATTAATAATTGTGTGTCTGGCTCCCAACCTTGGGTCGCAGGGTCCCAGGGTGGTTCCCCACCTCGGGTCCCAGGGTCCCAAGGGTGGTTCCCCGCCTCGGGTCCCAGGGTCCCAGGGGTGGCTCCCCGCCTCGGGTCCCAGGGTCCCAGGGTGGCTCCCCACCTCGGGTCCCAGGGTCCCAAGGGTGGCTCCCCACCTCGGGTCCCAGGGTCCCAGGGTGGCTCCTCACCTCGGGTCCCAGGGTCCCAGGGGTGGCTCCCCGCCTCGGGTCCCAGGGTCCCAGGGTGGCTCCTCACCTCTGGTCCCAGGGTCCCACGGTGGCTCCCCACCTCGGGTCCCAGGGCCCCAGGGTGGCTCCCCACCTCGGGTCCCAGGGCCCCAAGGGTGGCTCCCCACCTCGGGTCCCAGGGTCCCAGGGTGGCTCCCCACCTTGGGTATTAGGGTCCCAGGGTGGCTCCCCACCTTGGGTCCCAGATTCCCAGGGTGGCTCCCCACCTTTGGTCCCAGGGTCCCAGGGTGGCTCAACAACTTGGGTACCAGGGTCCCAGGGTGGCTCCCCACCTTGGGTCGCAGGGTCCCAGGGTGGCTCCCTCCCTTGCGTCCCCGGGTCCCAGGTTGGCTCCCCCACTTGGGTCCCCGGGTCCCAGGGTGGCTCCCCCCCTTGGGTCCCATGCCATGGGTCCCAGGGTCCCAGGATGGCTCCCCTCGTTGGGTCCCAGGGTCCCCGGGTGGGTCCCCACCTTGTGTCCCAGGGTCCCCGGGTGGCTCCCCACCTTGGGTCCCAGGGTCCCAGGGTGGCTTTACACCTTGTGTCCCCGGGTCCCAGGCTGGCTCCCCCCCTTGGGTCCCCGGGTCCCAGGGTGGCTCCCCCCCTTGGGTACCAGGGTACCATGGTGTCTCCCCCCCAGTGTCCCACCCCCTGGGTCCCAGGGTCCCAGGGTGGGTCCCCAACTTGGGTCCCACCCCTTGGGTCCCAGGGTCCCAAAGTGGCTCCCCACCTTGGGTCCCAGGGTCCCAGTGTGCCTCCCCACCTTGGGTCCCACCCCTTGGGTCCCAGGGTCCCAGGGTGGCTCCCCCCTTGGGTCCCAGGGTCCCAGGGTGGCTCCCCCACTTGGGTCCCACCCCTTGGGTCCCAGTGTCTCAGGGTGGCTTCCCACCTTGGGTCCCAGGGTCCCAGGGTGGCTCCCCACCTTGTGTTTCAGGGTCCCAGGGTGGCTCCCCCTTTTGGTTCCCAGGGACCCAGGGTGGCTCCCCACCTTGGGTCCCAGGGTACCAGGGTGGCTCCCCCCCCTTGGGTCCCAGGGTCCCCCCTTGGGTCCCAGGGTCCCCGGGTAAGTCCCCTTTTGGGTTTCAGGGTCCCAGGATGGCTCCCCCTTTTGGTTTCCAGGGACCCAGGGTGGCTCCCCATCTTGGGTCCCAGGGTCCCAGGGTGGCTCCCCACCTTGGGTCCCAGGGTACCAGGGTGGCTCCCCCCCTTGGGTCCCACCCCTTGGGTCCCAGTGTCTCAGGGTGGCTCCCCACCTTGGATCCCAGTGTCTCAGGGGGGCTCCCCACCTTGGGTCCCAGGGTCCCAGGGTGGCTCCCCCCCCTTGGTTCCCAGGGTCCCAGGGTGGCTCCCCACCTTGGTTCCCAGGGTCCCAGGGTGGCTCCCCCCCATTGGTTCCAAGGTCCCAGGGTGGCTCCCCCACTTGGGTCCCCCCCCTTGGGTCGCAGGGTCCCAGGGTGGGTCCTCACCTTGGGTCACACCCCTTGGGTTCCAGTGTCCAGGGTGGGTCCCCCCCTTGGGTCCCAGGGTCCCAGGGTGGCTCCCCAACTTGGGTCCCCGGGTGGCTTTCCACCTTGGGTCCCCGGGTCCCAGGGTGGCTCCC
>NC_022009.1:110722336-110723068 GCF_000317375.1 Microtus ochrogaster
CCCCTTGGGTCTCAGGATGGGGTCCCCCCCTTGGGTTTCAGGGTGGGGTCCCCCCTTAGGTCCCAGGGTGTTTTCCCCCCCTTGGGTCCCAGGGTCCCCCCTTGGTTCCCAGGGTGCTGTCTTCCCCTTGGGTCCCAGGGTGGGGTCCCCCCCTTGGGTCCCAGGGTCCCAGGGTGGGGTCCCCGCCTTGGGTCCCAGGGTCCCAGGGTGAAGTCCCCCCCTTGGTTCCCATGGTGGGGTCTCTCCCCTTGGGTTTCAGGGTTCCAGGGAGGGGTTTCCCCTTGGGTCTCAGGGTGGGGGTCACCCCCTTGGGTCCCTTGGTCCAAGGGTGGGTTCCCCCCCTTGGGTCCCAGGGTGGGGTCCCCCCTTGGGTCCCAGGGTTCCAGGGTGTGGTCCCCCCTTGGTTCCCAGTGTGGGGTCCCCCCTTGGGTCCCAGAGTGGGGTCCCCCCCTTCGGTCCCAGGGTCCCAGGGTGGGGTCCTCACTTGGTTACCAGGGTCCCAGGGTAGGGTCCCCCCTTGGGTTTCAGGGTGGGGTCCCACCCTTGGGTCCCAGGGTGGGGTCCCGCCCTTGGGTGGGGTCCCGCCCTTGGGTCCCAGGTTGGGGTCCCCCCCTTGGGTCCCAGGGTCCCAGTGTGGGGTCCCCCCTTGGGTCCCAGGGTCCCAGGGTGGTGTTTCCCCCTTGGGTCCCAGGGTGGTTTCCCCCCCTTGGGTCCCAGGGTCCCAGGGTGTGG
>NC_022009.1:110723168-110724882 GCF_000317375.1 Microtus ochrogaster
TCCCCCCCTTGGGTCCCAGGGTCCCAGGGTGTGGTCCCCCCTTGGGTCCCAGGGTCCCAGGGTGGGGTCCCCGCCTTGAGTCCCAGGATCGGGTCCCCCCCTTGGGTCCCAGGGTCCCAGGGTGGGGTCCCCCCTTGGGTCCTTGGGGGTTCCCCCCTTGGGTTTCAGGGTCCCTGGGTGGGGTCCCCCCCTTGGGTCCCAGGATGGGGTCCCCCCCTTGGGTCCTTGGGTGGGGTCCCCCTGGGTCCCAGGGTCCGAGGTTGGGGTCCCCCCTTGGGTCCCAGGGTGGGGTCCCCCCCTTGGGTCCCAAGGTCCCAGGGTGGGGTCCCCCCCTTGGGTCCCAAGGTGGGTCCCCCCCTTGCGTCCCAGGGTCCAAGGGTGGCTCCACCCCCTTGGGTACCAGGGTGGGTCCCCCCTTGGGTCCCAGAGTGGGTCCCCCCCTTGGGTCCCAGAGTGGGTCCCTCCCTTGGGTCCCAGGGTCCCAGGGTGGGGTCCCCCCCTTGGGTCCCAGGGTGGGTTCCCCCCTCGGTCCCAGGGTGGGCCCCCCTTGGGTCCCAGGGTCCCAGGGTGGGTCCCCCTCTTGGGTCCCAGGGTGGGGTCCCTCCCTTGGGTCCCAGGTTGGGGTCCCCCCTTGGGTCCCAGGGTCCCAGGGTAGGGTCCCCCCCTTGGGTCCCACGGTCCCAGGGTGGGGTCCCCCCATTGGGTCCCAGGGTGGTTCCACCCCCTTGGGTCCCAGGGTGGGGTCCCCCCCTTGGGTCCCAGGTTCCCAAGTTGGGTCCCCCCTATGGGTCCCTGGGTCCCAGGGTGGGGTCCCTCCCTTGGGTCCCAGGTTGGGGTCCCCCCTTGGGTCCCAGGTTGGGGTCCCCCCTTGGGTCCCAGGGTCCCAGGGTGGGGTCCCCCCCTTCGGTCCCACGGTCCCAGGGTGGGGTCCCCCCATTGGGTCCCAGGGTGGTGTCCCCCCCTTGGGTCGCAAGGTCCCAGGGTGGAGTCCGCCCCTTGGGTCCCAGGGTGGGTCCCCCCCTTGTGTCCCAGGGTCCCAGGGTGGTTCCATCCCCTTGGGTCCCAGGGTCCCAGGGTGTGTTCCCCCCTTGGGTCCCAGGGTGGGTCCCCCCTTGGGTCCCAGGGTGGGCCCCCCTTGGGTCCCAGGGTCCCAGGGTGGGTCCCCCCCTTGGGTTTCAGGGTGGGTGCCCCCCTTGGGTCCCAGGTTCCCAGGGTTGGTCCCCCCTTGGGTCCCATGGTGGGTCCCTCCTTGGGTCCCAGGGTCCCAGGGTCCAGGGTGGGTCCCCCCTTGGGTCCCAGGGTCCCCCCTTGGGTCCCAGGGTTTCAGGGTACCCCTTGGGTCCCAGGGTCCCAGGGTAAGTCCCCTTTTCGGTTTCAGGGTCCCAGGATGGCTCCCCCTTTTGGTTTCCAGGGACTCAGGGTGGCTCCGCATCTTGGGTCCCAGGGTCCCAGGGTGGCTGCCCACCTTGGGTCCCAGGGTCCCAGGGTGGCTCCCCCCCTTGGGTCCCACCCCTTGGGTCCCAGTGTCTCAGGGTGGCTCTCCACCTTGGATCCCAGTGTCTCAGGGGGGCTCCCCACCTTGGGTCCCAGGGTCCCAGGGTGGCTCCCCACCTTGGGTTTCAGGGTCCCAGGGTGGCTCCCCCCCCTTGGTTCCCAGGGTCCCAGGGTGGCTCCCCACCTTGGTTCCCAGGGTCCCAGGGTGGCTCCCCCCCAT
>NC_022009.1:110726749-110727391 GCF_000317375.1 Microtus ochrogaster
GGGTCCCAGGGTGGGGTCCCCCCTTGGGTCCCAGGGTCCCAGGGTGGGGTCCCTCCCTTGGGTCCCAGGTTGGGGTCCCCCCTTGGTTCCCAGGGTGCCAGGGTGGGGTCCCCCCCTTGGGTCCCACGGTCCCAGGGTGGGGTCCCCCCATTGGGTCCTTGGGTGGGGTCCCCCCCTGGGTCCCAAGGTCCCAGGGTGGGGTCCCCCCCTTGGGTCCCAAGGTGGATCCCCCCCTTGCGTCCAAGGGTCCAAGGGTGGGTCCACCCCCTTGGGTACCAGGGTGGGTCCCCCCCTTGGGTCCCAGAGTGGGTCCCCCCTTGGGTCCGAGAGTGGGTCCCTCCCTTGGGTCCCAGGGTCCCATGGTGGGGTCCCCCCCTTGGGTCCCAGGGTGGGTTCCCCCCTCCGTCCCAGGGTGGGTCCCCCCCTAGGGTGGGTCCCCCCCTTGGGTCCCAGAGTCCCAGGGTGGGTTCCCCCTTTGGTCCAAGGGTCCCAGGGTGGGTCCCCCCTTGGGTCTTATGGTGGGTCCCCCCTTGGTTCCCAGGGTTTTTCCCCCCTTGGGTCCCAGGGTCCCAGGGTCCAGGGTGGGTCCCCCCTTGGGTCCAAGGGTCCCCCCTTGGGTCCCAGGGTTTCAGGGTCCCCTTT
>NC_022009.1:110728308-110729405 GCF_000317375.1 Microtus ochrogaster
TGGTATCCCCCTTTTTGGTACCAGGGTGGGGTCCCCCCTTGGGTCCTAGGGTCCCAGGGTGGGGTCCCCCCCTTGGGTCCGAGGGTGTTCTCCCCCCCTTGGGTCCCAGGGTCCAAGGTTTGGGTCCCTCCCTTGGGTCCCAGGGTGGGGTCCCCCCCTTGGGTCCCCGGGTCCCAGGGTGGGGTCCCCCCTTGGGTCTCAGGATGGGGTCCCCCCATTGGGTTTCAGGGTGGGGTCCCCCCTTAGGTCCCAGGGTGTTTCCCCCCCTTGGTTCCCAGGGTGCGGTCTTCCCCTTGGGTCCCAGGGTGGGGTCCCCCCCTTGGGTCCCAGGGTCACAGGGTGGGGTCCCCGCCTTGGGTCCCAGGGTCCCAGGGTGGGGTCCCCCCCTTGGGTCCCATGGTGGGGTCCCCCTCTTGCATCCCAGCGTCCCAGGGTGGGGTCCCCCCCTTGGTTCCCATGGTGGGGTCTCCCCCTTGTGTTTCAGGGTCCCAGGGAGGGGTCCCCCCTTGGGTCTCAGGGTGGGGTCACCCCCTTGGGACCCAGGGTCCAAGGGTGGGTTAATCCCCCTTGGGTCCCAGGGTGGGGTCCACCCCTTGGGTCCCAGGGTTCCAGGGTGGGGTCCCCTCTTGGTTCCCAGTGTGGGGTCCCCCCTTGGGTCCCAGGGTGGGGTCCCACCTTGGGTCCCAGGGTGGGGTCCTCACTTGGGTACCAGGGTCCCAGGGTAGGGTCCCCCCTTGGGTTTCAGGGTGGGGTCCCACCCTTGGGTCCCAGGGTGGGGTCACGCCCTTGGGTCCCAGGTTGGGGTCCCCCCCTTGGGTCCCAGGGTCCCAGGGTCCCAGGGTGCGGTTTCCCCCTTGGGTCCCAGGGTGGTGTCCCCCCCTTGGGTCCCAGGATCGGGTCCCCCCCTTGGGTCCCAGGGTCCCAGGGTGGGGTCCCCCCCTTGGGTCCTTGGGGGTTCCCCCCTTGGGTTTCAGGGTCCCAGGGTGGGGTCCCCCTTTGGGCCCCAGGGTCCCAGGGTGGGGTCCCCCCCTTGGGTCCCACGATGGGGTCCCCCCCTTGGGTCCTTGGGTGGGGTCCCCCCTGGGTCCCAGGGTCCC
>NC_022009.1:110729505-110760189 GCF_000317375.1 Microtus ochrogaster
CCCAGGGTCCCAGGGTGGGGTCCCCCCCTTGGGTCCCACGATGGGGTCCCCCCCTTGGGTCCTTGGGTGGGGTCCCCCCTGGGTCCCAGGGTCCCAGGGTGGGGTCCCCCCCTTGGGTCCCAGGGTGGGGTCCCCCCTTGGGTCCCAGGGTCCCAGGGTGGTGTCCCTCCCTGGGTCGCAGGTTGGGGTCCCCCCTTGGGTCCTAGGGTCCCATGGTGGGGTCCCCCCTGGGTCTCAGGATGGGAAATTCCCCTTGGGTCCCATGGTGGGTTCTCCCCCTTGGGTCCCAGGGTCCCAGGGTGGGGTCCCTCCATTTGGTCCCAGGGTGGGGTCCCCCCCTTGGATCCCCCCTTGGGTCCCAGTGTGTGGTCCCCCCCTTGGGTCCCAGGGTGGGGTCCCCCCATTGGGTCCCAGGGTGGGGTGCCCCCCTTGTGTCCCAAGGTCCCAGGGTGGGGTCCCCCCCTTGGGTCCCAAGGTGGGTCCCCCCTTGCGTCCAAGGGTCCAAGGGTGGGTCCACCCCCTTGGGTACCAGGGTGGGTCCCCCCCTTGGGTCCCAGAGTGGGTCCCCCCCTTGGGTCCCAGAGTGGGTCCCTCCCTTGGGTCCCAGGGTCCCAGGGTGGGGTCCCCCCCTTGGGTCCCAGGGTGGGTTCCCCCCTCGGTCCCAGGGTGGGCCCCCCCTTGGGTCCCAGGGTCCCAGGGTGGGTCCCCCCCGGTGGGTCCCCCCCTTGGGTCGCAGGGTGGGTCCCCCCCTTGGGTCCCAGGGTCCCAGGGTGGTTTCCCCCTTTGGTCCCAGGGTCCCAGGGTGGGTCCCCCCTTGGGTCCCAGGGTTGTTCCCCCCTTGGGTCCCAGGGTCCCAGGGTCCAGGGTGGGTCCCCCCTTGGGTTCCAGGGTCCCAGGGTAAGTCCCCCCTTGGGTCCCAGGGTCCCAGTGTCCCCCTTTGGTCCCAGGGTCCCCCCTTGGGTCCCAGAATCCCAGGGTCCCAGGGTTCCCCCTTAGGTCCCAGGGTAAGTCCCCCTTGGGTCCCAGGGTCCCAGGGTGTGGTCCCCCCTTGGGTCCCAGGGTCCCAGGGTGGGGCCCCCGCCTTGGGTCCCAGGATCGGGTCTCCCCCTTGGGTCCCAGGGTCCCAGGGTGGGGTCCCCCCCTTGGGTCCCAGGTTGGGGTCCCCCCTTGGGTCCCAGGTTCCCAGGGTGGGGTCCCCCCCTTGGGTCCCACAGTCCCAGGGTCGGGTCCCCCCATTGGGTCCCAGGGTGGGGTCCCCCCCTTGGGTCCCAGGGCCCCAGGGTTGGTTCCCCCTTTGGTCCAAGGATCCCAGGGTGGGTCCCCCCTTGGTCTTATGGTGGGTCCCCCCTTGGGTCCCAGGGTCCCAGGGTCCAGGGTGGGTCCCCCCTTGGGTCCCAGGTTCCCAGGGTGGGGTCCCCCCCTTGGGTCCCACAGTCCCAGGGTCGGGTCCCCCCATTGGGTCCCAGGGTGGGGTCCCCCCCTTGGGTCCCAGGGCCCCAGGGTTGGTTCCCCCTTTGGTCCAAGGATCCCAGGGTGGGTCCCCCCTTGGTCTTATGGTGGGTCCCCCCTTGGGTCCCAGGGTCCCAGGGTCCAGGGTGGGTCCCCCCTTGGGTCCAAGGGTCCCCCCTTGGGTCCCAGGGTTTCAGGGTCCCCTTTTGGGTCCCAGGGTCCCCATTGGGTTCCAGGGTCCCAGGGTAAGTCCCCCCTTGGGTCCCAGGGTCCCAGGGTCCCCCTTTGGTCCCAGGGTCCCCCCTTGGGTCCCAGAATCCCAGGGTCCCAGGGTTCCCCCTTAGGTCCCAGGGTAAGTCCCCCTTGGGTCCCAGGGTTTCAGGGTCCCAGGGTCCCCCCTTGGGTCCCAGGGTCCCCCCTTGGGTCCCAGGGTCGGGGGTCCCAGGGTCGGGGGTCCCCCTTAGGTCCCAGGGTCCCCCCTTGGGTCCCAGGGTCCCAGCATCCCTTCTTGGGTTTAAGGGTCCCAGGGTCCCAGGGTGGGTCCCCCCTTGGGTCCCAGGGTTTCAGGGTCCCAGGGTCCCCCTTAGGTCCCAGGGTCCCCCCTTGGGTCCCAGGGTCCCAGGGTTGGTCCCCCCCTTGGGTCCCAGGGTATTTGTCAACTTGACTACATCTGGAACCAACTAAAACCCAGAAACAGAGGGTCAAATGTGTGAGGGGGGGAGGGATTTTAGCTTAATTTGAAATACTAAGATCTACTTCTAATCCAGATCTTGAGTTGTGAAGACACATCTTTAATCTAAATCGTATGTATTGGGAAAATCCCCTCTAGTGTGGTGTTCTGCTGGAATCCTAGATAAGAACATGGAAGAAGGAAGCTTTTACTTTTTGCCTGCCTGCTCTCATATTGCTAGCAAGTCCATTCTTTCATTGGCTTTAGACCCTGCTTCTTCAAGATTATAGCGTTATAATTATAGCATTATACTGAAGACCAGCTGAGATATTCAGCCTTGGGAACTGAGTAAGCCAGAAAGCAGTCCTCTTCTAAGACCTCTACCTCAGCTCCTGCCTCCAGGCTTCTGCCCTGTTTAAGTTCCTGTCCTGACTTCTTTCAACGATAAACAGTAATATGGAAGTGTAAGCCAAATAAACCTTTTCCTCTCCAACTTGCTTATTGGTCACGGTGTATCATTGCAACAATATAAACCCTAACAAAGACATGCACCAAGGGAATTGATGTAAAAGTACTGCAAAATATAAACAACTCTTTCTTACCATTGCGGAAGAATAAATCAAGTGATTCCCTTTTCTTTAAACCCCTCTAAAGCCATAAAGTGCTCATCTAAATGAACTAGGAGCTACAACACTATGCCAATGCCTAACATTTTCAGAGAGCAGTCACAAGCTTGATATTATTAGCAATGTATAAAAATAGGGCATTTCATTTTCCGAAATCCAACCTGGTTTATGTAATATGGCCCAGACCATCCTTGAGATTCTCATCAGAATCACTTTAATTTTGGAGTCCAGACGGAAAGTTTTTGCAAAGTGACCCTGTGGCTAATTTCCCCAATCTCCAGTATGAAATTAGAAAAGTTTTCTTGTGAAGAGACAGGTCTTGCCTGACCAAATCCATTTCCACAGAGCTTTGAGAACCGTGTTGCAAATGACGGGTGCAAGCCCTGCCGGGAATGCTGTGGTTCTCCACTCGGGAGAGAATGTGACCCAAATTCTCTGTGCACACACTAGGGAAGCCTGATTCCTCTACTCTCAAACTTCCAGTGGGGGCTCTGCCACACTTCAGTCCTTGATGTTATGTAAATCCACACTTTTCCCACCTTGCCAAGAGTCATGGCTACTCGGGAAGATCAGACAGAAAAGGTGTAAGCTCGAGGGAAGCCTCATTTTAAAATAAAACATAAAGGGGCTGGAGATGTTAACCAGTGGTGGAGTCATGCCCTAAAATAGATAAGGCCCTGGGGTGGACTCTCATTAACCCAGTAACAAAGCAAGACACAATATACTCCCACACATAGGAGATAAAAATGTTTGACTTTCTACTTTAAGCAATATATAGAATATGGGACCACAAACATGTTTATGCCATTTAAACCAAATTGTCACATCTCTATGTCTCCAATGCAACACTGAAAAAACCATCTGCCTATGTCAAATAATATATGTAATGAAAGGATATTCTAATCAAGTAACCTTGGGAATATTCTTTCCAATGCATTAAACAAAAGTGAAATCATGCTTTAAAAAGATAAAAGCAGAAATGAAAGCCTGAAGAATGATCACTGAGCTTTTATAAGTATTATTTATTTATTCATTTTCATGAATACAAAAACTATAGATATTTCAAAGGTAGACTATGATGTTCTTTTAAGTTAAGATACTGTGGAGTAATCTATCCAGAATATTCAGATTATCCATAAATGTAAATATTTATAATTTCAAATGAAAACATGTTACAGAAAGGAAAATACAACATTCAAAAGTTGCCCTTACCCAAAGGACACAGATAAACACATATGCAAGGACAAAGTAATTTGTTTTAGTTAGATGAAAAGAGGATTGTGAAAGTGTCCACATTTTAATTACCTATGCTTTCTTTTGGTACAAGAGGTGGTGCTATTTTGTTCACTTTGGCAGCATATCTACTAAAATTGGAAAAACACACAGAAGTCTAGCATGGCCACTGTGTAGGACGATTCATAAATCCCAGAATCAGATCATATAATTACATGAACTGAATGTATAAAAAGTTCATTCAACAAAATTATAACAAAAAAGTCAATGATAGAGAAAGAAATGGGCATCCAAACACAGAGGCATTTAGGACCCAAAAGTATGACGAGAGAACCTCTGTATGGCATGCTACATAATCAAAATAACAAAAACAAAAAAGAAAATAAGCTCTATTAAAAAATATGAGGTAAGATACCTATGTAGTTATAAATATAGGCACATAAAATTAGTACAAGATTTCTTGTCAGCAACCCTAAACACCAGGAAGCCATGTAAGGTATATAGCAAATTCTTCAAGTAAACACTAGACAACTGACATTGCTATGTTAAGCAAATCTATCTTTTAAACTTTGTAGAGAAGGATTGGAGAGATGAACTAACAAGTAAAAGCACACAGTATTCTCGCAGAGTACCAGAGATTGATTCCCAGCATCCACATCAGGCAGCTCACAGCTGCCTGAAGTTCAGTCTCTGAGAGGATGCATCACTGCTGTCTCCTGAAGGCACCTGAACACACACACACACACACACACACACACACGCACATGCACATACACACATACAATTTAAAAATAATAAAAATAAATCTTTTTTAAATTGACAGAAAGTAAACTTATTTCGAATTAAGCACAAACTAAGGGAGTCCATGACTTCCAGCCCAGCCAGTCCTGCAGAAGATTCTCTCAGGAATAAAACGTAGGGGAGGGAAAAGGCGTTTCAATTACTACAGCACAAGAAGGAACACATTTTGTGAGAGAAATAAATGAACAAGTGAGAACTGGAAGAAATCTGTCATGTTTATAATGCAATAAACCAGTAAACCCCTTATACGAATTGAGGAGAAAGTAAAGATCAAGCAATAATCCAAACAACCAGAAAAAAAAATCCTCAAAAACCTCAAGAATTTGTACATCTCTCTCAACAATAACCTTAAATGTAAGTGGCCTGAACTCATGAATCATCTGCATCTCTTTAGATGCAGCAACTGATTGTGCTAAATTACAAAATCTAGATATTTGAAGTCTCCAAGAAACACACCTCAACCAGGCAGTGGTGGTGCACACCTTTAATCCCAGCACTCAGGAAGCAAAGGCAGGCGGATCTCTGTGAGTTCCAGGCCAGCCTGGTCTACAAGAGGTTGTTCCAGGACAGGCTCCAAAGCTACAGTGAAATCCTGCCTTGAAAAACAAACAAACAGAAAAAAGAAAAAGAAGAAGGAAAAGCACACCTCACTGCTATAAAATGTCCATAGACAAAGGATCAGATGATGAATGTCAGTCTGTCAAGGAAATGGAAGTGGGACGCAAACTGGAATAACCAGTCTGCTATCTGATAAAGCAAACTTAGATCCAAAATAAGTCAGCAGAGATAAGACTGCCACAACATATTAATAAGTGGAAAAAATCATCAAAAAGATACAGTAGCTATAAACATACATGCATTGAACATTGGAGCACCACAAGATTAAACTCTAAGACGACCTTGAATTATCCAATCAGCAAAAGACCTAATGAGCTGGATGGACAGTTCTCCAAAGAGAATATACAAGTGTCCACTAATATGCCAAAATGTGTCTAGCATCCTTCCTCAGCCATCAGCAAATTAAGTGAAAACTGCGGTGACCTTCCATTTTACCAGTCAGAATGACTATGACCAAACAAACAAATGACAACCATTTCTGGCAAGGATGAGAGGAAAGATGAATATTATATATTACTGGTGAAAATATGTTCATATGATTTGGCCATTATAGAATTCCATGTGGAGGTTCCTTGAAAAAGAAAAATAGAACTACCACATGACCCAGCTATAGCATTCCTGGGTATATATTCAAAGCTCCTTGCTACCATAACACATAGATGCATACACATCCATACTTGTTGCTACGGTGTTCACAATAGCAAAAAAAAAAAAGAGTCAGCCTTGAGACCTACCTACAGATGAGTAGATAAATAAGTATAATATATATACATGGTGAATAATTTTCAGTTTTTAGGAAAAATTAAATCAGACATGAATATTATGTTAAGGAAAATAAGCCAGACTCAGACAAATACATTTTCTCTCGTGTGTGTGTGTGTGTGTGTGTGTGTGTGTGTGTGTGTGTGTGCGTCTTTGTCTAAATCTTTGAATTTGAATGTATGGATGATAAACTAAGATGAGATGGGAAGAAAGGATCTTAAAGGAAGGAGGGAGAGAAGGAAAAGAAAAGAAGCAGTTTAATGCCTGTGACATGAAAGCAGAAGAAGGTTACTACCTCGGGGAAAGAAGAGGATCAGCAATTGGGTACAGAACAATAGGGGTAGACCATGGGGGAGGGGACTGAATAAGAACAAGGTATTATAAGCGTATAAAAACGTCGTAATGATACCTATTTTTTTGTATGTTGACTTTAAAATTAATAAAGACAAATATACTGTTAACATTATTGCTATCCTTTTGGAGTTTGGAAGGGATTATTTTACAATTTTTTATTTTTCTTACTTTGCTATATAAACAAAGCATGGAGGTGGGATAATACAATAAACATAAATTGTCTAGACTTTGGAAAGAGCTCAGTCTAGAATCTCATTTCCTTGGAATCTCATATGTAATATCTTTTTTATTCCCAGAAAAAAATATTTTATTCATCAACAGACTGGTTTCATTTTGAGTTCATAAATTGAAGGGCCTGTATTTGATCACTTTCAAATCTTCTCTCTGGACATGCTATTTCAAAACATTTTCTGTTTCAACTTTACACACTCTATTAAATCTTTAACTGTTAATACTTTTATTCTCAAGGTGACATTAGATTCTTCTAAGATACGTAAGCTAAAAAGCTCAAGGTATTCCATTCCTTATTAAAGATAAATCATAACCCCTGCTTTCAAATCTCTTAACTACTAATCTATTTGATTTTATTAGATAAATCTGGATGTATCAGATGACAAAAATATCTTGACTTGGTGAATGATTGTTTGGCTGGATGGGGGTGCATGGATGCATGGGTGCATAGTTGCATGGGTATAAGGATACATGTGTACATGGATGCATGAGTGCATGGGTGAATGGGTACACGGGTGCATGATTGCATTGGTGAATGGGGTGCATATGTGAATGAGTGCACTGCTGCATGGTTGCATGGGTGCATAGGTGGAAAACAAAAATCAATAAGGTAGCTTATCTTATTTTCTACTAAAGGATTTATTTATGACAATACCTAAGGAAATAAGACAAAACTGGTTATTACAGCCACATAATATATGCTCTTGAAAATGATACTTTATCATCTACTTAATTAATGACAGCATTAGAAAAATCTATAACTCAAGGTGTGATCAAAAGGAAAAGTGAAATCAGTAAAGAAATGTCTTTCTAAAATATCTCTTCTTCATAAAAGCAACCAGAAAGCTTGCTAGAGTTTAGGTGTCATGTTTTTATAGAATTCTAGAAACTGGAGAAAGTTTTACTGCAGGTTGAGAAAATATTTCTTTAATAAACCGGCCTGAATCTCCGTAAGAATAGGCAGGCCTCGCGGTCATTTCGTTTGGCCTACTCCTATCTCCAGCTCTGTAAGTAAACTTGAAAATGAAACCCAACATTCCACAGAGCTGTGAAACCAATAGCCTGGCAGCCACCACAGGGCACAGAGTGGGCACCTTCTGACTCATTTCCAGAAAACCATTATCTTTTAACCTGTTTAGTGATTGTCTAAAGACCCACTGGCAAGACATTTACTTGACCAGACTCGAAGCTTACCCAGTATGAAGCACCTGCACAGAGCATTTGACAAAAACACGTTAACTGTAAACTGGGGTTCCCAGGAAGAAGCTGAACCCAGAAGCTGAGGGCTGAGAGACCTTCCATGACTGTAGAGAAATGCTGTCTCAGGTCCAGACTCAGATTCGTGGACCACTTAGCCCCTTCCTAGCCATTCCCTGATCACCTCTGTGTCTGATCTAACACCCTGCGACAACTGCATGAAGCATTTAAAGATATAGCAACTAAAGAGACCACTATTTTCCACCAACCCAAAAACTGAGAGGTCTTTAATGGCATTTGAGGCTTGCAGCCAAGGTTTCCCCAAGCTGAAAAAAGCCTCCCCTCTTGATGCTCACACCAATGTATTATTTTAAAGAATGAATTTTAAAATGAGGGTTTTATTTTATGACTCTTTGTTATGTTACTGTTAAAACTTTATGACATTAATGCTGTGTTGGAGCATAGAATTTAGAATAACTTAAACCCATGTTCACATGTCATGGCTCCTCATATTCAGCTTTAAGATGAACAAACTCTTAGTCCTTTTTAGGTGAGAACTGTGTATCCTGAGACATTGTCTTTTGTTTTTATTTTTTGTTTTTTGTGTGTGTGGTACTTTTATTATTACTATTTACATTGTTAAAGCAATTATTTAACATCACAGAAAACCACAGGCTAGCATAAAAAAGTTAAAAGAAGAAACTAAGAAATAAGATATCCTTTGAGGCTTTGAAAAGTGACACATATCACTGGTAATCTAGGAGGCTGCAGGTATAGTCCGACTTTATGGAGCCATAGCTGTGAGTCTTCAGAGGAAAAATCTGAGGAAGACTACAAGCCCTGCCCTATAGCAAACCTCAAAGCTCAAGGAAGAAAGGAAATAGTACAGCAGCCTTAAAGACCAGTGCAATCACAGAGCCCATTGTCAGAGTTTGGGTCTAACTGGTTTCAGGCATTTAACCTCTGTTCAGTCATTAGCTGGCAATTAAGCCAAGTGAGCAGAAACTTCTGTGACTACATACAACAGAATACAGATGGTATAAAACAAGTTCAGAGCGTTACTAAGCAAACAACAGTAACAGCGACAACAAACTCTTTGAAGAATCTGATTAAGAGTTGCCAAATTAAATTACTCAAAATACCCAGGGTTTTTTGCTGTTGTTTTTGTTTTTCAAAGAAAAAGTTATGAGACATACAAAAGAACAAAACCACTTGACCCAGGCCTAGAAGTAAGAGACAATCAGAAGTCACTCTTCAGATTCCAATGGGGTCATGTCCTAAATATCATTGTAAGTTGAAAAGTTGTCAAAAAAAAAGCTAGGCAGTGGTGGTGTATACTTTAATCCCAGCACTCTAGAGGCAGAGGCAAGCAGATCTCTGTGAGTTCGAGGCCAGCATGGTCTACAAGAGCTAGTTCCAAGAGAGGCTCCAAAGCTGCAGAGAAACCCTATCTTGAAAAAAAAAAAAAAGAAAGATAGAAAGAAAATTTGTCAAAAATGTATTTAAGTCAACGGAACCATTGCAGATGAGCAGCATAGCTTACCTTAAACATACTCAGAACACTTAATAATAGCCTTGGGTAAAGACATACAGCACAATGTCTGTATTACAAAAAACACTATCCCATCTATGGAATGCTATACTGAAAGCCTATGGGTATACTATCACAGTAAAGTCATTGTCTCCCACTTCTGATGAGACTTGAGAATATCTGATAATAGAGATTGGGACACTAACACTTAAAAAAGCTGTAATAGGCATAGTGTTCTTGAGGAAGGTATCAGGTTTTGACTATAGAGTTCTTCTCCTTTTTGTTTTGTTTCTTTACAGTGAACGAGAGCATCCCGTACCTGCCTGTTGGCTCCTGATAATCTGTCACTGGCATCCATTTCTTTTAGCAACCATACCCCACTGTTGGTATCAGAACATGACAATCACGAGCTTCATTAGCTTGAACTTCTTCAATGCCTCAGATATATATTGTCAATCCTCTGCCTCTCTTCTTTATGTCTTCCATCACTGGGTTTGATCTTCTCCTTATTGGAAAGATCTTTGGCCACTATAGGGGAAAATTCACAACTATCCTTTTTGTCAATCCCCAGCTCAAGTTGTTTCTTATATCAACTCCAATAATCTTGGTTAAAGCATCTGAATATGTCTTCAAAACTTTTATCAATTTGCATTTATATGTGAATTCTGTGTGGTTCCTTCAATTCTGCGGTAACATTTTCGGTGGAATTTAGAACAATAAACCTGTCCAAAGCTCTCAGACCATTTCAATAACCCACAGAAACACTTGGCCTACATAGCATGTTTTGGATAATAAACTGACATTATTCAGCCTTAGACATTGTTTGACTGAATGTGGTTGTTTCCAGAAGCAAATACACATCTTCATATGAGTACACGGGTGATTGACATGCTGGGAAAGCCCGGAATCATTGTCAAAAACCAGAATAATCTCAAAGAGGTGTCATTTGCCTACAGCATTTTCTTGCTTGTGGGAGGAAACAATTAAAGGCCAGTCTTCAATGTAGATATCATCTAAGCTTTTATGTTATGGAAATAATAAAGTAGGAATAGGTAAATGTCACATTTCTTGAAAGGTCTGTTCTCTCCAAGTGCTAAATTATTAAAAAGCTTTCATCTGAACCTTGTAACATTTTGACCCCAAATCAGCATGGCATAGTCTTTGAATGCCTTCAAATGTAAAACTGTCTCAGACTATTGATGAATGTATGAATGCTGTAGCAAATGCTCCAAGAAAACGTGGTGTTTTTTCCTTAATATTAATTGTTTCTTCTGGCAGGCAGTTCTTATCTACAGTTATCCTATGAGATCCTTTTCAAAGGCTTCAGCTCCTGCTTCCTCATCAACAGCCTCTGTATTATGGGAACTAGGTGCCATTTGAAGCACTGAAGCCATTTGTGAAGCTGTGAACGTTAACATTTCTGTAAGATAATCAGTATGCTCTCCTAGTGCCTTCAAAGGCCTTGCCACAGCCTAAGTTATCACTGGGATAGGTAGTATTCATTATCTCTCTGACCTTCTATTCATGTGACGAGGGATTATTTTCTCGTCATCAGTTGGTACAGCTCTTCTCCACGATGACAGTAGTGGCACAGACAACTTTGCTGCATCGCTGATTCAGTTCTCATCCTTGAAGCAAAGCTCCCTAAAATATGGGTTGTAATCCCATACGGATTCATGTGCAGTTACAAACCTTGGCTGAAGGTGGACATAAAAATTGGCCAATCATAATTAATAATTAATAACTTAATTCAAAACCCAATGCCTACATGGGATGAACTTGTGTTATTGCCAGCAGCACTCACCCACATTGTATTCCAGGACTTCACTATAGTCATGGTTCTGTGCTCAGAGCACGTACACTCTGCGTTCATCATGTTCTCGCACTGTCAACACCAGCATGCTACCTAAGACAGCACAGTCCAGATTCTAAAAGACTGTGTCATGAATTAGGCAGTGCATAGCAAGTTTTCTGCTCTTATAGAAAAAAAAACATTAAAATTAGAGAAAACAAAGACTTGATGCTCTCCCACTGTCATTCTTCGGTGTGTATCAAACTAGTTGATATCAGGATTGTATTATGTTAAAAGATTACATTTAAAAAAAAATCACTGCTTGAGAAATTGAGAAGAAAGCCACGTGGCATCCCCTATGTCTCACTGCCCACTCCACTCCTCCACAAATCCCTGTGTCGTTAGCATCTTCCATGACTGGGTGTAGTTTTAGAATTGATGAACCATCATTGATTTACTGTTATTAACTAAATCCCATCGGCTGTAGCAGAATTCACTCTTGTTGTTGTATATTTTATAGATCTTGACAAACACATGGTGGCATGTATCCATCATTATAATATAATATAAGGTCATTTCACTGCTGGAAATCTCAAAAAAAAATCATCCCTTTTACACTCCATCCCTCACCCTCAAGCCCAGCCCCCAGCAATACTATTTGATTTTTTTTTTTTTTAACTATTCCCATTGTGCCATTTCCTGATTGTTCCGGGCAAAGCCTGACCTTCACTGACTTGCTGCCCCCTGCATGGTGATATGTAATATGGTTCTTTCATATCTTTCCATACTTTGGTAGCCTTCCGTTTCTCCTTCTAACATAACGATCTGCATTGTATAGACCAGTGACTATTTGCTTATTCATTACTCGATTGAAGAGTACCTCAATTGTTTCTTTGCATTCATCATTATAAATAACTTTGTACAAAGAAAACTGCTGCTTGAGTTGCTCACTTGGGTTTCTTCAACAATCCTTTCGTGAAGCCTGGCTTCGAGTTACACAGAACATATCTGCAATGGCCATAAACATGTCTCTGTCATATTTCACTAACCGCATATGTATGCAAAGCAATGTTCTCAGCAATGATTATTAGAAAATCAAAATATCAGTCAACTCTGGAAAATGTTGACTATGTCTTGTGTTCTATAGTATTGAATATTTTTCCAAGATTTATTTCTTTGGGTAAAAATAAATCAACATGTCTATCCTATTGGTACACAAATTTCCTTTCTTTAGTAAAAGGCAAAAATAGGTGTGCCCCCAAATAATTGTTTTAACTAAATGTCTTTATCATTCATGATCAGTAAATTCTTGACTGACGTACCTATTTTAAATTCCTGGAGTCACACAAAACTTTCTTAGGCAAAAAGGGGGTCATCAAAGGTAAGAATTGAAGAAGTCTTACTTTAGGTTGCTGGAGGCTGTGAACTGTAAAACTCTAGCTAGCGTTTGATGGCTGTTCTTGGCTCGATGCCTTCATGGTGGGCAATTATCTTGAGCTTCATCTCAAGAGTAATTGCCTCCCTCTTTTCCTTCCCACTCAAAGTAGGAAATACAGAGAAAAGCACGATGGGATGTGAAAGCAGAACACACAATATCTCCAAGCACTGGCGGTATTATAGGGTGTGGGTTGTTCTCCGTCACGCTTGCCTGGTTACCTGAGCACCTGTGGCTGCCCAACAGTGTAAGACAAAGCTGTAAACCAGGCTGCCAGGCCAGGAAAAGATCAGAATTTAAAATACCATTTCCGTTTAATGCATCACTTCTGCATTATTGTGAAGTTTTAAATATCCTAATTCGGGAACCATCCATGACTGTTCCTGAGAAAATTCACAAGGCTGACCAAAGTTAACAGAATTACCTTGTGACTGAATAAATGCATTCCTAGATATATACTTAAAAGAACTGGAGATATTTTTTCAAAGAAAAACTGCTCGTAGAACATGATTGAATGATGGATTCGTAACAGCAAACAAAAAAGCACGAAACAGACAGAAGGCCTCCACATTAATAAATAGATAACCAAACTGTGGGATAGCCATATAATACTTTAGCGCAGTCATGAAAAAGAATGAATTAGTTATACACTCCAAGCTGAGCCTTGAAAATATACTGAGAGGCGTCCCATTGCCTTTCATAATTCCGTTTGTATGAAATGCTGAGAGCAGACAAATCCATAGAAGTGGAAAGTAGTGGCTGTTGAGAGGTGGAGGAAGATGGAAACGGGGAGCTCAGGACTCCGAGGCTCCCCTGGAGAGTGATGAAAATATTCTGCAGTTGATAACGATCACATAAACACCAGAATCCTATGCTGTGCCGCGCTGAATATTATGCTGCATAAAGTTACATAACAAAACTTTAAAGTTCCAATAAGTCTTGTAGAAATTTCTAGCCAAAGGCTCCTAAAATTTCAGACAATAAAACGGAGGGGCGTTGAACAGAACTAGAAGCACCTCGGAAAATAATAACAATGTTGAAGTCGTTCTTTTAAGGTATTTATTGAGCACCTGGTGTGTACTGGATGCCATCCAATGGATTTGAGATGCATTAACGAATAAAGTGCTCTGCCCTGAAGGAGTCAGGAAAGGGATCTGAGTCAGGAAAATAAGCAAGGCCAGCTAAGGCTCCTAGGGAAGTTAATGCCAAGGTTTACTGTTCTGGAAGAACTGGAGAAGAGTGAGAAGTGGGCCCTGTGCACTGAGAACACAAACGGAAGAGGAGAGAAAGTAAGTTGAGCATAACAGGCATCATGAAGATGTGGTTTCTTCTGAGTAATTCCGGGTGAGAACTGATATCATCTGACTTACTGAGGAAGGAGGGGATTTAATTCATGGTTGTTTTTTTTTTTCCAAGTTATGTATTTCCTCTGTTTTCAAGCTTGGGCTTTTACGATTTGTCTTTTATTTTTAAAGTGCTACCCAGCTCCTATGGCTAGCAGCAGGGAGAAAAACAGAGACCTGTTTGAAGACTCTTGTAATAGTTTCAGGGAGATGCCAGGAATATGGACTGGGATGGTGTTTCATTACCATCAACAGGGAAGCTATTTCTGAGACCAAAAGAGGGAGCCCATTTATGATGGTCTGACTAACGTAGTTTTGAAGGCTGGGTGGGCTTCTTCCCCATCTTAAGCTCTTGTTGAGAAAAGTGCAGAGAAATCTGCATTCAAAGTCAGTGGGAGTTTAGCAAATTACCCTAGAGGTTTATCCATAATGTGGGCAGCTGAGACGATTCAGCAGCGAGGCAGCTGCACACTGCAGACTGATTTTCCCTGATGACTCTGCTTTCAGGGCACAGATGAGAGCAAGGGTCTTGAGGAAAAGGGCAGCGTTGCGACAGAGGAAGGAAAAGCAGGTCAGGATCAAGTTCGCAGAATCCACATGGGCTCTCCATATCGTTTCTTCCTACTGCCAGACATCCAGATGTAGAGCTCTCAGCTCCTTTCCCAGCACTGTGTCTACCTGCTTGCTGCCATGCTTTCTGCCATGACATGGCTTGTGAAATTGCATCTGCAGTTGATTCTACTCTCAGTGAAAAAATTAAAAATGGAGCTGCTACTTCAAGACACTGTTAAACACAACGATGTCCTTAATAGCTGCTCAACTCATAAGAAAAAAGCAAAATAATGACAAATGAGATTATATCAATATAAAAAGATCTGCACAGCAAAGGCCATAATAGCAAGGTGAAAAAAAGTCTATGATTGGACATAGAGTTAATATTCAGGTTCTATATGGAATTAAAATATTTTTAAAATGCTTTTTTAAAAAATTCAGATAATAAAATTTAAAAACAGGCAAAATACCTTTATCAATAGCTGCTCTGTATCGTTAGCCACTAAGGAAAAGTAAATAAATCCACTATGAAATCACATTCAATCCCAGTAACAGTGGCTATTCCAATGTTGGGGCAGATAGAGAGGAAAGAAAACTCCGATGTACTGTTAGTGTAGATGCAAATTCTTACAACTTTTTGAGTACAGCATTTGAGTTCCTCAAATGTACTAAAAATAAATTTGCTGTGTCATGCAGCTATCCTATTTCCCACACCCAGCTATCCCCATTTCCAAAGGAAATAAAAACCCAGAGCTGTCTGAATACCGCGCCATTTGCTGCAGTGTCCGCCAATCTAACCTACAGAATTTCCCTGTGTCCTCCTAAAGATGTGCGTGTACACATGTGATGCATGTGTGCATGGTATATAAATGTTGTACATTATACAATGCAACATTTTCAGTCAGAAAGTAGAATAAAATTCTTCCATTTGTCACAAAATTGATGGATGTAGATGTGTTTGTATTCAACAGAATGAAGCAGATACACAAAAAGACAAGTACAGCCTGTTCACTCAAATATAAAAGCTAAAAAAAGTTGACCTAAAAGTAGGATAATGACTATGAAAGAGGCAAAGAGTGTGGGAACAGTGGAAAAGAACCTATTGAGTTTGATTAATACTATATGGGAAATATCATGTAACCTCCGTGGTATATCTAGTTGAAACCAATAAAAATCAATACATGAAATAAAATTGCAAACCACAAATATCAATAGTTAATCAAGATATTATTAATATAATAGTTAATCAATATTATTGAGTATTTTCATGTTTGAACTATAGTAAAATTATAACACCAACAGTATTACTTCCTGAAACTAAGCTTATTTTCAGGTTTGGAGAATTCTGCCAGCTCTAACCTGCCTCACAAGTCACACAAACACTAGCTACTGCTACCAGGCATCAGGACCATGACTACGTTTTCTTAGGTAATTAAATAGTTTCAAAGGAAAAAGTCTTATAATTTAGGATATTTAGTGTTATTTTCTTGTTTTTTTTCTTTTTGAGGAGAGCATGCCAAATGTTTATTGTTTTTCCACTGAGTCCTGAAAATCATCTCTGATTTCTTCTTTAAGGGAGGAAGAGGAAGTGAGCAGGAAGGTTGAGCCCTCCATGTCTCTTCCTCCTTAACGTCCTTAGTTACAGCATCTTCCTTCCATTTCCATTAAATTTGGGGTTGGGGTACTAAAGGAAAAAATTGGAAGCTTCCCATCTAGCCGAGCTACACACAGAAGAGAGATCAAATAAAGCACAAAACATGGAGTAGCATGTCTAATTTCATGGTATGTCTCATGACTCCCAGCCTCCCAATACCATGCCACCGTCTCCTTATCATCATGGTAATATCATGTATCCTGAATTTAAAAGGGTTTCTAATGTTCTGAGGAGATGCAATGACCAGAGCAAATCTTATAAAGGAAAACATTTAACTGGGGTCTGACGAAAAATCTCAAAGCCCACCCCCAGTGACACACTTTCCCCCAACAAAGTCACAGCTATAACAACAAGGTCTTACCTCCTAGTAGCACTCCTCTCTAAGGGCCTATGGGGCCATTTTCATTCAGACCACCACAGTGATACATGACAGGATGCATCTAGTAATTGTGATTATATATAAGACAGTATATCTTTAGAGTTTTTATGGAATGTGTGACATGATATATTTAAGAATTATATATAACATATGCCATGGTATATTCGAAGTTTATACCATAAATCATTTTTATATAACTCAGTTTGGAAACATTATTATCCTATTCTAAAGCACAAAAATATTGAGAGAGGACAACAGAGAAGAGACAAAATGTAAACATTTCCTTATTTCTTTTTCTAAGTAATGTTTCCTAAACTTCAAGGTATCACCACCAATATTTCTATTTTAGAAGGCAATTTAAAGAACGTGATTTCATCCTGGGCCTTCTGTTCCTCAGTGCTCTAATCTGGATGAAATCAAGGTAGAATACTGTGCTCCTTCATTGCCGCTCTCAATGCAGTGCTGTGCTCTGCAAGTAAGTCTCTGCCTCCATAATCTCCAGTGAAGCACAACAAAAGTTACATTGCTCAGATTGACACTTATTGAATGAGCTGCTTGGTTTGCAACCCAGAGAATCCTGTGCTTCAAATATGCCTTGCCCAGAGGTGAGAACTGTCTGCAAAGACCTAAGAGATTCCAACACTTTTGTTTTAATTGGTGTGAGTTGGTTAGTGGGATATGGTCCCATCAGTACAGTGTTTGCCAGCTCAAACATGAGGGCCTGAGTTCAGTCCCCAGAGGCTGGAGATATGGCTTATAAACCAAGAGTACCAACTGGACGTTCTTCCAAAGGAGCTAAGTGTGATTCCAAGTGCCTACATGGTAGCTCACAACAATCTGTAACTCCAGTTACAGGGGATTTGGCTTTCTCTTCTGAGCTCTCTGGGCACAAGGTACACACCTGGTAAACAGATATAGAGAGAGGCAAAACATCTATATATTAAAAAAATGATAAAATCATAATATTATTATTTTTATCTCAGATAATCCATTTTATTTTCTCCCTTCCCTGCACAATCTCATCTCCCTTCCTAACAAAAGTTTTAAGGTAATTTCAGATAGATCTTTAGAATGATTATTTGTCACGATCATTGGCACAAAAGAAGCAAGACCAAAGACAATCAACCTCCTCTTCTCTTTTTTCTGAAATTAATATTCTTAAATCCAGGCATAGCAGTGACTCTCATAATCTCAGTGTGAGCAGGCAGACACGAGAGAATGCCTAAAGCTCACTAGCTAGTCAGTCTAGCTAAATCGGCAAGCTCCAGGTTAAATAAGAGAAGTTTTCTCAATAAAAAGTAAGGTGGGGAGTGACCAATGAAGATGCTTAGTGTCAAGCTCTGACTTCCACATGCAAATGCACACACACACACACACACACACACACACACAAATAAAATATTAGAACAGAACAAAATAAGTTAATGTAGTGTTTATCACTGCTCCTCAGACATATTGCACATAGGGCACTATAGAACTTTGTCCAGCAGAAATGTCAATAACTTTCATTCAATAAGAACAACCCCCAAAGCCAGTGCTTGCTGGCACAAACTCAGTCTTATATGCAATAAATTGCTGAGAAGCACCCTGGCTTCTTAAATGCTCTTTGAAATGATCTTAAACTCGTTAGCTCAAGAACACAGTGAAACACTCTACAGGTATCCATTTTATATTTTACTAACAGTCACAATATTTTCCTTTCCCAAATTATACTTTGGCGTAACTTAACTCACTTCGCCTGTGGTGTTTTATTTGCAATATGTAGACATATACTTTGCTGAGTTGTAAAGATTAAAAGTCAAGGTGTGTGAAACCTTCGCGCAGAACCATAAGGCTGTGCGTGTGCAGTTAAGTGGGTGTCTCACACTTGAAACTAGAGCTGTGATTGATCAGTCCACCACGGTAGGCTTCAGCTCCTTCCTACTCGCTTGTATATAACAAACTTGCCGGCAATGACTTTTCAGCTGCTTCAATCACATTCTTTAAAATCCTTCCTGACCTGACTCCATTCTAATTATAAATCTCCTACCTCATGGAAATAGTGTGCAGTGGGAACTACATGTCAGAGTCCAAGCGAAGTGACCTTTGCCACTGGAAGCTTTCCAGTGCTTGTCTCCAGTAGGCTGCAGCAAGCATAAGCTTTTAAACACTTCCAGTACTATCAGGTAAGCAAACTGACATCTAAAGTTAAAGAAAGTCTTCCTGCTGGACCTGGTGGCAAAGGCCTTTAATCCTAGCCCTTGGATTGGGGCATAATTATCATTACATTACAGTTAAGATCCACTTACAAGTGAGTACATTCCATGTTTATGTTTCTGGGTATGAGTTACCTCACTCAGGATGTTTTTTACTAGTTCCATCCACTTGCCTACAAATTTCATGATGTTATTTATTTTTTTTTTTGAAAGCTGAGTATTACTTCACTGTGCATATGTACCACATTTTCTTTATCCATTCTTTGGTTGAGGGACATCTAGGCTCTTTCCAGTTATTTTTTTATTTTAACCTCTATTTCTTTTATTTTTACTTTTACTTTTTTAGTTATTTATTTTTTTGTTGAAAAGATTTCTGCCTCCTCCCCGCCTCCCATTTCCCTCCCCCTCTCCTCACTCTTCTCCCCCTCTCCCCACTCCTCTCCCCTCCCCCCACTCCATTCCCCCTCTCCCTACTCCTCTTCCCCTTCCCCCACTCCTCTCCCCCTTCCCCCACTCCTCTCCCCCCCCTCTCTGTGGGAAGTCCAAGGACAGGACACCCTGACTTCTCACTGGAGAGGGAAGGGGAAGGGAAGTGGGGGGAATGGGAGGGAAATGGGAGGATGGGAGGAGGTGGAAATTTTTAATTAAAAAAAATTGTCTGGGTATAGCACACATTAGCTCATTTAATTTGTCCAACATCCTAGCAAATGGGGTGTGTTACCCTAGTTTAAATGCTAAGAAAACTGATGTTAAAGGAAATTAGCCTACAGGACATTCTCAAGATTTACAGTGCATTTTGAATTCTCAAAGAGGTAGACTGACCCCAAAGTCTTTATATTCTGATTAGTAGAACAAATGGTGTATTATCAAAAGATGATTTAACCAAGAACTGAACTGTTAAAGCTACTTGATCTTCAAAACTAACCATTCTTACAGGTTCAGAGAAATGAATTTTAATTACAACCTTCCCTTGTTCTCCAGTCACAGGTATGATTGAGAGAGTGTGCCTGTGGGTGGATTTTACAAGAGGATCTTCCATCAGCTAAGTGTGCCGGCTCGGATCAGAATGTTCTGGTAAGCCTCTCTGCTCGAATGCACTCGGGTTCACATGCTCCTGCTGCACTGTTTGTTCTTTGAACTGATCACTGTTCCACCATCCTCTTCCTTCCACAGACTTCTAACAGCTTCTGCCTCTACCAGCAGACGGCAAATTCCTCAGAGAGCAAGGACTCTTCCTCCCTTACCTTTATTTGAAATACATTGTTTATTTTTTGAGAATTTCATACACGTGTATAATATATTTTGATTATATTCACCCCCCCCCACTCCAACTTTTCCTAGTTCCCTCTTCCCAGAGTCCTCTCCAAACTCCTGAATCTAATTAGTGCTGCCCACACATGTATGGGAGGAGGGCCATTGGCTGGAGCACAGTCACCCTAAAGAAATCTGATTCTGGGAACTGAGGAGATGGTTCAATGGTTAAAGTGCTTGTAAGCATGAGGACTGGAATTGGGGTCACTAGACTGGAATTGGGGTCACTAGAAAAATGATGACTGTGCTTCAAGGCCCTCCTGTAATAACAGCTTCAGAGAGGAGAAACAGGTGATTCCCAGAGCAAACTGATCAGAGAAACCAACCGGATTAGTGGGCCCGGGTTTGAGTGAGAAACCTGACTCAGTGAATAAAATGAAGAGCAATCTAGGATGCTATTACCCCTATTATCAACCTTGGAGCTCAACATTTATATATTTATATTTACGTTTATACAAACACACATGCACCAGCCTACACGTATGCCCCCCGCACACAAATGTGCATACACATAAGGCACACGTGGATAAAAGAATATTGACTATCCCCAACCAGTTATCAGCTATCTCTTCAATGAGGGACGGGACCCATCTTCCATTATCTTTATATAACCAAGTATCCAAATTGGTAATGTTTTCCAACAAGCAGCAGCCAAAGGAGGATTTCTCCAAGCAAGTGTTCACCTGGGCCATAGAGCAGGGCAAAGTATCTTAGTCTTTTGCTAAGATCAGCCACCAGGAACAATGGTGAATACTAAGGTTGAAGCCAAATAAGAAGTTCAAGTAAACCAGGCAGTGGTGGCTTATGCCTTTAATACCAGCACTCAGGAGGGAGAGACAGGTGACTCTCTTTGAGTTCAAGGCCAACCTGGTCTACAGAGTAAATTCCAGGAGATTCCGGAGTTTCAAAGAAAATTCTGATTTCTACACATCCAAAAGTGTATTTTGTACTATTCTTATAATAAAAACTTTTAAAAATAAATGTCTCCCATTTCTTGTCATTCCTATTGCCATTTCATCACAAGTATTTGTTTAATTATGCAAATTATTCTAAGACTTTTTTCCTAGCTCTAAAAAGTGAATGTGAGCTTGATACAAAAAGCATAGACTTCTAAACTGTTCCGGAGACCCAAGTCATGCTGCATGCCGTCAGGTGAGGTAAAAAAAGCCTGGGTTCAAGTTTGAAGAAAAAAATGCAAAGTGTGTAAACATATAGAATTGCTTAACAACATCTTGAGCCTTTGCTACTAAGTATGGAGGTAATTTACATCGGTAATCTTTTAGTTCTTTGGACTACAATGCTCCTCATGCAAACATTTTCTTCAACTTTCAGATAGTTAACGTTCAAAAGCATAGGGTATAAGAAGCTTATTATATATTGTATAAAAATAAAAGTTGTATGATCTTTTGGTATCATTAAATAAAGTAGTGGACTCTGTGAAGAATATTCAAGAAGAAGAAATAATCCTGCCTTAGCCAGGGATCCTCAGTCAGGGGAACTTTCCCCCAAAGGATATCTGAAATATCTGAACTTTTTTTTTTTTTATTGTGTTGATGGGACAAAGGGTGCTACTGGCACTGATGAATGACCATAGATGCTTCTAGAAATTCTAGAATGGACAGGTTAGCCCTGTAAAGGCTCATCTTGTTCACCACGTAAAGAATGCTAAGCCTGAGAAAACCTCACTTAAGAGCTACCATCTCGGGGTTTAACACAGCATGTGGTCCTTTGTGGGTTGCTGCTGGTCGCTGGGCTTCCCGCACCTATTCAGAAATCCAAGTTTGATTTACCCACAAGCCCTGGGAAGCTCAAGGGCTTCTGAATCTTCCTCTAGATTTTCAAAGAAAACAAACAAAAACCTTTAAGGAAATTTATTCCACATGTTTGGGCCTTTCCCTGGCAATGGTATCAGTTTCATCTATATTCCGATGGCTGTAGCCAGTCAGAGGCCTGTATTGAATGCCAAGAAAGGCCAAGAAATGAAGACTAGCAGAGCATTCAAAACCTACAGATGTATTCTCTGAATATCACGCAGTCCCAAGCCCCGTGTCTGAGATATCCCTGTGACCAACAAAATATTTTTGTGGGTAGTTAATAAAAGTTGATAATCGCAATAAAAACAAAGTACTCTATAGCAATATCAAGCACGAGCTCCTTTAAAATAGGAATCAGAAGAATTAGAAATCAACATTCAATACAAAACCTTCTACAAGTTGTATTGGGACCTAGCTCACCATAGTTAAAATTTCCAGGTGGATAACTAGCTTTTTAGGCACCACTTCTAACTCACAGGCGTTTGCATTGCTTGAAAATGATTTCATAGTTTTCAAACCCATCACATGTCTTATTAAAATAATTCTTTTCTAATTCAGTTTTAAGGTAATTTTAATTGCTTAAAATTTAAATTAAAATCCCATATTTTTATACAGGCAATGAAATCATTATTTGTATAAAATCAAACAATCGCTTATGAAACCAAATAGTATACAACATTCTTATACTGAAGGGATACAGAACAGCAACCAGGCAGATGATGCTAGCATTTTGGTCTTGAAGAATCTTTTAATAAATAGTCTAAAGCAAAAATTTCCATGTACTTTATTTTAGAACAGTGGAAGTGAGGGCAGCTCGCTAATAAAAGATATTACTTCTTTTCTCAAATATCTGAATATCAGAGTTTTTCAGGCTCAAATAAATTCCTGAGAGAGAGAAATAAATGCCTAGTGGCATCAGCGGATAACTCAATCAGTAGGCAACCATATTGCCAGCAACGTACATTGGCCCTGTGCTGAAAATAATGAGTAGTTAGATTTAGTGTAGCAATAGACAGCCTACTGTTCAAACCAGACTCAAAACCAATTCTTTCTTTCTCCTTTCCTGAACGCCAGAGTTCCTGTCACTAATGAGCTGGCTGGAATATGCTAAGCAGTTCATCAGCCGTACCTGTAGGCTATCGGGGGAGAGGGTGGCTGGAGGGAAATGGTGCACCGCATGGCAGAGGTGATAAAAATGCAGGGAGCCTCATAAATCTCTCCAACCCATTTACCGAGAGGGATGGAAGCTTCCCAAATCTCTCATTTAAAGGGCATTCCAGCTCAGTCTATTCTATTATGCTATCCAGTAGCCTTCTGTAGGCAAGTTATTACTGGGGAAATTGTCATTAGAAGTTTTCAGCCATCCAGCAAGACTATTTACAGAAGAACTAAGAAAAATAAGCCAATTGTGTTGCCTCTGATATTCTATTCTATTCAGAGTTTGTGTATAATCTTGGTCTTTGACATGTTGAGATTCGTAATGTCACAAATAGTCTAATGGGAGTTTGCTTTATTTAAAGTGATTTATTAAAAATGTGACATAAATTTTTTCTAGACATACACATGAGGTTTCCTGGAGGAACTGAATATATCTCAATTAAGTAGAACGTCACATTGTACCTCAAGAAAATGCCCCACGAGACACACAGAGATATCCTCCCACCTTGAATACCTTTCATGGGTATGCAAGTAACACACTCTTGCTAATTTGTATGGGTGTTCAGAAATTTATAACACTATCATGCATGTTTGGTGTGCACCTAAAGTGGGCTGCAAGCTTACCCACGTAAATATATATTTGCATCTGTTAACATTTGGAACCAGATATCTTACGTTATGACAATGACTCTAAGCCTCAGGAGCTGTGTAGCCTTTAGCAAGCCACACAGCAATTGTGTGTATATTCTCATGCTCTATTTTAAAAAAGAGACAATAAAAATATCTGCTTTGCAAAGATGAAACAAGCATTATAAGTAACATCCTGAAAACAAATCTGTCATGAAATAAGTCCCCAGGAAATATTTGTTCTGACATTGTTGCTCTCATATTTTGTTCTCCCACAAACAGCATTTAGATGAATATTGGCGCCAGAGGAAGCAGTATGTGTAGATTTGATGATAAAAGCTGCCATGGTATCTTTTCTGTTGTTCTAGAGACGTTCCGATGTCACATAGAACAGGACGAGGAAGAAAGGAGTCAGAGAGGATAAGAATCCAGTTAGGAACGAAATGTGATTTAAGTCCCAGTTTTCCCCTCTGTAAATGGTTCCAAGAAGATTCTTAAGTTATCATTACAAAAGTTGGGGCAAATATATGGGGAGCGTTAATGAAAAAGATGATTGGCACCCAACAACTGGTATGGATTGCCAATCTGTACAAGACAAGGCCTTCCAAGTGGCACTGGCATGCAGACCCACTGTGCCACATTAGATGCATCTACCCGGTGCACCCCACTGCTGGAGACAAGGGAGGAAATCGGACATGATTTCTCTTACTCACAGTGTGTGAATTACTAGGACTCTTAAAAGATGATGAATTTTATATAAAACACAAATTCTCAAAGGTGACCAAGAGCAAATGGAAAAATGGAAACCGTGATTGATAACCAATTCATCTCAGACCTCAGCCAGGCCTACTCCATCACAGCCTTGAGTAGACACACACACAGAGGAATTTAAAAACCAGATTAGCTAGGGCTGGAGAGATGGCTCAGAGGTTAAGAGCATTGCCTGCTCTTCCAAAGGTCCTGAGTTCAATCCCAGCAACCACATGGTGGCTCACAACCATCTGTAACGAGGTCTGGTGCCCTCTTCTGGCCTGCAGGCATACACACGGACAGAATGTTGTATACATAATAAATAAGTAAATAAATAAATATTAAAAAAAAACAGATTAGCTAATAGGATACCTTAGAGATACTGGGTGGCTTGACGGGGTGAAGTCTTACCCAAAATTCTAAACTGAAACCCTAAAAGATATGCTAAGTGAACACAGTTTAAATCAATGTATACCATGTACCTTGTGTTCATTAACTCACCCTCATGGCCCAGCAGAAGGAAACAGCACACTCTGCTGGGGGAACAGGGAGGATGGGAAGGGGGCTTCTCCAGCTCAACATTACTCTTCCCCCAAAGATCTACTGAGGCCATGAAATGAGAGTAAGTCCGCATGAAGAACAAGGGCAGAGTTCAGAGTCTTAGCTTGTTAACCCCTCCATCCATCCTGGAATCCAAAAATCCCTGAGCAGATGTCCCAAGTACCTGTTGCCTCATGAGGCAAGCCAAGCAAGCAAAGCGTTAATCCTACTTCAGAAAGTCGTGTGGCTGGAAACTTAACTGCTGTGGCTCTTTAAACACAGGAACACTTGGCTGCCTTGCTTTCCTTACCACAGAAAAAATTTAAAGAGGTACAGATTGTCCCCACAAGGTAGCAACTTTCAAAGTGATGGATGGTGTTTTGTGTTTAGTTCACAAATAAATAAACTCTTTTCAAGATGTTATAACCAGCTGCAGCGGGAAGATTATCTTTTCTCCAAGAAGAAGCCCTCCCAGGAGTTTTCCTGATCTCACGTGGACAGTCCTAAACACCTGTGCACACAGACAACGCTAACTAGACTCGGCAGGGTGTGAGTGTGTGTGCACACATGCAAAACATGATCTAATAAAAGTAGAGGTCATGAATTCGAGAGGGTGGAGACACCGAAGGAGTTGGAGAGAGAAAAAAGTGGACATGGATATGATGCAAATACAAACTAGACTGTTGGGAGCATTGAGACCCCAGATCCTGAATTTCTTGTAATCCCCTGATCTGAGTGCCTACAGCTGCTCTGAGCACAAGACCCTCAGGAGTTTCTGATGGCAGGAGAGTGGTTTCTGGTGGGTTTGGCTGAGGTGTGGCTATCTCTATGTAATCTTCCCCGGAACACAATAAAGGGGACATTCTTGGAGAATTCAAGGATGACCTGTGTCGCTGTCTCTCTGTTTGTGTGAGTCTGTGTATTTTAACCTCCAGTCCCCTTGCCCGAAACTCGCGAACTGGGTGCCAGTACACAGAGCGCAGACACGGGGGCACGGTGCGTGGCACTAGACCTATATGAAATTCTAAAAATTTAGAATAAATTTTAAAGAAAAGTTATAAACAAAACCTAAAGTGTAGGTCAGCATTTCTTTCACAGTGAAACTATGACCTATAAGCCTCACTTGCTAACAGATATTAGTGAGTTATGAATTGTATGCAGAAAGAACTCTGATGAATAGCTTAAGCCAATGTTACACTTAGAACCTTTCCTGGAGACTGCTAATACACGTTGATGTACAAAGTGCAGAGATGTTCTAAATATATGAAGTAGTTTATCTCAGCATTTCCCAAGATAATGTTATAACCTTAGAGTCTATCCTAATAGTCTACAAATTAGGTTATGTTATGTTTTAATTTTATATTCGTAGTTCTCATTCCCTTTTTGTAGTACACAAACTTTGTTTTTTCAAGACAAGTTTTCTCTGTACAGCCTTGGCTGCCCTGAAACTCTCTCTGTAGACCAGGCTGGCCTCGAACTCAGAGATCCACCTGTCTCTGCCTCCTGATTCCTGGAACTAAAGGTGTGCACCACCACTGCCAGACACCCACAACTTTCTGAAAACCAACTACAACAAAACGATAAGATTATGAAACAGTAATAATCGTCTAAACACAGCAAACTCTCGGACCCTATGAAGACAGAGTCGGACCACACGCCCAATGGCCAGATAAGAACAGTGCTTCGGCAGTGCTGCCCCAATCTGACAGACACTTGATTCTCCACGTTCATTGCTTTGTTGTTCATCTTTTTCAAAAGGTAGTTTACTCTTATCAGTGTTGGTATGATTTATATTACATCCCCCTACTCCCCACACCTCCGCCCCTGTTGGCTGTCAGATGGATGAGCTTTGGAACAGCTGGAACTAGCCCAGGAAAAGGAGTTCACCAACCGAGAGCAGAGGATAAACAATGAAATGATTTCCCGACATTCTAAATTCTGCCCCTTACCTCTGACATCCAAGCAGGAACACTGCGAAATGAACACGGTTCCAAGAAAAGTTTTAAGAACCCAGTAAAATGTGTTTACAAGGTCCTTCCTGAACGCTGTAAATAATACATGAGCCTCACACACAGTTTGATCGCTACCTCTTTTCCTCACGCTATGGCCATGGTGCCTTCCAACTATATAGACAACAGCAGAGAGATGTTAGGTTAACGCCAGTGTCCTTGACCCATGGGAACTGTACCAGAACCTTGTCCTGTCACCTCATACAGACAGCTTACGTCTCATGGGCTATCCATTGAAACAAACTAGTGAATTTTGAACACCGTGCACTTGGAATAAGCCAAATTGAAAAATAAAAATGTCCAAGTGCTTCACTCAGTGCATAAAATCTGGGGAGCAGCAGGCAAAATAAATTTTAAAGTGCATGTTGATTTCTGTTCTGCTGAGCCATGATTTCTTTTCATAGAAAAATAACACAAAGCTTTGAATTCCATACTTGCCAGGAAAAGAAAAATGGCTATATATATATGTATATATATATATTATGATGCAATGCATATAGATATATATGTATATATATGTATATATACACATATATGTATATATATACATATATATGTATATGTATATATACTATACATATATGTATAGTATATGTGTGTCAGTCAAAATGTCTGAGTATCTTTTTAACATAAAATCTATTTTGCTAAAAATAGTTTCTAATTCATATAGATCTTAGTGATAAAAATCTAAAATCTTCAAAAAGAAATCTCAACAGTGTCAATCAAATACCTCTTTGGACATGATTAAAAATAGGCAAAAGCTCACTGGTAAACAGAAACATCCTCTCCTATCCAGAAAAGAAGACCTTCCCTATAAAGTGCAGGGCATGGGTGCTTCAGCTGGGATTAACCAGACAAGTCTAAGCTTCGATAGTTTCAGTTTCATTTTGTTTTGTTGTCATGGTTGTGACATAAATCATAGCAATATAGAATTAAATAATTTTATTACCCCCCAAAAATTCCAGTGTGCATGTGTTCTGGACTGCCACAGTTTGTATATGAACTGTCCCCCACAGACTCACGTGTTTGAACAGTTGGTTCCCAGATGGCAACACTGCGGGAAATTGTGGGAGATTTTGGACAACAAGTCTAGCTAGCAGACTACATAGGACTACAGGGACAAGTCTTATGACTTACAGCCCAGCCCTAGCCTCATCCCAAGCCCCCTGCTTCCTAATTCTGCTGAAATGCGACAGGTAGCTGCTTCACCCTGCTGCTACCGTGAAGTCATTTCCTCTCTCTTTCCTTGCATGGTGACCCTATGTAGATACTGGAGAATTTCATACCGCAAAGTGGGAAATTGCCCTGCATTCTCTCTGCCCCTGGGAGATAGACTCTGAAGCTGAGCTTAGCAAGTAGGAGGCTTAACTGAAGAGGTAGCACCTATGAGGTAGTTAGGGAGTCAGGGTGAGAAGATAATCACGTGATGTGATTCTGACCGTGACCATAGCCAAACTTTAGTGAATCCTAATGGATCCACTCAAGAGAGAAAACCCCTCCAAGTTGTTTGCACGTGTGGCAGGGGACCAGACCTTTATTCCCTAACAATGGCCTACTGCTGGATGTGGAGCACCCTTGGGAGTTGATGAAACCTGGGCCAAGAGCGCTACCCGGAGGACTCAGCAGTGGTGTGTCAGAGGGCAACCCTCAAGGCAGCAGCGGGAATGAAGGGATGGCAGGTGGCGTTTAGACCATCCACTCCCAGTCCCTGGAGTGGGGACTGTTGCTAATCAGAGATATTGAGCTGCAGGCGCTCCTGACATTAGGCAGATGCAATGAGAAATTCATTTCATGCTTTCCTGCTCAGGTAAAATCCAAAGAAATCCACCTTGACAAAAATAAAATCAAATCTGAGAACAAGCTTGGGGGAAAGTAATAAATGCAACTCGCTTGTGAGATAATGAACATCTGCAGATGTCTCTAAGTGTGAATTTAGTTGTGTTCTTATGCACCTATGCACATACCTTAGATGCTAAGATTTTGAAATTTAAACTAGCAATATCTGGGGCCAGAGAGAGTGGCATCGCCCTGATAAACACATAGCAAATGAAGGATTTTCCATGCTGTCCCCTGCTTAAGACAAAATAAAAGGGATGCCCTTGCAGAGAAGAAAAATGAATGCATATGAAATTTGGTTTGACAGTAACATTTTATTTCCTTCCTATTCTAATGTGTTGACTGTGGAGGCGATCCTGTTCTAAACCCCTAATCTGAATAAAATGTAAAATATTCATTCCTTTTTCTGTATTTCTCATTATCTTTGCTGCATCTCAGCTGGAATATTTTGTCACCATCTCATATCGAAGATGACTCATGCTTCCTCACTGAATTCACTCCCAGCCTGTTGCCAGAGCTGTAGCTACTATAATACAGGCTTCATAGACACAACTGACTCTTGGGTATATTCCTTAAATACATCTAAAAAGCAGGACATTTTTATGATCTTTAAGTCAAAATTACAAAATGATAAAAACATTAAATGATTTTCATTCTGATTTTATTTGAGGTACACATGGCAAATAAACATGCATATATTTAAGGTAGGCAGCATAATTGCTTAGGATAAGACATGAATATAATATAAAATCTTATTCTAATCAAGCTAATTAAAGTATCCATCACATCATAGAATTGTCATTTGTGTGTAGTGAAAACCTTTACCATCTCTTAGAATTTTCAAATACACAGTACCATACCAACTAAAGTCAGCATATTATATGCTAGAGCTGGAGAACTCCATCCTTTTTAACCGAGACCTTGAAGCCATTGATTGACATTTGACATTTCTCCATTCCCACATCCTATCGCCTACTTCTAGTCCCCACCATTCTGCTTTCTGGTTTTGAAAACTTGTGACTATTTCAGATTCTGCTCACAAATTAAGTCATGGAATATTCCTGCAGCTGTACTTGCATTATTTCTCTTAGCACACTGTCTACAAGTATCATCTGTATGGACATTAAAAAGAAAGAGAAAGAACATATGATAATTATTTTCACTTTATTAATTTTCACTGCTAGCAGCTCACTGCTCTTTGTATTTGTCCTGCAAAAGGCTCTCCTAAAATCCCATACTCAAACAGGGAAATTGATGTCACCAACAAAGGTGCTGTGTGGATTATGAATGGTAATGAAATCAGCTAGGATGGCTTACCTTGCTAAAAATTTACCCATATTATCACATGTTTGTGTATTCCCTCACTCACCCACAGAATGGCACTGGTTGACCCCATGGTTGGCCTATTGTGCACAGGGCTACAGTAACATTGAGAGTGCCACTATTGTCTCCAAGACACTAATTTTATTTTTTTAAATATATAACCAGAGTTGGGCTTGCTGGGTCCATTCTTAAATTCTTTAGGGCCATCATACTGTTCTTCATAATGTTTGTATCCATTAACATTCTCAGCAATAGAATATAAGGGTTCACTGTTCTCTATATCCTCATTAACACTTGTTTGCCTTTTTGATGTCTTCCTAATTGGACTGAAGTAAAATATCACTTTAGGTTTAATTTAGATTTCCATAGTGATTAGTGAAATGGACCACATTTCATAGACTTGATGGCTCTTTGTACATTTTTTTAAAATGTCCTTCTTCTTCTTCTTCTTCTTCTTCTTCTTCTTCTTCTTCTTCTTCTTCTTCTTCTTCTTC
>NC_022009.1:110760309-110769351 GCF_000317375.1 Microtus ochrogaster
GTTTAGTTTTCTTTCAAGACAGCATTTCATATCCCTGGCTGTCCTAGAATTCACTCTGTAAACCAGACTGGCTTTGAACTCACTCAGAGATCCATCTACCTTCCCCTGCCTTCTGAGTGCTGGGATTAAAGGCAGGTGCTACCACTACTTGACTATTGCCCATTTCTTTAAAAAGGCTGTTTTGTTATTGTTGTGTTGTTGTGGGGTTAGAAGGGGTGTTGGTTGGTTGGTTGATTGGTTGGTTGGTTGATTGGTTGGTTGGTTGGTTGGTTGTTTGGTTTGGGGGCATTGGCTACATGGTGAAGGTTGTTATGTTTAATAAGGCAGAGTTTTTGATATATTGTTTATTGGTTGGTTGGTTGGTTGTTTGGTTTGGGGGCATTGGCTACATGGTGAAGGTTGTTATGTTTAATAAGGCAGAGTTTTTGATATATTGTTTACAAATATTTTCTCACTCTGTGGTTGCCTTTCCATAGATTTTAAGTGGTACAATTTGGGGTTACAAATATCAGCCAATTGTAAATCATGCATATTTTCCTCAAAAATCTAAGTCATACACTTAAAATACGTTGAACAAGCTATCATAAATGAAACACGTATTGAGAGAAAAGTCTCAAACCATCACTTCCAATCTACCCATTTTGTAGATAAGGAAAGAAAAGCAAGAAATGTGAAACCAATCAACAGAGCACCTAGAACTTAATCAGTACCACAGCATCACAAGCATCTAGTTCCCAAAGCAGAGAACCTTATGTGTTTCTGTTTTCTTCCTTAACCACAGCTAATAACTATTTACACCATTACAGTTCTTGGCGTCATTGCTAACACTGATGTTAAATGGGATCCCTGCTCTGGTGTTTTGTGCAGGACACAATGCACTGTGTCCATTTTATATCTTTGACTGACCTGATTATATATTTATGTTCTGCAGCGCATGAAACAGGTAGATGCGGTTAGCTGCTCACAACCATAAGTGCATAGGAAGGATAAGCTCTTTCCCTGAACCATGAGCTGACTCCAGGAGAGCAATGTGCAGAGGAAACGGGAGACTCAAACAACCCAGAAATATTCTGCCTAGAAAGAGGTTTCTAACTTGAGAGGATGCAAGGCCTAGAACCAGTGCTGATCGTCTGGCATAAAAAAAAAATTAAAACCAGAATACGATTTAAATCTGTAAAGCATTTTGATGTTTGGCTGACATGGCAATTCAATCTTCATTGTATTTTCCCTCATTTTCTTCAGAGCAGCATTTTGTATTGAGCTTTGAAAGAAAAAGAAATACAAGGCAAGAGAAATCTATAACCATACATCCCCTCCCGCACTGAAAGTGTTCTTTCTTTGCCTCTTTTCTATTTTATTCTAGGTTTCACATGTACAAATATGTATTTATTTCTTATTTCATATAAGATATTTCACGTAATTTTATCCTCAATTCTAGGCATGATACACTGCTGCCTCACGTATTTGGTATGTTATTTATGGCAGATTAGCTCATTCTATAAGTATGAAGCCAAAGTGAAAAGTTCATTTGCAGTGAGAACCAATGTACTTTCCACTCTGATCTGAGGAGTGTTCTCAGATGTTATCACAAAACCTAACTACCCCTCCAGGAAATGACAGTTTAAGACAAACAACTCAGATAATGCATGAGTGAAGGGCTTCCTGCTGGCAAGTCTCTTCTGACATACCTTTCAAGACAGGGCACCTTCTCCACCCACACAGGGCCTGTCCTGGCACTTCCTAAAGTCGACCACTCTGCACTCTGCTAAAAGAGGAATGTAAACACCAAGCCAACCGCAAGCCTTTGTCTGCAAAAGTGTCCTGCCTAGAGATACAGTGGTATAATAATGGTACAAAGTTTGTGGGAGTGGCCAACCACTATCTAGTTTGACTTCAGACCCATTTCACAAGATGGAACCCACCCTCATCACTGCTTGGGTGACCAAGAATTCGACTGAGACTAGACAGGCCAGGGACCTAGAGTAAACTCAAATACTGCTGTTCTAAAGGGGTGGGGGAGTACCAAAAACTGACTCCTAAATTACATTCTGACATTCTGCTCTGATCATTGAGTGCCTTGCTCGGTCACCATTAGAGACGCTTCCTCCTGAAGCAGATGGGAACAAACACAGAGACACGGAGAGTGAGAGACCCTGGAACACCCAGTGCTAAATGGATGTCCACATCAAATCCCTCCCACATGGAGCTCAGGGAGCCCTGTGGACCCTGTGGAAGTGGAGGTGTAGAGCCAAAATGACGGAGACCAAGACAACAAAACCCTCTAAATCGACATGATTGAAGTTCATATGAACTTACAGATACGAAAGGAGCATGCACAGGGCCTGCTCAGGTCTACACCAGGTACTCATATATATATATATATATGATGGTTTCCAGTTTAGTGTTTTTAAGGGATTCCTGAGTGTGTCTCTGATTCCTGTGCTTTTTCTTGGACTCTTTTCCTCCTCTTTGTCTCTTCCCACTCTGATGTGACGGTTTTTATTTTATCTTTTTATGTTTTACTTTGTAATAAAACAAAGTAGCAAAATGTATTATTATTTTAAAAAATGCAAAATGAGATTTGCATGGTGACATATGTCTACAATCTCAGCACTTGGGTAGCAGGGAAAGGAGGATGGGAATCAGGCAGGAGGAGGATTGCTCCAAATTGAAGGCTAGTGTGATCTGTAGAGCAAGGTCTAGGCCAGCTAGGGCTGCACAGTGACACTCTCCCACAGTAGAAAAGTTTGTGTTCCATTTGGAAAATAAATAAAATATTACCCCCCCCAAAAAAGGTATAAAATATTAAATTTTAAATGTTTATAGTGCCAAACAGTCAACCCTGAAAAACATACATATAAGTAACATTTGAACTGAGCAGGTTATATGTAGAAATATCTATGTATACACATATATATGCATGCGTGCAACAGCAATCGGTGAGAAAAAAAGGCCACAAATTTCAAGAAGAGCAGAAAGGGGTAAATGAGAAGATTTGGTGGCAGAAGAAATAAAAAGGAGAAATATTGTAATTATAATCTCAAAATCAAAATTTTAAAAAATATGTTCATAATTTTGTTTAAAATTATTTCATAAATAACATTATGATTGTAGAAGATATTTGGATATAACAATTAACTTCTTTCCTCAATTGTTTTATTTAAAACTTTTTTTTAAACCGTCTCTACATAGTTCAAATCCCTGTGTCCTAAGTGTACATGCAGTATCTTTAAAAATAGGGACTTCAACCTCTGAGAGACAACTAAGGGCTATATCAATAATCTATATTGTTTTGGGAGATGATGAACTACTTTGTTGAAAGGAAGCTTCTCCTGTCTGTTTAGGGTTATTCCTAACTTTATTTAAAGGGTGGGTGTGTACATATATGTATTATTATAACTTTAGGCAAACTTAAGATAATGTGATTCCTTGAGGCTTTTATCAAGCAACTTTGGTGTTATTTGTCCCTCTTTCCTCCTTCTTAAAACTATTATTTTAATAAAGCTGTGTTTCATTAGTGAAAAAAATAAAACCATCTCTATTCCACTTACCCTTGCTTAAGAGATGTCAAAATGAGACAGCTGGACCTGCTCCTGCAGCCTTGGAACTGTTTTCTAAATTCTGCTTCTTCCAGGAACTTCGTGTGTCTCCACCCGTCTTCATTCCTTTATTCTCTGAGCTCGCAGCACCAAGAATGGATCAATAACTGGCCAGTATAGTCTCCTTTATGGTGGTAAACATCTGCTTTCCTGCTATTCGCTGCTGCAACACTGGCAGCCTCACGGACCCAGTCGGATCACAAACGTCTTGAAATCAACTAGGTTTTTTTTTTATGTTTTCCGTTGCAAGTAACCCTTACACAAGAGTGGTCTATTCCATCTTCTTGCCTTTCTGTTGCCCTTTGACAGCTGAAAATAACATTACAAGTAAAGAAAACGACAAATTGAAATTCTATCAGAACTGAAGATGCTGACCAACACGTGAACTACTCAGTACTATTGTTACCAGACTTAGCTCAGTTTGTCTGTCCCACATTCTGACGACCACTGAAACCACAAGGAATACAAAAGAAGAAAATGTTTGTTTGCGAAGTGCCAAGGGTGTGGTGAGAAGGGAGAGAATCTCAAACCACCTCCTAGAGGGAAGGATTTGCTGATAGTGTGGGCTGAGGCATGAGAACGGCTGAATGAATGAAGCTTCAGCACTTCCCACAGATGGAGACTTCGTCTCTCATCAACTAGTTAAAAGCAAGAAACTAGGAGCAGGTGGAGGTGGATTCTGGGGCACTTGTTCTGAAAAAAAAAAAAAAGCAAGCCGGTTTTCCCTCCATTTTAAGATATTCATACACAAATACTTAATTCATAGTTACTATATAATAACAAGTGAAAAGGCTAATCGTCATTAGCATACATGCATAATATGATCTGGATACTTAAATATTGGTAATCCGTATGAAATCATGGGAGATAGTGTCATTTCCTCAGTAATTTTCAATTTCCAATGAGTTCATATGGTTGAATGTAAACTAATCATTCTTGTCTGTCTGTGGCCATACCACCCTGAATACACTTGCTCTCATCTGTCTAAATTAGTCCTGCTTGGTTCTATACATGGATAATACTGGTACATTGATACTCTTTATGTTTAGTGGGCCTTTCCCTATTTTCCTTTAGTGATTACTTTATTTGAAATTATAAAATTGAAGCTATTCTGACCTTCTAAATATTTTAATAAGGAATCCTTTTGTAATGCTTATTAAAGAGATAGTTTAGCCACAGGATGCCTGTCTCCCAGCCTTCCAAAGACTCAGTCAAGTTGCTGCAGCTGGTACAGCTCTGCCGATCTCGAAATGGCAGCTCCTTAGCTTCTAACCCCCTCTAGCGAGCAGCAGAGCGCAAACTCATTCTTGAACACTCTTGAAGATAGAGGACCTCCGTAGCCACAGCCAACCCTCAATCAATAACAGCATTGCTCCAAATAGGTTTTAGTTACACAAATAAGTTGCAAGCAAGCCTTCCTAAATGGGCTCCATTTTTATTTTTCCTGGACCAAATGACTCTGGTGTTTCTTCTACTCGTAAATCCAGCTCTTTAATTCAACTTAAATTACAAAGACACAAAGTAAAGAATACAGTCCCATGCTTACAGCATCAGGGGCTAATTAGGTCTTCTGCCACCTTCCTAATTTCAACGCAAGGAGTGTCACCCACTGAAGATGGCGTAGGCCAGACATACGTGCATGACTGAGATGAAGAGCCAGTGAGAGTTAAATATTGGAAGGCTGAGGGTGACAATTCAGCGCCACAACAAGGAAGCTCAGGGCCTACACAATTGGCTCTCAGTGTTGACATGTATTCAGAAATTGAGTAAATCTCAGTCCTTTACAGAATTTCAATATAGCCAGTTGGGACTTTACATTTTAATTAGATGTGACTCTTCTGTTGAACTTATGCCATAAGTTTTGACTTGCACAGTTTTCAATTTGGCAAATTGAATCAATAAATGAGCATCGAGTAATATGCATTCATTTTAAACTTATGCATTATTCATTTCCGAAATGTTTTCTGCATTTTAAGTGTATCTGGAGGCTTGGTTGGCACTTTCAAAACTTACCTTCCCTTTGCCGGGAAGGTCTTCAGCAGCCACTCCACAGGTCCCTTTCCCTTGACACTGGGCTTTATCTGCTGGCTCTGTGCCTCAGTTAACACATTCTCAACCTTTCCTACGTTTGCTGATCTGACAAACATTTACTATGTTCCTATTAGATGGTCACTGTGCTTTGTCCTGTATAAAGAACTTATCAAAGGGGGAACTCAAAATTTTAACCGATTATCCACCCAGGATAGCTGGGAGGAACAGCTTTAAAAATGAGAGGACACTTGACCTGTCAACCCCAAAGCTTTTCTCTGCTCATCCCTACCCTCGGTCTCTTCTGTTCCAACCTTCTCCTCCAAATGTTTTTCTTATTTGTTTGTTTGTTTGTTTTGGTTTCTTATTCCCTGGCATGCACACTAAAGTAAGGTGAAGAAGTCAGTCAGATGCAAAGAAAATGTTATACCTAGAAAATAGAGACATTAAAAAAACAAAAAAAGCAAGAAACAAAAAAAGGATGGAAAGACAAATACATTTTACGGGCACAGGATTCACATGGGAGCAACAGATGCCTACATCTTGCCTTCATAGTAGGATGTTTGTGCAGTCCAAAAGCAAGGGTATCAGTTGTGTAAAAAGACATTCACATGCCAAGAGCGCAAGTTAAAGTCAATCTTTCTTTCTACCAGGCTACAGGGCAGGAAAGAAGAGCTGCCTCTATACCTTCTGCCTCCTGCCCAAAAAGAACAGACCACACTCCCTAGACTCCCCCAGCAAACTGGTAGGCATGTACTCATGATCACTTGCTGTGTGTCATGGTGTCTCACACGGATTTTTCTTCATAAAACAGAATAAGATGGATTTTTCTTTAGTGTCTCTGACAATTTCTTGTTCAATTAAAAGTGAATTAGGGTAGAATAGATCTGAGCACACAGTCTTCTGGGGACATAGGCCCATCGTACATCCCTCATGTAACAGGGGAAACCTGAATGGATCTAAACACATGGGGAGACAGGCGCTCACAGATCTTTACAGCTATTCCCACCAACTCTTTTGAAGTCTTACTCAAAAGACATGACTTTCCCTTTTCTTCTTTCTACCTCGCTTTTGTATTTTGGCCAAAAGCTTTGCCTGAAACCCTGGGCTTTCTTGGTGTTTTTCTGAAAACAGTTGTTTGCTGACTTCTGTACCTAACTCAAGAGGCATGACTTCCTCTCCTCTTCTCCATCCCCTTCTTCCTAACAACAACCAACACTGAAAAAAAAAAAGCCAACACTGGCGGCTTCATCTACCCTGATGTTTTTCTCTCAAATTCTAACAAAAAGGAGAGAAGATGAGGAGGAGGGAGAAAAGGAGGAGAGGGAGAAGAAAACAAAGTGGAGAATAAGCATCCTCTTCCCTTGTTGACACCCTCCTTTCCTCCCTTGCTCCTCTTTGGCAGACTCCTAGCTCTTTTGCCCCTTGCCTCTCCAAACCTTCTGGAAAGGGTTGGACTTAATCCTTCTAATAGAATTCAGGTGCCATTTAATCTCAGCTTTCCAGTTCCCTCATCTAAAGAGTGGAATAATAATGCAGCTGAGTATCTAGCAATAATGAGGATCTGTTAGGCAATTTTGTCATTGTGTGGACATCATAGGGTACACTTGATACACTTATACCACCCTGCATGATCTAGGTCATCCATGTTAGATAAAAGAAGAAAAACAGGACATGGTCCTTATTTTCAGAAGAGCATTCAATTTTCTCTCTTTGTCTAAAAACAAAGTCTGAAGGTCAAATTTATTGATTCATTGACTCAAAACATCTTAAACATCTTCTGTTCTTGCTCTGAGCAGGACAAGGCAAGGTCTTCTGAAAGGGGACGCTGAAAGCATCAGTGTACAATGCCACATAGTAGCCCACCAGACCAAAAATGTGCAGTTAGTGTATCCATGAAGGCCCCTTCATAAAGGACTGACAACCAAAACTGAAGCTGTGAAATTATGGAGGGTGCTGAACCAAATCTGTGATTCCAGAGCTGGCTGTGTATAAGTCCCTTGTCCAGACACTCTGATTGACTACACTAAGCAAAGGTTTTAGAAGCACGCTTTTCTAAGCTTCCCAGTGTGGATCTGATAAACCTCACCTCAAGTTTTCAATTCTCTGACCATCTTTAATGCCCCCTTGGTTCCTCCTTTGCCTCCTCTTTACCATCTCCCTTTTTCTTTGGTGCTGTGAGTTGAACTGGGGTTCTTGGGCTTGCTACACTAGTGCTCTATTACCAAGAGACCCCTCAAGCCTTTCAATGCAGAAGGCCCCAGTGACTGCGAAAGACAATCCAGGGCAAGAGAGCCAGGACTTGCTATTAGTTCAGCTCAACCCAGAGCTGAGAATCCTGAAAATTTTGAAAATGTATGTGATGTCTTCATTCTAAATATGGAATTTTAAAGATGTGAGTGTGCACAAATGAATACATGTATATATCGCATACTCATGCAAGCATTATGATGTCAAGTATTATAGACACGAGGACTTTAAAAAATTATTTCCATATCTTGGAAGGTGAACATCCAAACTAGGGGGAGGACCTAAGACTTACCACAGGGCAGGGCACCCTGACTGCTCTTTGGACTGGAGAGGGAGGGGGAGAAGGGTGGGAGGAGGGGGAGGGGGGTGGGAGGCTGGGAGGAGGCGGAAAACTTGTTTTTTTTTTCCTTTTCTCAATAAATAAAAAATAAAAAAAATTATTTCCAAGCAGTATCTACTGTTCAGACTTTCAGAAAACAACACACGATGAATGATTGTTTTGAGAAACATCTCAACATTTATAGCTATTGAACAGAAAATAACATGTGGCTTAATATTACCATGATTTTGTTGAAAACTCTAAAGCTAATCATTAGTATTCTTCTCTTTGGGGGGAACCAGCTTAAGAGCCAAACGGATAGCAAAAAGCTTCACATTAGATGGAAATATTTATTATAACCGTCAAGGGCAACAAGCACTTAAAAATGAAATTCATCAAGTGTACTCCTTCTGGTCATTTGTTTATATCCATATTTCTCTGGAATATGTACATGTCAACTCAGAACTAGCAATTTGCTATGATATTTTGTTTTAAATAAAAATGTCTAAAATTCTTGAGGGGAATAGCCTATTTGTATCTGAAATAAAAATATCAGTGTAGTCCTGTTGATTACCTTCGGATCTCTCTTTTGTTTCATTTTGTTTTGTTTTTATTTAAATCCCCAAAAGAATGCAGGAGTGTGCTGTTTGTACAAATTTCAGAATAGCAGTCTTTATGGTGGTTAATCTTGGCTGCCAGCAAGACTCAGAATCACTAAGGAAGTGGACTTCTGGGCATGTCTGTGAGGAGTTTTCTAGACTAGGTTAACTGGGGCAGAAAGACGCACCCTAAACACGAGCGGGACCACATAGGCTAAACAAAGGGAGAATTAAAAGGAAAAGGGAG
>NC_022009.1:110770296-110772626 GCF_000317375.1 Microtus ochrogaster
CTGGTCCTTGTATCCTCCCCACCAGTACCATTCCTGTGATATATGCTCTGTATTTTTAATATGTTCTTACAGCCAACTCACTCCGCTTTCTGTCCTGTTTTGTTTTGTTTAATTCTGTGTGAAATATTTTCTGATACACACAGGCACAAGATCAGAGCTGACATTTATTTTCAGATATAGAAACTATCATTCTGATCTTGGACAAATAGAAGAGAAGAATAACAGACAGAATCAACTGGGTCTTTGAATACCCTTAATGGGTCTAATCCGAATTGAAATTGGTATAATTGGTTCAAATTCACTGTTGGCACATACACTACCGCTTTGAGTCCTGTGACATCACGGTGGAGCTGGTCAAATGGAAGCTTCTGGAGCTGCCTCCCAGCCAGAGGAAGAGAATAACACCAAATGTATCAATACCAAGAGGAAGCAGATGGCCAGAAGTGATGGCATTTTGAGGATGGATAAGATTCAAGGGTAATGGTCTCCATCACATCTTTATTTAATCCCCCAATTTATCCTCTGCAGAAACCAAATAGATTCTCGAATAGAATATTGAAAATCTATCCCCACAGAAGCCCCAGTTTCAGCTGTGGGACCAGATGTGGCATTTTTCTCTACAGATTCACACAACCTCGGGCATATGGAACATGGCCACAGGTTTGTCAAATGTCATCTTTTTTACTACAGTCAGAAAAGAGGATCAGAAACCATTTGCATTCTCATGAAATAGACAGCAGGTTCCATTTACCGTTCCCCAGAACTGTGTCAACTCCCCTGCTCCTGGCAAAATTCACTCCAAAGCCATATGAATCAGACATAACACATTGATTCATTAATCCTGCAACACTGCAGTGATTTGGGCTGAATGAATGAGAAACATTGCATGCTGGAGACCTTGCTAAGCCTTACAAAGGCTTTTAAAGGCCATATCAGAAATTTGAAACTCTAACAGGGAAAAGCATACCAATTAATGCTCTCCAAAGGGGGAAAAAAAAACAAATTCTGACATCTTCTTTTCTTCTATCCTCTTGTTAGAGAGCTTTGTATTGATATAGCAAACACCTAAGATAATTTTTTTTTTTTTGGTTTTTCAAGACAGGGCTTCTCTGTAGCTTTGGGACCTGTCCTGGAACTAGCTATTGTAAACCAGGCTGGTCTCGAACTCACAGAGATCCGCCTGCCTCTGCCTTCCAAGTGCTAGAATTTATAGAGAGAAAATATCTCCAGCTGATTACACCACCATCTTGATCTGTTGAGGGTATAAGGCACACCTGTGCAAAAGACAGATTCACCACAAGCCCATAGGCAAACTAGGATGCACACAGTGCCCATCAGCTCATGGGGACAAAAATCCAGATTCTCTTCCCGTGCAAATAACAACAACACAAGAGGAATCTAGCAACCCATTAAAGAATAAGCTCAAAAATGAGCCAAACATGACACACAACAAGTAGACTTTATTCCACTCTATAAAAGCTTCCCTAGAAAAGGCATTTTATCTTATGAAAACGATGGCAAATGCATGGTCATTTTAATTAGGCCTTATTCAGAAATCTGTAACAGTCCTTATTTTTGTGCCATCACAGAAACTCAGTTTACTGCACGCTTGTCTACATTTGCCTGTCGCATTTCAAGACTAATGACTTTCCAGAGCAACCATCCTGACAGGAATCACACCACTTTGCGGCATGCTGTTGCTAGGCTGCAGAACTCCTTCCCATGTCTGACATGTGTTGCTTCCTCTGGCTTACTCGTCTCACCTGAACCTGACAAGGACTACTTGGAACTTTTCTGCTACCTGTCTAAGAGGGAACACACACCATGAGACTAGTTTAAGAGACACTTACAGGTGAACAAAAGTTGTAGCATTAACTAAGAACAATCTTTATTGTTCTAAAGTCAATTGTCTAAAAATTGACAATCGGTGTCAGAACTAGAATGTGAGGCTCCTGCAGGGACACCTACCTAGAGGTCAGGAAATTATTAGGTGGAGTTTCATTATGACAATGTACTTTGCCCCCCAAAGAAGTCATTAGCTATATTAATCAGCTTGCCCTAGAAATATAAAATCCCAAGTCTCAGCTCTTCTCCTGTTCACTGACCTTCTGTTCTCCTTGATACTTGTTATTTATGTTTGTTTCTTCTGGCATACAGCATCAGTTTGGGGTCTCATCCAAACAACAACTAGGGCTTGGGAAACAGCAGAACAAATCAAGAGCCTGCTGTGCCAGGGTGAAGACTTGACTTTGGATCCTCAGAACCCACGTAAAGTCAAGGGCAGGAACACACATCTGGAATCACAGTGCTTTTGCAGAGAGTTGGTGGGT
>NC_022009.1:110773365-110775248 GCF_000317375.1 Microtus ochrogaster
GTTCAGAAACTGAGTTCAACAAAATGGTCAGCTGATGCATTTAAAGGAGAAAGTCATAAAGATTTATGCATGTGTGCATAAGCACAGGAGACATCTCAGATATGAAGTCTGAAGAAGGGTCAGAGAGTTGAATATTAAGCACTCTCCTAGAACAGGTTTGTTGCACAGCTATCTTCTCTGAACAGAAACATCCCAACAGTACCTCAAGACTCAGGAAGCAAACAAAACAGAACTTAAAAGTCTCAGGAAGGTCCTGAGATTTAGGAAGTTTCCAGGGTCCCTTCCTAAGGTTATGCAAGCAGTAACAATTGCTGGAGAAAGAAGGCTCTCAGTTGCACCCAGCTTTCTTCACATCATGCAAAGAATTCCAGGGATGAATTTTTCATAAGTTGTTGTCCATGGTGGGATGGGCTTTTAGTGACTTTGAGACACCCGTGCTCCTCTCAGGGACACTCAACCTTACTCCTATAACTACTGGTTCAGTAGCCTTACTCCTATAACTCTTGGATCAGTAGTTGGACTTGGATCATCGTTTCCAGCACTTTATATGGAGTGTACAGATATTTGATCCCTAAAAAACGTCACACAACAGAGAGGAAAAGAAAGGATGAGGCAGTAACAGAGGGTAGTAAATTCCTTTGGGTGAATTAAATGAGCTGCGGAACTAAAATTAACCTGAGACCTGGAGGTGAAGTGTGATGCTTGAATTTCGGTAGGAGAATTGTGAGCAATTACAGAGTTCCTGCTTGGTGGGTCTAAAGTGTGAAAAGAAGGAAATTCTGGAGACAGGCCCTCCCTGTGTTTCAGAAAGGAGGTTTGAAGAGGAGCTCAGTTTGAGAAATGGCCAAAAAGATTCCGATTCTGAGACTGATTTTCCAACTCAGTTTGTCAAATGTCGCACTTTGGGATGTCATCTTTCTGTGCCCCAGGAAAAAAATACAAGCTTTTTTTATATATATTTATGATTTTAACCCTCAACATGGAACACTTGCAGCCAACAAAATGTATGGATATTGTCAAACTTATACAATAGTCAGTGTTTGTCTGGTGTCCTTCAACTAAATTCAATTCTAACACTAACCAGAATTAGCTCAGAAGCTGCAGGCTAAAAGTTGAGGTCCACTGACTTTCCTGACCTTAAGCACAAGTCACAAAAGTAGCTCTTTGGTTATGCACAACTTCTGTCTGCATACCAGTTTCCCAGAACCCCCTCCTAGGCTCTGATCATTTTCCAGACCAGTTCACAGAACTAAAGAAAGTTCTTCAATCCTGTTCCCCATGTATTATAAAATCATACAGCTGAGGGATAACCACAAGCATACTGGGCAAAACTTCATAACCTAGGTCTAATTGCTGCTTGTGACTAAACATAATAAAAGGTGGATCCTTTAGAAATATTCTGTAACTAAGATTGCTTACACAGACTTTTTCTCCACTCCAATTTGTCTCAATGACTAGTGTCTAGAGCAATAAATCCAAACTATTATTATTTTATTGATTGTGCTCCTCCTTGTCTATCACAAATATATAGCAGTTTAATCTGTAAATGGTTCTATTATCTCAAGTTTTATTATCTCCTGTTTATCTACTTATTTCAATATGAAGTAAACTATAACGTTCATTCACATAACAATTTATTTATGGTGTTAAGACTCAGCTCACCAAGGCCAGTTGGACTGGGACTGAATAAGCATGGGATAAAACCAGACTCTCTGAACATGGCGGACAATGAAGGCTGGTGAGAAGCCAAGGACAATGGCACTAGGTTTTGATCCTACTGCATGAACTGACTTTGTGGAAGCCTAGCCTGTTTGGATGCTCACCTTCCTGGACCTGGATGGAGGGGAGAGGACCTTGGACTTCCCACGGGGCAGGGAATCGGA
>NC_022009.1:110775348-110784675 GCF_000317375.1 Microtus ochrogaster
GGGGAGAGGAATGGGAGGAGGGGGAGGGAAATGGGAGGTGGGGAGGAGGTGGAAATTTTTTCAACAAATAAATAAATAAATAAATGTAAAATAAAATTTAGACTGACAAAAAAAAAAGAATCATTATTCCCATTTTAGAGACCAAGTAGCTGTTCTGTACATTTCTGTGACTCATATCCACAGAAGATTCACACTATGGATTACAGTAGTCACCTCTGTCCTTTGTAGAGACAGAATGGAACAATGTTAAAATAATTAATCCCAAGCACACATGGCAGCAAAAAATATTCAAAGTAGAGTGAAGGGAGCATTTACATCACAGCTGCGGTAACATCTGTGTCTGCCACTCTCATTATCTCCATGGTGTGTGCATCTGTTTCTATTAGCTGACTTTTTTCCCGAATAGAAGATTGTTTTCCCACTCACCCACATGCCTATATTTTATTTTTCACCTCACAAAAAAGCTATGTTGAAGACAAAACACCTAGTACTCCAGAATGTAACCTTAATCTTGAAAACATAGAAGCCATTTTGATACAAGGTGGGTGTTTATTCCAAGGTGATCATCCCTGTAAGAAGAGAGAAGAGAAACACACAAGAAGAGCACCATATGATATCAGGTGCAAAGAACAGAGTTGAGACTACAAACCAAACAACCCCAAGGGTCAACAGGTACCACCTGCAGCTGAGCAGCGATAAGGAAGATGTCTCAGAGGAAGCGTGACCTGATAGCTTCCAGACTGTGGGAAGATGCACTGCTAATGCTTTACTACACCTACTGTGGGCAGATTGCAACCTCTCCAGGAAACTATAGACCTTGTCATTTGTATGAGGTGCTGAACACTGTGGATTTTATATTTGTATGTGGTGAGTTTCATAGCAGTATGGAAATTTATTCTAGAATGTAATTAGACAGTGAGTTTTTTCTTTAACTTGTCTTTTATTTCCCTCAGGATGGACCAAAAGGAGCTATTAGTCTCAGACTAGCAAAAATGACTTACCGGGTAAAGGCACCTGCCACCCACCCTGAGGACCTGAGTTTGATCACTGGAATCAACATGAGGGAAGAAAAGAACTGACTCTCACAATTTATTCTCTGACTTGAACATACACACTGTGATACATGCGCGCGCACACACACACACACACACACACACACACATGCACACACACACAAACTTTAAAGAAATAATTTTAAATTTTTAGGGAAAAAAAAAGAAGCTGTTGATCTGAAGCTGGAATGTCCTATGAAAGTGACACTTCTTGGAGCTCTACTCAGTGCTCAGATCTTACAAGTTTCCCCATCCCTGATGGGACTAGAGACACAGGACAGCGTGAGCTCCAGAAACAACTTGGATCAAGCTTTCTGAAGATCTTTCCATGGACTCTAGTACTTTCTCGTGGCTGTGCAGAGTCCTCAGCAGTAATCAGAGAAGGCTGTGCACATCTCCGGAGCCATGTGTTGCTGATTCTCCTCTTGTGCTCTGTCTCATGAGTTCTAGGCCTCTCCCTACATCCCATCCTCTCCCTGTATCTCACCCTCTCCCCGTATCCCATCTTCTCCCCAAATCCTATCTTCTTCCCACATCCCATCCTCTCCCCACATCTTATCCTCTCCCCACATCCCATCCTCTCCCTGTATCTCACCCTCTCCCCGTATCCCATCTTCTCCCCAAATCCTATCTTCTTCCCACATCCCATCCTCTCCCCACATCTTATCCTCTCCCCACATCCCATCCTCTCTCTACATCAGTAAGACATCTTGGCCCTGTCCTGGAAGCTACGTTTAGACCATAAGCTCGATCAGCTAGAGGATTCATTTTATTGATTATCCTTTTCTAGATTACACCCACCTACTTTCTCTTATACAAAGTCTAGAAACCTCTATTGCATATAGTTTTCATATTTTGATGGCACCAATTGGTTTTTCTGTAATATCTCCGAGGAAAAAAAGATACCAAGATTAAAAGAGAGGGCCTGGAAGATCAGACCCAAGGAACCCAATCTAATAACATCTTGTGTTACTGGTGACTGCTGGATGCATACTGATGACAGGAACCACATTCTGCTGTTTAAGCAATTTCATCAGCCAAGCAGAATGACAGACGCCCAAAAGAGACAACAGGCACAAGTTTTTCTACTCCCTCCTCTACACAATTTTGACATTCTCAGAACTGTAGTGAATTAGACCCAAGTGAGGGAGACAGGAAGCCTTCAGATGACAATTGAAAGCAGATTTCTTCTGTGCTGTGGTCTGTGGTACGGTAATTAGAAACCAGGAAATTCACAACGAATAAACTGGGCAAAAATTGTCCTTTATACTAAGCATATGCTAAGCTACATATACTAAATAGCATGTCAAACTCTAATGGTACGTTGTTTTTAGCAATTTGTAAATTATAAACCATTACCACATTTGTTTATTTCCTTCAAACTTACTCTAGCCTGGCACACACACCCTCTCTCTCTCTGTCGTCTCTGTCTCTCTATATCTCTCTCTCTCTGTTTCTCTCCTTTCTCTGTATCTCTCTCTATCTCTCCTTCTCTCTGTCTGTCTGAGAGAGACACAGACAGACAGACACATCACACACACACACACACACACACATATATACACACACGCATTTGGTCTCTCTCTTGCAGAGACCCTAAGTTGTTAGCCAATCATAGAGAGTCTAAGTATAAAACCAAGCCAGATTCCACTCTCCTTCACTACCCTCTGCTCGGACAACCATACTTTGGATCCTAACCATCACCTCCTCTGAACCTCTTTCTAAGTCCAGCACCACCAGAGGCTGCGGCTCACTTCAGGAACCTCTGACTCACACCACTCAGGCACCTTTGCAGAAACATCAAAACTAACAGGCTCAAGCACCTGTTCAGTAACAGATACCTTAAAGAGCAGGCACAAAGGAAGATGGAGGCTTACAGAAGCAGATGCTGGATTTGCACCTCCACCCCTTCTTTTCATCACAAACTGCCCGGGCGCAGAGGTAATAAGCTATGGAACAGCCAGCATGACAAAGCACATCTATCTACTTTGTGTAACTCAAAGTTTCCAGTACCTTGGATCTTTTAGATTTCCTAAAAGCTCTCTTCAGGCAGACATAATGATACGCCAGAGTATCTGTCAGCCTAAGAAGCAGTATCTACCTATCAGAATCTTCTTAAACACATGGAACATTAGACTACTTAGGGACTGAGCTTGGGGATGGAGGAGGGCGCACTTTCCTACGTACATAAATTATAGGCTTTCCAAAGGTTTCTTTCTTATCTTGTTCACACAGGGGTAGAGCCTGTGATCATATCAGTACTACCACAAGTTTCATTAGGAAGAGCCCATCTAACATTCATTATGTAGTCATCGTGTCCCTGCTCTTCTCGCTTGTGGCATAGGACTGACATTGAGTCCTCTATTTGTGACACCATTGGTGTGATCAACATAATAACAAGCCGATAACAGCCCAATCTTCATGGGGCATGCTAGTGACTCATTGCCAATGTGCTGCTCAGCCTCCATTAAAAACGAGATTTTAATGTGAAGAGGTACACATTAATTTGACATGAAATTAATTTGACATGCTTTATCAACAGTGACCAGGACTCTTGAAGTAGATAGCAACCCGTTAACTGACACCTCCACTAAGGGAAAAAAATGTTGCCTCTCTTGTTTCCATTGTAGCAAGTGTCAAGACAGAGACTTTTCTTGGCAGAATTTTCTTACCCTTTTTGGGTCTTTTTCACAGTCATACTGTTGATCAGTCCATGGCATCCTAGGGCAAAATATGTGGCAGACACTGAAAACTGACTTACTAAGAAAGAATTGAAAATTCGGGTGCTGTGGTTGGGATAAGCATCCCCCAAAGCCCATTTGCTCCGAGGTTGTGTAGTATTTTTAGAAAGTGTTCGGATTTGTAAGTGGGGATCTAGTGAGAGCAAATAGGCTGTTTCCTTTTAGGGGGACACTGTGACTCGGGTCTCTTCCTGCTGAGCATTCTGAGCATTCCTCCCTCAGGTCTCCCCAACATAAGCCAGTCAACTGTGCTCTGAAACCTCCCAAACTATGAACAGAAATAAACCTTCCTCTTTAGAAGCTGATTGTCTTGTGTATATGTTACAGTGACAGAAAGCTGATTGACACAAAGAAAATATATCAAAATTTCATGAATATGAGCAACTACCCTCTTGCCACTAACTCTTTGAGAAAAAAAAGAATTTTTTTTTTAAAAAAATGGTCTTTTACAAAACCAGAAAACTGGTAAGCTAGAACTTAATAGTAAGGGCAATACAAGTTCCATGTGCCAGCTACTTACTCTTCTCACATACTTGGGAGGTGGCTGATTACTATTCAAATGGTTCTATTATGAGTACAGAGTAATTGGAACCTGTTCCATAAAGCAATAATTTGTTTCTAGTAAAAAGGTTAGATTTAAAAGTCCTGCTCATCATACACCTGCATGTTCTTTTGTTTTATTTGTTGTTGCTATTATTCTGTTTTGTTTTTGTTTTTCAAGTCATGTTTCTGAAGACAGATGCTAAAAAGAAATCCCCCAGTAGCTCAGAATTGAGTATAGTAAAGAATTGTTTATTTGGGGGTAGATTCACAGATCACAGTCCTCTGCTCAAATGGGGAACAGCAGCCCAGTCCTGCAGCTGGAAGAGAGTAACCACATGCTTTACATCGGCATTTATAGTATAAGAGGCCATACCCAAGTGGGCAGGTAACTTAAAGGCTACTGGCTGTAGGAGTTTCTACAGCACCTCCCCCTTCTAAGCCTAATAAAAATTATAAACAATAAGAACAAATATCGGGTAAATTATTAGAATTACAACCAGCATAAACAATATCAAGCAAGAAACAAGTGATAAATGTTTTAATAATTATCCTATCCTAAGGAGTTTAAGTATTGTATTATAAATAATTTGGCCAAGTCATGAGAGGAAAGTAACTACAACTATCTAGTCTTCAACCCCATGGAAGACCTGAGAAGGGAAATAATATTACTTGAGTTAGCAGGAAGTGCAATCAGGCAACTTCCAAAATGTGCAAGAAATGACTGGCTACCTGGGCAATCACCCAAAGTCTCATTTGCAATGTTGGAGCAACCAACTTTGGCTAAGGCCTAGAGTTACTGACAGACCATTTTCAGAGGCAGGAATTTTTTTTAAAATATCTTACCCTGTCTTGGCAAGATTTGACAGTCTTTTTTCCTGTATCCTGCCTGCCCCATCCAAACAACATGCAATTTGCCAGTTGTGGATACATGGGCAGTTCCTTGCCCAAAGGCCAGCTTTACCAAGAAGAAAATAAGCTCCAAGAGGAGTGTCTTCGGTGCTCAACATTCTCTCAGGAATAGATCAGTGATGCCAGGAGCAATCGTGTCTCATGTCAACAGATCTCTAAGTTATTTAAATGCCATATTCTACAGCTCTTTGAAGTGGTTGAAGATTACCTATTTATGTAGAATAAATCTCGATCTATCTAAAGAACCTGATTAGTCTACTATAAGTATGACAAACATGGATGACTATTGACCTAAAATTCTTAATACCTATATAATTTAAAACTAAGACTTCATATTAGAATATTAAACAATCTTTCAATGACTATGCAAAAAATGAGGACAATGACAATGTGTATAAGTATCTTGATCAGAGGTAGAAATGTATATTGCAATATGATAAATATATCCTAAAATTGTATCAATATACAAAATGTCTTAAGCAGAGGAAGAAGTATGCATGCAAACATTGTGACAAAATAACTCTTCCTAGGTATACAAATATTGTAGATGAAAATAGGAACATATTCAATATAATTTAAGATTGTATCAATATTCAGGAAAGGTTTGCTAGTTGCTTCGTGTTTTTGTACAGCCTGAATGGCTGGTGACCTTTGTGTATAGTACCTTAAAATATCCTTCCCAGAATTATGAGTTTCTGGGACTTCAGGAATGTTAATCTGGGTATTTCATTGTTGTAACAGGTCACAACCCCATAAATTCACTGCAGTATTAGCCACATATGACCTCAGCCTTTCTCTATGTCCTTCTGGCCCTGTGCATTCAACCATTCTTGTGCTTTGTTTCACTTGAGGTAGGGTTCCAACTCCTAGTGATTGAACATCTTCCTCTTTAAGAGGCCAATTTGGATGCCAAGATTCTGGAATCACGATACATCTGCACCCGTGTCTATCAAACCCACAATTACAATGCCATTTATACACACTCTTAGCTTTTGTCCTTGATCATTTATAAAAGTCTGACAGAATATTTTTTATTTCCTATTGAAATTTTTTATTCATCCTCCAAGTTTATTCCATCATCCAGAACAGTATGGTTTTTCACAGAAGGCTCTGGATTTTTTAATTTTCCTGGTGAGACATGTCCTCCACAGTGACTGGAAATGGCTGGACCACTTTTGACCTGGGTGCCTGTGAGAGCCCCCCCCCCCAAGGAGTTTCCCAATGGTATTGGGTTGCCTTGTCTGTCTTTTGTTGATCTGAATTCATTGATCCAGTATTGGCCTTTGCCACACCTTCTACATAATCCAGAAGATTGGTACCTTTTATTTTTGCCATTCCCAGAGGAGACATTATTTCTGGGAAATCCTTGTCTACAATCCCTTCTCAGATGTCCTATTTTACCACAATTAAAACATTTGGCATTTTGATGTCTCCTCATACCTTTAGAAATTGCTTCTCCTATCCAAGATTTAGTATTTTAGTCAAATGTCTCAATGTTCATTGTATGCAGAATCCATTCATCTATTGGTGTTGATCAATGTTCTAAGAAGCATGGTTTTTTCACAATTGCTTGAAGCAGTTGCTAGTGCTAGGGTTTTTGGAAGAGAGGAAGTGTTTCAGAAGGTCAAGGCCAAGTTCATCAAAATACAGATGTTATCAGATATTTCGTTTAAAAACGTGATGCCCTTGCATTTGGAGGACAGATATTAAGAATTTGAAATGTCATCTTGGTGGATTTTCCCTTTGATGAGCATTAATTTTCCTTCCCTGTCTCTTTTGATTAATTTTGGTTTGAAGTCTGCTGAGAGCCACTGGTAGCATTGGCTTTACCACAGGCCACTGAGAATATACAGCAGATGACAACTGATATACCCACCACACAAACAACTATCTGATGGAGAGAATTTCATGAAGCAAGGCTTACAAGATCATTGCCTATAAATAACTGTCTCTGTCTGTAAATTTTCTCATGTGCATACATTCCCTCCCTAATAACAGCTATGGGTTACATAAAGAAAGCTTGCCAAAAGAAAAACAGGATGAGGAGGGGAAAAAGAAGAAAGGGAAGGAGACAAGGAAAGGGAGAGGGATGCAGCAAGGCAGGGGCAGGCACTGGAAGAAACATTCAGTCTCCTTGCTTGTGAGGCCTTGCTGGTGAGTGAAAGGGAGCCCTAGAGAAATGAGCTGTGTGTGGTGTTTGTTTGTTTGGAGTCTGCTTCAGAAAATTGCTAAGCCTTTGCTTCTGACTAAGCAGATTTAAATCCACTTCCTGAGGATGTGGATTATAATTGAATAAAATACATACTTGTCTTGAAAGGAAGAATGTAACAGCGAAACCTCTCATTGCTTCAAAACATACCTCACGAACAACTAACAGAAGGAAGGGGTTGTTTTGTGGTTTCATCCACAGTCCTCAGCTCCACTGACTCTGCGCCTATGAGACACAATCAAAGTGGGACCATATAGTCTGTAGAAGCCAGCTACTGCACCACAGGCAGGAGACACACAGAGACAAAAAAGGACATGACTCCTCTAGGTGTACCCACCTCTTAATGCTGCCCTTTCCTTGCTGCAGAATAATGCCTTTATGCACGGTAAAGATTTGTCACTCATGGTAAAATGCTGATTGACCAGTAGCCAGAAAGAAAGTATAGGTGGAGCAACCAGACTAAGAGAATTCTGAAAGGGGGAAAGACAGGGATGCAGTCACCAGCCAGACACAGAGAAAGCAAGATGAGAATGCTCTACTGAGAAAAGGTACCAAGCCACGTTGCTAAACATAGACAAGAATTATGGTTTAATTTCAGCTGTAAGAGCTAGGTAATAATAATCCTGAACAATAGGCAAACAAGTTTATAATTAATACAAGCCTCTGTGTGTTTATTTGAGACTGGATGACTGTGGGACTGAGTAGGACAAAAACTTCTATCTACACTTCCTCCAAAACTCACACCACCAGTTGATGCTGAGCCTGTGGGGGGACATTCTTATTCAAACTACAATGAATTCTAAAGCTAAAAACAAAAACAAAAACAACCTTTCCTCAATTCATTTCACTCAGGATCTTCTTGGCTTATTCTCAAACACCCCAGTAATATACCTTATACTTTTAATTAAGGAAAGCCCACTTCACCCCACAACAGTTGATTCTTGATGCCTTGGAGGTGACTTGTCCGTGCACATGTTAACCAATGAGAACTGAAGAGGCCGGTATTCAATAAAAATCATAAATGTTTCCTTTTACTATTCTACTCTTGTCTTTTAAGTGATTATTCCAAAATTTTATTTTAGTGTAAGAAATCAGCAATGCAATTTCATGGGGGCCTTAGAATCATTTAGTTTGATTTCTAGGAAAATATAACATCAACTGATCATTATTTGCCACAGGAGTGTTTTAATGGCAAAAAATATGAAGCACATTTGACTATCCCCATGTCCTGTGTTTTATGATAAGACTTCTGCTTGTCAGGGACATTTAGGATTAAACAGTGTTTCTATGATAACTTGCTTTGCAGTTAATTAAGTTAGCATCATCTAATGCCAATACCAATGAGTGGCAGCTCCAGTGGCCAATACTTCAGCAAAGCGCTGTTACCTTAGCTTTGGAAACATGGTTCTCTGAATGTGTGACTTGAAACTGGTTGCTCTGACTCAGTTTCTTTATGTCTACAAGTAGAATACAAATATCCAACTTAGGACATTGCCCTGGAGAGAGAATGAGAAAGCAGAAGCATGGGAGGGAAGAAAAGAGACTTAGTCTTAACTGACAAAAGGGCTGCAAGATATTTCCACTAGTAGAAGTGTTTTTAATGTAAGCTGCTCTACACATTCACAAGTGTGTATACAATGCAAGTAACAAACAAAAGAAGAGAACTGGACCAGTAAGATGTTATCATGGGTAGAAGCACTTACATGTCCAGCAAACCTGACAACCTGAATTTGATCACCAGGAAGCACATACAGGTGAGAGGAAAGGTAGAAATAACAGACTCCACAAGTTACCTTTGAAGATTAGAAACACTCCATGCTGTGCCTCTCTCTCTCTCTCTCTCTCTCTCTCTCTCTCTCTCTCTCTCTCTCTC
>NC_022009.1:110785268-110797528 GCF_000317375.1 Microtus ochrogaster
GATCCCTATAAACCAAGGCATGCCTCTAACAGTAGCAATTCACAGCATCTGAAATGGACAAAGAAGAGCCCTTGGAGAGGAACACCTCTGACCCCCAGGAAATCATCCCCTTGGCCATGGTGCTGTGGACTTGATTCCTCAGGCTGTAACCCACCGGAACAATCAAATCAGCCTGTGCTGTAGACATTACCAGAGAAGACTGATGGGCGTGGGTTTACGTCTATAGGAAGTCGTTATTAGTTGGTCAGGGACTACACTGGCTTTCAGAATCCCAGTGTTGCCCCAATCCTTTCCCGGTGTGACCCTTTAAGTGCAAAAACCATGTCCTGGATTGACATTCTTCAGTTAACAGGAAGAGTTAGCCAGAAGCAGAACTACAGAACTAAAAAGGCAAGATTAGAACATTGAGAGACTTCTCCAGAACTCTGGGCTTTGGAGGATTAGGCATTTGTTTTCGTTTTGGCACTTGGATCTGTCTAGATGTTGAGTTTTGCAGCCCGAATGGTACTTCCATCATGGAGTCAGTTGTGCTAAGGTATCAGGGCCTACCAAAGCACAAGTGTACGAGAGCATTAACCCACAGGGCCATGCCCTCAGGGTTGCTTCATTCTTACCTATGGCGAGAGGCTGGACTAGCCCTCTTGCTGGAGTGGCCAGAGAGAGGTAAGTCCAGCTTTCCCAGGGCCAGTTCAGCACCACCCTCTGATTTAATCTTGCATGGTTCCTAAGGCCATCTGAGGTAACAGAGGCCACAGATATCAATACAGACACCAACTGCAGCTGGACCACAGTCCCAGACATGGCCTTCCATAGCAGCTTGGGCCCAGATGACATCCTGGCTCTGTGTGGAAGCAACAGCCACTCAGGTCGGAATGGTCCTGATGGCCTCATGGCCACTGAATGATACCAAGGCCTCAGATGGCAGCCTCAACCCTGGGTCTCTATGTGACCTTTTGTGCCAATATGGGACTCAGACTGAAGCACAGCCCCCAGCCATGGGTCCAGACAAGGTCCTCGGCAGGAGCTGGCTCTGGGTGTCACCACTGCCCCTCGGTGGCAATGTAGGTCACTCAGATTGGCACAGGCCCCAGAGGCAGTATGGCCCTCAGATACCAACATGGCCCTCCTTCTCAGGTGTCTGCATGGCCTTCAATGGTAACAGGAGCCTCGGACAGCAGCACAGACCCTGGCTGCAGTAGGGTCATTGACCATGACATGGCCCTCAGCTGCAGCTCTGGTCCAGATGTCACCATGACATTGAATAACAGAGCAGGCCACTCAAATCTGCATGCATCCTTGCCCTTGAACACCAACCTGGACTCCGGTGGCTGATCTGACCCTGGGTGGCCTCATGGTCATTGCTGGCAATAGGAACCACATAGGTCAATCCGGACCCTGGCAGCTTTAGGCCACAGACCCAGACATGGCCCTGGCCAGCAGCCCAGGCCCAGATAATGCCAGGGCCCCAAGTGGCAACACAGGCCACCCATGTCTGTATGGCCCCTGATGTTGTGCAGTTCCCAGACTCCAACCAAGTTGCGGGCTCCAACCCAGATCTCCGACCTCTGTGGTAACCTGGGCCACAGACTTCAACACAGACCTCAACTGCAACTTGGCCACAGACCCATACATGGCCCCAGGTAGCTCAACCTGGTCAACATCCTAGCCCCAGGTGGTACCCCAGCCACTCAGCTCAGAATGGCTCTGACAGTAGCGTGGCTTCTGGACACCAAAAAAGCCACAGTCTCCAGGCTTCATGTGGCCTTTGATGGCAGCATGGGTCATGGACATCAACAACATAGATCTCAGCTTCTGGAGGACCATGGACCCAGACATGATCTTGGGTAGCAGCCTGGGTCAAGCTGCCAGATGACAGCAACTCTTATAAAGAAAAACACTTCGTTGGGCGGCTTACAATTCATTGGTCCAGTCCATTATCATCATGGTGTCACATGGTGGCACATAGGCAGACATGGTGCTGGAAAAGGAGCTGAGAGTTTTACATCCCGCAGGAAACAGGAAGTGAACAGAGACACTGGGTGTGGCTTGAACGTATGTGAGACCTCAAAGCCCGTCACCACAGTGAGTCACTTGCTCTGACAAGGCCACACCTCCTAAGGGCACCACTCCCTTCGGGGATTATTTTCTTTCAAAACCACCAAAGTGTGTAAGCAGTGACAAGCAGGTTTGGAATTCAGAAATACCAAGATGGCTATAGTGTCCCTAGGAGGTTAGTCTGGAAGTGTCTGTAGCCTAAATTGTTCGTCACCAGCTTTCTGGGCTACATATACTGGGATATTTCAGCTTTAAGGTTAGCAATCAAACCTCCATAAACATGGCACTTCTCAAACAAATCCGTGCTTCCCTTTAGGGATCTGGAAGACTTGAGAAACAGTGAGGGTGGCTGGATCACGTCCCTGGAGCTGCTTGTAGTCAGTGAGCGCACAGACCTTTCATGTGTATTTTATGTCAAGCAGTCTTTACCAAACTAATGATTATACTCCAGGAAGATTCAGTTTTAAAAAAATCTATTTTCTTTATGCAAACTTCTTATTTTCTCCCCATATTACAAAACGTATTTTTGTATTTATTTCTTTTCCTGCTAAAAGTTCACGAAACTTTTCCTAACCTCACAGCACCAAGCCCCGACTGTTCATCATGCCTTCAAACCCAGAACCACATGGGAAACTCCTACGCATTACCAAGTGCAGCGGCCAACAGGCGGTACGGCCTTGGCAGCCTCTGGATCACAGCTTCTGTGTGTCACCCTGAGGACATTTCCCAGGAGAGTTCACCTCAGTAACACTGGTCTCCTGATCGCTACTAACTTCTTAGCCCCCGTTGACCAGCATCGATTGTCCCAACAAAGCAAAGGTTTCACGTCAGTGATTCTGATCACAGCTGATTCTTTAGCTGCAGCTGATCTTCTTTGGTTGATTGATTGTTGCTTGGTTGGTTGGTTTTTGTTTTTTTGGTTTTTTTTTTTTTTTTTTTTTTTTTTTGGTTTTTTTTTTTTTTTGGTTTTTTTTGAGACAGGGTTTCTCTGTGTAGGTCTAGCTGTCCTGGAACTCAATCTGTAAACCAGGCTGGCCTTGTACTTACAGAGATCCTCCTGCCTCTGCCTCCCAAGTGCTGGGATTGAAGGAGCACACTACCACCTCTTGACTCTAATCAGAGATTCTTGTTTTAAAATACTGAACAGCCCAATAGAGTCTTTAAGGGGCTCTCAAATTTCTCTCTGAGACTTCACAAGCCAGACCACCATCATCTGCACTGCTCTTGGGTTTATCTTCTTAGCTCTGAGGTGTGTGTGTCTGTGTGTGTATCTGTATGTGTGTGTGTATCTGTGTGTGTCTGTGTGTGTATCTGTGTATATGTGTGTGTATCTGTGTGTGTATGTGTGTATCTGTGTGTGTATGTGTGTGTCTGTATGTGTGTGTGTGTGTATATCTGTGTGTGTGTCTGTGTGTTTGCATGTGCATACATGTATGTGGGTGCATTAGTGCTCCAGTCCATACATGGAGACCGATCAGAGTTGAAGTTCATCATCTCCTTCCACCACGCAAGCCCCACGGATTAAACTCAGCTTCTCAAGCTTGGTAGCAAGTGCCTTTACCCACTGAGTCATACTGTAAATGACATTTCTGTTCCTGCAGACACTTGCACGAAAACCATTAATTCCCCTCTACCAACCCTAGAGGTTGCCTCCTGATGCCCTGTGCCAACAGTCATCTGTTGCTCTTGAGCACAGTTTGGGGCACATTTTCTGCAAATTCTACCTCTGAATTCAAGGACTGAAGGTCAGGATGTTATTTATATACTTTAAAGGCTCAAACCGAGGGCTTGTAACTCCCTGTCTGTGGAGCCTCATGTATTCGGACAGAGTTTTGTTTGGTTGATTGGTTTTGGGTTTTTGTTTTGTTTTTTGATATAGGGTTTCTCTGTAGCTTTGGAGCCTGTCCTGGAACTAGCTCCTGTAGACCAGGCTGGCCTTGAACTCACAGGGATTCGCTGACCTCTGCCTTCCAAGTGCTGGGATTAAAGGCGTGCGCCCCCATTGCCTAGCCCTTGGACAGAGTTTTAAAGTCCAGCCTTAGCCTGGCTGCTCCTGAGGAGTAACCCTCTGAGAGGACTCAGTTTCCTTAGCTTTGGGAGCTTGAGTAATTAGTTAACATGAGTAACAAACGAGTTAAAAGGTATGTGGAAATAATGAAAATATTATTTTCTGGGAATTTTCACGCAGGATTAAAAGGCACAAAACCTAGGTAGTAAAGAAAACTATAGCTATGTATAATAAGAGAACAGTTAGAGAGAAAAAGCGTCATTTTGGCTCATTGGAAGATGACTAAGTCCCTGATCCGTATGCATTGTCAGTGAACTGCACGCTCTCAGTGAGCCACCAGGGGTCACTGTTTGAACTGTTTGGCAAAGAACTGAGAGGCTGATGCTAATAAAGGTTAAGTGGTACTTTTCCTGTTTCCAAGTGTAGTGGCGCAGGCCCAAAGCAGAGGACAAAAGGCTCTTCTCAGTCTGCAGAGCTGACATCTGCCTGCAGCTGGTGAGGACAGCAGAGCCTAAAGGCTTGCTGCCAGCCGGCACATCAAGCCCTGACCCCTCAAACATATGCCACCTCCATTAAGAGCAACGTATGGAAAGAAGGGATCTCGTTTAGGAAAGCGCATCATCGGGATGCATGGAAAAAGTCCAGGAAGGATGCAAAACCATCAGTAGTGTCCATAACTAGACAAACAGCACTCAATGCGCTGTAAAACTCGGACAAAAAAATACATGCGAGCCATGACGACATAGGGACCCACAAGAGACAACACCATCCTTACAGGGATGGGCCAAGCAGAGTGGTCTACCAGCTTGCATTCTTTCTTATGCACAGCAGTAAGTTCCACTGGGTGATCTCGAGAATCGGTCCTTTTATAATCATATTTACCCCACACTGAAGCATGTTTTCTGTTCCTTCATCCCTAAAAGCACATGTAAATGGGTTGGAGTTTTAGCTCACAGGCGTGTGTGTGTGCTCCTTTCACCTCTACTTTTTGGATGTTTAACTATAACACTAAACTTCCCAAGCCTTTCCACAATCGCATCTTACAGTGTAAAATTTAAGTCTTTGCCATTTTCTTCCTTTAAAACATGGGTGTCCTTTGTCCCTGACCATTAACAGACATCTCTTTGGGGTGGGGGAGAAGGGAGCCACTATCTCCTGGGTGTTTGTAGAGTTGACATATACAAATAGAATTAGATCCGGGAAAACAAAATGGAAAAGTGTGTTCATGTAAACACAGGTGGAGTATTAAGATAATTCATATTGTCAATGTGATGAGATCTAGGGTCACTCAAGTGGCACGCCTCTGGGGTGAGTGATTATCTTGGTTAGATTAACTGAGGTGGGAAGACTCACCCCAGATGTGGGCAGTGCTATGCCACTGGCTGAGGTCCCAAACTGAGCAAAAGGAAAACAAGCTGAGCACTGGTGTTCAGAGCTCCACTTCATAACTACAGCTCTACTGACCAGATGCCCCAAGCTCCTACTGCTGCGGCTTCCTAGGCATGAAGACCCACACCCTTGAACTGTAAGACTGAATGAACCCTTTCTCCTTTAAGTTGCTTCTGTTGGGTGATGAGGAAAGTAACTAATACAAGTACCTAACAGAAGTCTACTCAACTCTAGAAAAGACAAAATGTCTGAGGCTTATAAAAAAGCCGGAGAATCCTCAGATACCGAGGCTCGCTGTATCTAGGACACCAGTACAGTGTATCTCCTTTGTAAGACAAAATCAATCATTCACAGTGGTAAAAGCCAAAATTTGTTCATCCCAGACTGTATACCAATAGGAGATCAAATAAATAATTCCAATGTTCTGCGTGAGTGCCTGCAAGCATGTGAGTGTGCCACATGCATTTCTGGTGCCCACAGAGGCCAGCAGCAGATGTCATATTCCCTAGAACTGGAGTTACGATGGCTATGAGCACCAGGTGGGTCCTGGGAACTGAACCCTAGCCCTCTTTCAAGAGCATCAGGTATTTTTTAACCACTCTTTTTTGGTGCCTTCTCTCAGCCCTGAGAGCTAAATCTTTAACATGTAGATGAATGTTCTTCCTTTTTTCTTTTTTGAGATAGGGTCTCCACATAGCTCAGGCTTGTCTTGAAGCCTCCATCCTCCCTCCAGCTCGTATGTGCTGGGATTACAGGACTGCACGCCACACCTTGCTGCCTTTTGCCTTTCCAATGACCTGTATCACCAACCACCCCCTACCTCAAAAGAAGTAAAAGACAGCCCCAAATATGTATCATTTTCTCACCATGGTTAGATGTGGCTCTGTTACCGAGGTGTCACGGTTCCTGGGCAATGATTTCCCAGCTTTATTGACACCTCCTCTTCTCTTGGGCTTCCCTGGGAAACATGGCTGTTCTCAGTTAAGAAGCTCCTGCTGTAACTATGACTCTTCGGGGCCCCAAAGGATCCACTTGCCACCATTTGAGATCAGCTCACCTTGTGACCACCTAGGGAATAGACCGAGAACTTTCTCCCCAGGATTTGCCTTCTTAATTTAACATGACCTTCGAGCAAGTACCACAGACGAGACACCCCCCACCTTGTTATATTGCCTGATAGGAAAAAAATAGAAGTCTTCCATATTTCTTTAAAACAACATCACAAGCAGAATGTGGTTCAGTTAATCCAGGGAGACTTTAATAAATATCGCACAAAAAGACTGAAGTGGGTTAAAATTAAACCATAAGATGCTGCTTTTTTTTTTCCAGTCACACAGTATTATCTATGGGCACTTTCGTTGTCACAGAATCTAGTGAAAAACCCACATAGAGGAACCACAAGGACAGTCACCTGTGGGTCCCAACATGGGTGCCCATAAACATAAGAAACAATGGTCATCTCTATCCCAGTTGAGTAGGCAACACCAATGTCCAAACTATCGGCTTCTAAGTCAAAATAAACTTAAATCCCTTCCTTAATAATCCTACCCACGGGATTTGCCCATAAGAATAAAAGCTATTTAGTCAAGGCTAATTAAACAGGCTGTTAGTGGCGTGGTGTTTATCTCATCGTTATTTGGAATAGTGTTCTGCATAATCTGGAAATAGAAAACTGTCTAAGTGAGGCCAGTATGGTTGAGTGAATGAGAGTGAAAATCGGGATGTTTGCTGATTGGGAATAATTAGGAGGAGTGGCCTTGTTGGAATAGGTGTGTCACTTGGAATAGACTTTGAGGTTCTTGTCTCAGGATGCAAGCTCTCAGCTACTGTTCCTGTGACATGGTCTGTCTTCCTGCTATCTTGTACCCCAACATAATGGTCATGTACTCTAGCCTGCCAGAACCATAAGTCCCCAAATTAAATCCTTCTTTTATGGCCGTGGCATTGTATCACAGCAACGGAAAAGGAACTATGACAGCCAGAAATGTACATGTCTAGGATGCCATACACCAATTCCTGAAGTCACAGGGAGCCCAAGGTATGAGAATGTTTGACAGAACTGCCCACATATCTAGCAGGAAGAGCGGGCTGCTGCATTAAACACTACTGGACCAGGAAAACACTTGTTTTTACACGTGCTTTTGTAAGTGTTCTATTTGTAGATATTTCTGGTTACTCTGAGAACTGAACTCAGGGCCTTGCACGTATTATGTACAGGCTCTTTCACCAAGCTAACCCAAGCTAAGCCTTTGTGCGTGGATGATGAAAGCCTTGTCAGTTAAAAGTAGGACCTGGGTCTTACTAGACCTGGATGGAGGTGGGTGGTCCTTGGACTTCCCACAGGGCAGGGAACCCTGATCGCTCTTTGGGTTGTGGGGGGAGGGGGACTTGATGGGGGAGGGGGAGGGAAATGGGAGGCGGTAGCGGGGAAGAGACAGAAATCTTAAATAAATAAATAAATAGATAGATAGATAGATAGATAGATAGATAGATAGATAGATAGATAAATAGATAAATAAATAAAAAGTAGGACCTGTGAAAGGCCAGAGATGATGGTGGGTTGCCGGAAATCCATGAAACAAGGAAGTCGGAGGCCGAGCAACAGGCACAAATATTTGCCATTGAGGCAGAGCTCTGGAAATGTAGGGCACCTAACAAAGAGGCCCAGAAGACACGCTGACTGCAGTGCTTAGCATCCAACGTGCGATCAGTCTGTCCAGCAAGCTGACACGTGAGGATGAAAAGAGCCAGCGAGGAGCAGGGAAAATAAGAATAACTGCTTGCTGGTATAATGAGATTGGCTTTTCTCCTTCGAATGCCTTCCCACATTGACATTATTGCATAATAAATATTTCAAAAGTATGCTACCAGACCTTTAAACCATGCTATGCCCTGAATGATGAGCAAACACGAGGTACTGTGTGTTTATTTACAATGTGAACCAGAAAAGGGCTCCTAGCAGCAAGGACATTTCAAATGTTCAGTGGGCAGGAAAGAGAACCTTTTCTGTAATCAATGATTGTAATATCCCCGCCTCCCTCGCTTTCCACAACACAGCAGCAGGGGAAGTGTCTCTCATTCCTCATCCATTTCCCTGTATTATTGCTTTTTGCCCTCCACCCTCATATGCCACAGATGACCTTTGTAATGTGGTCCTTTGTCAAATCCAAATAGTTGTTTCCGACCACACTTAGGCAAAGTACATAGTAAGAGGTTCCTAAGCAAGGTTCAAAGCACACCTCGTGTTTCTGAGGGATCCGATGTTGATTCTTTCAACACTTAGTCTTCTTCCCCTCTCTAAAACTACCTTGATGTGAAAATGAAGAATTCAATTTAGTTCCCATGGGTTTTATGGTAATATTGTGAACTCTAGGAGGATAGCCATCCAGCAGAACGATCATTTGTTAATATTAAAATTCATTATGTATATGCAAGTTACTCACCCAATAAATATTCGTTGAGACCTGTCATAGGTGCTGAGCAGTGACAGAGTGGGGACTGGGACCTGGCTTCCTTGCTCAGCAGCTTCTGTCTTTCACCCAGGTGCCCTGTGCGAACTCAGATGGCACAGAGCTGTCCTCCAAGTTAGAAGGATAAGCAGAGCTGCATTCTGCAAACTTAAGGTCAACTTTGACGTGGTTCTTCAAAACTGCAGCCCTCCCAGCCTCCCCCAAATTTCGGTACCACTACTCCTCCACCCCGACCCCCCACCACTTTCACCCCACATCTCCATTCTGAATTCCCTTGTGTTTGGCTACAGCTAAAAGGCTCCCTTTTGAGGGGGTGTTTGCAGCTATTGTGCTACCTACTTGGAACTTATTTTTGCTAAACCAGCAGTATGTCTCTCTTCCCTACTGAGAAATTGACTGAAAACAGCATGAAACCGACAGGCAGGTTTTTGTATAGTGACCAGACAGAGCATTTAAAAAAAAAAACTGGCATTTTTCCCTCTTTTTAACGTAAGGCATCTTCCAATGCATCTTTATTATTGTCGTTATCATTTTCATTATTCACCAGAAGCATTTGCTATCCAAGAGGATAATTCAGAGCTGGAGGATTGTGTCCCCCAATTGTTCTTAAATGATGCTCTCCTGGGGAAGACTTACACCTTAAATTTAACATTAAAATTGCTTCTTGAAGGATAGAATGAGAATAGATCTTCTTATTTTCTTTGCTTATTGAAGTCAGCTCAACCCAGAGCATTTGGGGTGTGGGGATGAGTAGGAGGTGTGCCTTGCTCAGAAGGAACAGAAAATTCAAGGCTGGACATGGAGCTTTAAAATAGCTTAAATAACAGAAGCAGACACAAACCCAATGCCGTCTTATACACGATGAAAGAAAACATTATTCGTGACATTTATTGAAGACAATAAGGCAAACCTTGCTTGGAACCATTGTGATGGTATACAGAGTGCTGCCATGGGGCTTTGTGGCTGGGGAGATGCATTCAGCTCAATTATAGCAAGGAAGAAATGGGAGCTGACAGGCAAAAGCGGGGGCTAAGGGTCATCAGTGAATGGAAAAGTGCGGAAAAGAAACAGCAGGGGAAGGGATTAAGGACTCTGGATAAAAGGCAGGCCAGCGTGATCAGCAGTGAGCCAAGAGGTGGCAGAAGATGAGCAACTAATCAGATACTGAAGATGAACAGACATCCAGGCTGGGGGATTCTGGTGAAAATGATGCAGCAGGATGCTTTCTGCAATTGGATGGGGCAGTAGCAAAAATGGAAACAAAGTCAGAGCCAAGTTGAGAAGAGGGCTCGAGGGTCCAGGTCAGAGTTCGTTTAAGGAGAGATTCACCGCCACGCTGGGCACAGTAACTACGACACGGGAGGGGCTCGGCACATGTTTTCCCAGTAAATGAATGCGTGAGTGATGTTACATGCAGCACCAGCTTCTCTGAACAGGCAGAACCACTCACTGGACACTCTGACCACTCTCCTGGCCCCGCCCAGCTGAGGAGAGCAGAGACTGGTGTATATATAAAACATCTCACCACGAGTTAACACCTCCTGGAGAGTCACCCGCAAGAGGAATTGGGCTAGACATAAGAACCTTCGAAAAGCTATGTTCAAACACAGATCCCAGGTTCCCTCTAGAGTTTTAGAAGCCTGGAGTGGTCAGGCGTGCCACAGAGGTCTGATACAGAACATTTTATACAAACCCCCAATTCAAGCCAGTGACCTTGTCAGAAGCATGCTTTACCCCTTGTTGGCCTCAATACCAGATTAACTGTCTGTGTTTCCAGGAGTACCCCACTCTTCCTCAGTGCTGAACACCCCTACTTCCTGAACAGCTTGATGCTTTTGTGAGTATTTTGGATGTGAAACGCACTCAATCTTCAAGAACCCACTTAAATGCCATCTCTCCTGACAAGAAGGCAAACTCACCCAGAACAGGTAGAGCTCCAAAGAGCCCCGTGCAGGGCTTCAGGCAACACTCGCAATTGATTTGTTGTTTTCTGCTACTTTGCAGACACTGCAGAATGCTGGGAGAAACTTCGAGATTCCTGGCTCCTACTGTATTGAGAGGAGACTCAAAGCAGGTTTCCAAATTTAGTTGTATCCCCTGGGGGATGGGCAGCAGAGTTGAACCCCATCCACTATTCCAAAAAGCCTCAGCCAGGCCAAAGTCCACCCTGCCTGTATCCTAATTCCTGGAAAATTCTCTCTTGTCCCTTTGCAGATCTTCCTCTTGTCCTCCCTGTCTCCTCAGAGGCAAATGTCTTATTTATGGTTTCTATTGCTGTAAAGAGACACCATGACCATAGCAACTCTTATACAGGAAAACATTTAACATGACTACATGCAGGCAGACATGGTACTGGAGAAGGAACCAAGAGTTCTACAACTTGATCTGAAGGCAACAGGAAGTGAATGGTCTACCACACTGAGCATAGCTTGAGCAAAGGAGACCTCAAAGCCCACCCTCCTCACAGTGACAAACTTCCTCCAATAAGGCCACACCTACGCCAACAAAGCCACGCCTCCTCATGGCACCACTCCATATGTGGGGGGGGGGGCATTTTCTTTCAAACCACCACAGCATACATGGACAGGATTTCCCAAGCTCCAGCACAGCCATCCCCAAGGCCTGGGCATTGCAGCACCTGTTCAGAGCAGGGCTGAACAGAGCTCCAAAGCCTTTATCCCATTGAAGGAAGCCCAACTGCCAAGAAACCTAATGAGATAACCCTGGGCAGGGAATCCAGCCAAACACAAAAACCTGTTTCAGAAGAGGAAACCTTTTGTGTTGGGGATGTCGGTGGCTGGAGTCCTGCTGCACAGAGCGAGCAAAGCTTTGGCTCCTAGGAAACATTATCTGTTTCAGAGGCTTTCTGGCATCTCCTGCTGCCCTTCCCCCCACCCTCACCACCTCCTGGAAGCTTTCAGAGCCCCCACACTCTCTTTAAGAACCATTTGAATCCGTACTTCAAACCCAAAAACAGTTTCGATGTAAAAAGGAGAAATTTTGACGCAATGTTATAGCCTTGGGTTCATCCTCTGGAGAAGGAGGATGGGGAAGGAGGAGAGACTGCACTTCCTCCTTACAGACAGCAGCATCTGCTAGTGGTGGGAAAATGCCCAGGGCTTCGCCTTTCCGCACAATTACTCCTAGGGAAGGAAAAGAAAATCAGCTCTCTCTTCCTCCCCAATCTGCCAGCCTTTTAACATCTCCGAAAATAAGCCCTGTGCAACGCGGCAACTTGACAGGCTGTCCTACTCCGGCGTCACGGTCATAGTGCCGGGTGAAGGGAAGCCTCTAGGGTGAGGCAGGAGCCTTCCGTACAGCTTGAAGTGGCCACCAGA
>NC_022009.1:110797726-110815541 GCF_000317375.1 Microtus ochrogaster
GGAGTGGAGTTGTGAAGAGGGCGGAGGAAGAGTCAGGGGAGACCACATAAATCACTGGAACCCCGGTCTCGAGAAGACCACAGTCCGCTGGAAAGATGAATCCCGTGAGTTCGTTTGGCCTTCACCGAGTGTTTCAGATCTCAAAGTGAAAGAATTCCTCATTGGCGTTCCCTGTGATTGGGAGCATGTGTTTTGTGGTTGGGGTAGATAGGACACTAAATGGCCACCCCGGCTGACCACCAGGCCCACTGCTCCCCGGCGGGTGGGGGGGGGAATCCAACCACACTCAAGCCACAACCCTCTTAGCAGCTAGTTTGGCTATAGCATCATCATGCTGGCCATAAGAGCTGCCTAGGAAGTGGTCTGGCCTGGGGACCCTACCAATCAGGCACACTCACAACCTACCTGATTTGATCCAACCTAATTGCTTAGATGGTGTGGAATCCCAGTATCCAAGGAAAGAATCAACAAGGTGTTGAAGGGAACACAAACATTCTGCATACCAAACAGCAGACAAAGCTCATGCATGCCTATGTGTCAAGGTACCATAAAACTACTTTGCAAAAACCCCAGGCATTTAATTTTACAAATCATTAAAGTCATTGTAGGATAAAAGTAAAACTTTATTGATTCATTTCTGTATTTCTTTTATATTATATAAAAATATTTTATATTATTTACACTAGCTTTATCTCTGCTGAATATATTTTTAAAGTTTGTGTTAATTTAATAACAATACTCAACATGAATCTTAACTGAATTTTCAGTGTACAGTACTTTCTTATTGTACTGTAAATCTCTAGAAGGGGCCATTGTCCCTCTTAGAAACTTTATCTTTAAACTTCACACAGCATTTATTTTGAAACTCAAGATAAGAGAGGAGAATAGCCTACAGATTTTCTGTTCTGAATACTTGGGAAAAGGTAAGGTCCTTTGCTGGCGTTCACTAACCTATGGAGATCTGTGTCTGGAAGTCCTGAGATCAGAGAACCTGAAAAAATGGGACCGACTATCGTCTAATGCTGTAGACAACCTTCCTTCAGGACAAATGTACTTTATACACAAATGTAACAGAAAGCAATGGCCCAAGGAAGGTTGAGTCCAGAAAAAAACATGATCAGAAAAACATGTCAATAAATGTCAATGAGCACACACTAAATATTGACAGAGCAGTCTTTCCCAGAACTTTCTCAGGACAGACCTATTTAAACACAATTGCCTGGCACTGACTATAGATTCCATCTGGGAAAACACGAAGCAAGGCAGAAGGCCATATCCAGACTCAGGGTACAGACTGAGTCCTATAGCTGTATTCTGACATCTAACAAGAAAAAACTTGTCTTAGAAATTGAATGTCATTGTTTGTCACAGGAGACATGAAATCGCGTCCAAGAGCAATCCAGAGAACAAAATACACCTGAGGTGAAAATTTCTTGGTCTGTTTCCCTGGAGCCTCTCTTGCAGTTCCTCAAGGCCTTGTTCACCCCGTGTTCCAAGAGTCCTTGCTGCAAGGCAGGAGCATTTAACTAAAGGAAGATGATACCCTGCAGCCGTCAAATGGGGCAGAGGTAGCAATGGATAAGAAGCTTGTTTGATGCCCCAGGATTGTTTCTCTTTAAAACATTGAAAAGCAGATTGGCCACTTTAATAGACAGGAGAGGACTCTACAATGTTCTAGTCATACGGTCTCAATTTAATTATCTATCCCATTTCTCTTCCATCTTTTCAAAAATTGAATTTATCACTTTCCTGGCAGTCAATTTTGTTTCTGAGTAACGAGATCACATTGACAAGCAAAACTAAGACTTGAACCAACAATTTCATTTCAGCCAAAGAGATCCAATTTCTCCAGCAAATCTTCAGTAGCTAGATCTTCTGGTGGACTAAACCAAAGGAAACTAGAGATTAAAGGAGACATAAAAAGATTCAAATTGCATTTGTCTGGGCTTTAGGCTCCTGTATAATAGAGTCAGCCTTCTGGTTGGCCACTTTGCAACCAGACTAAATTGAATTATTCTAGCAGAGAAATTAAGAACCTCAACACCCCTGTGACTGAACATACTAACATTTTATTTTGAGTCTAATATTAAGTCCAAGGAGAGACTAGCTGTTCCTCGGAAGGTGTTTTCCAGGTTCTGATGACTTATACTACTCCATTGTGCAGTATAGAATGTGGGAGACAGGGCAAGAATGCAAACTCAAAGCTACTCAGAAACACTTCTTAGCAAACAAGCCACACAGCCCTTTTAATAGTCTGGATGCCTAATCAAAGCATGTGGCTTCAGTTAAGCTAGGGGGATTCTTGGACTATTTAAGGAGTATTGCTTCCTTTGCTGCAGATAGAGTATGTAATTTTACCCAAATCAGGCTTTTCTCAGATGCTTTTGAAGCCCAGCTTCTGATAGACGTAGATCCCCCAGCTTCCACACTCTAACATTCGAGAACTTATGGAGGGATATGCTTAAACGACATGTCTCCCTTCTTTCTAGGAACACACACTGTTGTGTGCTGAACTGAATGCTGCATATAAGTCAAGATCTCACTTATGCTGAAGGCATGCTTTTAAAAATGGCAGCAATACCAACACTGGTGACAATCATATTCCTAGATGTAGAGAATGTCATATACCACGGATAGGACTCTGGGTATGTAAGTTTTCCCCTGGATTATATGCACAACAAAATATAAAGACTTTCTAATATACCATTGTTTCCCCTCCAAATCACAGCCTTAAAATCATCCATGACGTTGTGAAACTAGAAGACAGTCTACTTGTGGAAAGTTCATTTTCTTTTCCTGAACTAAGTGAACGGAACTTCAGAAAGAATCAGTTCTCGCTATGGAAGTATACTGAATCAAACCTCCATGCAAAGGGAACAAGGAAACCTGTTTCCTAGTAGTGTTGGTCTTGGGGCAAGTCTTTATCCTTGGTTTACCTGCTGGAGGCCAGCACTCAGAGGAGAACTGTAGGAAATGGTTTGGTCAGCTCAGCAGCCCCTACAGGGAGCTACTTTGTCCCCTTCCCTCTTACCCCCCCTTTTTCTCCCTCCTCCTCCACTTCCGCCTGCCCCCCTCCTCTTCCGCATCTTCCAGTTCTACGGATAAAGTTTTAAACCGAGAAGATCCCAGTCTTGCAGTTCAGTTTACTGTTCCCACAATACTCTCGCTCTGTCCACCCCTGCCGCCCATTTTTGGATGTTGGTGTCTGCTGTGGAGGTAGTGAACTTGGTGTGTGTCTGCTGCTATTTAAGAAGAGGCCATCTGCCAGACTGCTCTATCTTTTTGAGATACTTGGTCCCCAAAATGGAAGGGTTTTGCATTCTAAGACTTACTGGAACTATGATTTCAATACTCTATTCTAGTAGCTGAGGAGAGCCAGGAAGAATTTCTGACTGGTAGGACCAGAGTTCTCAATCTGTTACTAAATAATTACAAATTAATTGCATCTGTACACACCGGGGGAAATGTAGCATTGCATAAAGAAATCATATGTGAGTTTGAAGAGAGGGCTAAGTGATTTGAGAGTACAGACTGCAGAGGACCCAAGTTCATTTCCCAGAACCCATATTGGGAAGCTCCTAACCACCTACAACTCCCGTTACAGGGGATCTGATGCCCTCTTCTGAACTCGACAGGAACCTGAACAATCATGTACCTACTCACAGATAAACATATGTATATTTGTGTATATATGTATATTAAATTAGGTATATATATATATATATACCTAATTTAAAATAAAAAGTAAATTGTTAAAACTAATATATTTAAAGAAATAGGTGATTAAATGCCATTACCTTGCAAAAACAAACATAGTGGTACACAGAGTACATAGTGAGCACCCAAATTCACGTAGTACCTGCTTTCTAGAGGGAAAGGGATATTGGTAAAAATCCTCATAAGCCTTTCATTGCAGCACTGGAAGACCTTGTCTTAAATATAAGGAAAACGAAAGGAAGAAAAAGAGGAAGCTGTAATCCATGTAGTGTTGAGACTGTTTTAGGTTAAGAATTTCCAGGACAATAGCATCAGCCTCGATCTAATCTGCAGAGATAAGTTAGAACGTCCATAAATCCTAGAAGACTCAATTTACAGCAGATTCAATGAGAAGAATTTTATTAACTGCAGGAAGGGTGGATAAATCATCCTAAGACTGAAATTTAAATGAACTCTTGAAGCCGAGTACACGGGAGAAACTGGAGACCAAACTGAGCCAAGCTGCTCTTGCTTGGGCAATCTGCATTTATTTGTCTGGAGGATGTAAAGGTTGACGAGACGGAGGTGGAATCTGGGCTGGGTGGCATTATGTCAGCTTGACACAGGCTATGGTAGTCATCAGGGAGGAGGGCGTGCCAGCTGAGAAAATATCTCCATGAGATCGAGTGTATGGCAACCTGTAGGGCATTTTCTTAATTAGTGCTCCATGGAGAAGGGCCCAGCCCATTGTGGGCAGTGCCACCCCAGGTGGTCCTGGGTTCTATAGGAAAGCAGGCTGAGCAAGTTGTAGGAGCAAGCCGGTAAGCAGCTGGGGTAGTTTGAATGTAATTGATCGCTGTGGTCTCATAGAGATGTGGCTATGTTGGAGTGAGCATGGCCTTGTTGGAAGAAATGTGTGATTGTGGGGGCAGGTTTTGAGGTTTCCTAGGCTCAGGATAACACCCAGCATCTCACTCAACATCCTGTTGTCTGGAAGATGTTGGGCTCTCACCTGCCCACATCTGCCTGCATGCCGCCATGCTCCCATCATGGTGATAATGGATTGGACCTCTGACACTAAAAGTGAGCCATCCCAATGAAATGTTTTCTTTATAAGAGTTACTATGGGCATGGTGTCTCTTCATACTAATAGAAACCCTAAGACAGTAGCACCCCTCTGTGGCCTCTGCATCAGCTCCTGCCTCCAGGTTCCTTCCCTGCCTTAGTTCCTGCCCTGACTGTCTTTGATAATGAACTATTAAACAAAACTATGAGTGGAATCACCGCCCCGCTTCCCCAGATTGCTTTTGGTCATGGTGTTACATCACAGCAATAGTAATTCTAACTAAGACAGAGTCACTTATATGAAACCTCAGCAAAATGAAGGCAGAAGAAAGGGCTTTCATCTACTGTAACCCAATAAAAACTTCACATCAACTAGCTAAAATTACTTATAGAAAGGCCACCTCCGTCAGGCCTATTCCACCACTGAACTGATATCATCTCCTTAATCCTTGCACCTAGGAATAACTGTTTCTTAAGACTAATTTAAGTTTGTTTACTGTCGCCTTAAAAACCTTGCTTTCCTTTGTTTCTGTGGGTGTTTTAGAGTCTACATGAACACAAATCCCAGATTTGTTTCCTGTTGTCCCCAACAAACCTTTGCTTTGGAGGGCCAGTGTCTTCGACATTCATTTTAGGTTGACCGTTATCACTCCATCATCAAAGCAAAGCATCACCAGCTAACAACCTGTGTTCAGCCTTAACAGATCAAAATAAGCATAGCTTGTGCCTGGGAGAGATCCTAAGACACTGGCTACTGATAAGGTCAGGCTAAAATGTTAGAAGAGGCTTCTGAAATCTTAGTGTGGGGATTCTCACCTGACCATGTTTGTGCTTGATAATGGTACAGTCACTTTGATTTTTTTCCAGATTGATTTATTTTATTTTGTGTGTTTGCATATGGTAGAGATGAACATGTCACACAAAGTGTAAGAGCAGAGGCCTGTGGAAGTTGGTTCTCTCTTCCACCGCATGGAACCCAGGGCTGGAACTCGAGTCTTTAGGACTGACAAGCACTCTGACACCTTGAGTCAGTTCACCAGTCCACATGGTCAGCTTTCTCTTCGTTACAAGCAGATCGGGGTGGCCTTTTCTTTTCATTGAAGTTAAAGTGTAAAGTCAAACTCCTCACTCAAGCTTTGGGAATGTGGTGTGCAGTGAGCTAGGGAACTGTCAGCAGTAGGCACGACAAACCCCCTAATTTCTACTCTGAAGCTGTGAAAACACAGAAGGGTGCCCTTCCATAGCTTCAAGTCCCTATAGGAAAACCCCTTCCTTCTGACAAAGAATTGTGAGCAGAACTCACAAAAGATGCCATGGAACACCTTCAGACCAGATCTGCCGTCTCCGGCCCCAAGACCGTCCTCACCTTTGTGAACATTTTTAGCTGAAAGCAAGAAGGGAGTAGAAAATAAAAGTTATTTCTTAGCATTTGATATTAGGAAAGGCAGAAAATGAAGAATCCTGTAAGTATCCTCTCATCATTAAGAAAAGAACATCGCAAACGTCTAACCCTGGTTTCGGAGACATGCTTTAGCTTCCGGAAACTCCCGTGACATTTCACTTGCCAATCAATCTAATAATTGCTAATGTTCCTTGCAGTTCCAAAATGCATTCGTGTGTTGGCTTTATACATCTAGTTATTAAACAATAGCAAAAGCGAATGTTCAAAGGGTATGGAAGGAACTCAGTGGGAATACCTTCAGCATCCAGGCAAAGGGGAAGCCTCAGACACCGGATGAATTTCTCCCCTTGTGAACTTTCCAGCAGGAATCCTAATAAGGACTTAATGGTTTCCAGTATTGTTTGGTGTTTATTTCCCCTTCAAACCCTACTTGAACAACACTGTTGGCTAATCAAACCAGAAAACAATTTGAAAAGTATCTCTGCTGTTTATAGGGCACAGAGCACCCCGCAGGTTCAAACCTGTCCAAACAAAAGAAAAAGGGGATAAAGGTGTCTGAAGTATTAGCTTTATTCAGCTCTATCCATTATGACTAAAGCTTCTTCAAAAAAGTCATAAAAGAAAAAAGCCAGCTTCAAACTAATGTCAATGATCTTAGCCCTAAATAAGTTAGATTTTGAAAGAAAAAAACAACAAAATCAGTAGCTTAAAAAGGAAAACAAACTTTAAAAGAAGCTCAGGGAGCTACTCTGCATTTAAAGTGATAAAGCTTTGTCATTTAATATAAAGCAGTGTGATGTTTATACGAGCACCAGAGGTTGCCCGCCATCTAAGAAATTCTAAGAAAATTCAATACCACATACTGTATGATGGATTATACAAAATGTCTTCAGTAAAATAGCAGAGATGATGCAATTTTGATTCCTGAAACTAGAAGGGAAGAGGCACCTTTGACAGAAGTGCTTTTAATAAGTCTCTACTAAAAATAACTCAACTGTTTAATTTTGGAACATTTGATCACTAAGAAACTCTAGGTTGAAGGGCATTTAGGTTGTTTCCAGGTTCTGGCTATGACAAACAATGCTGCTATGAACATAGTTGAGCACATGTCATTGTGGCACAATTGAGCATCCTTTGGATATATACCCAAAAGTGATATTACTGGGTCTTGAGGAAGGTTGTTTCCTAATTTTCTGAGAAATCACCACACTGACATCCAAAGGGGCTTGTACCACTTGGCATTCCCACCAGCAATGCAGAAGTGTGCCCTTTTCCCCACATCCTCTCCAGCATAAGTTATCAGTGTTTTTTATCTTGGCCATTCTTACAGGTTTAAGATGGAATCTCAGAGTTGTTTTTTTTTGCATTTCTCTGATGACTAAGGATGTTGAACAATTCCTCAAGTGTCTTTCAGCCATTTTAGATTCCTATATTGAGAGTTCTCTGTTTAGGTCTGTACTCCATTTTTTTTATTGAATTATTTGTTCTTTTGATGACCAATTTCTTGAGTTCTTTGTATATTTTGGAAATCAGATCTCTGTCTGGCATGGGGTTAGTGAAGACTGAAGAATGGATAAGGAAAATGTGGTACACTTACACAATGGAGTACTACACATCAGAAAAAAATAACATCTTGAATTTTGCAGGCAAATGGATAGAGCTAGAAAACATCATTTTTTTTTGTGAAATAACCCATATACAGAAGGACAATTGTCACATGTACTCACTCATAAGTAGTTTTTAAAAGTAAAACAAAGAAAATCAGCCCATAAATCACGATCCCAGAGAACCTAGACAACAATGAGGATGCTAAGAGAGGCATACATAGATCTAATCTACATGGGAAGTAGAAAAGGACAAGATCTCCTGAGTAAATTGGGAGCATGGGGACCTTGGGAGAGGGTTGAAGGGGAGGCGAGAGGTAGGGAGAGGAGCAGAGAAAAATAAAAATAATAATAATAAAAAGAAACTCTAGGTTGACAATATCAAGTAGCGCAAGAATGTCGCCTGTCCCCATATTATGGCGTCCTGGCTCCCAGCCCAATGGAGCTGCCTTGGCAGTGTCTCTCTGGTACACCGGCCTGCTCTCCACAGATATGCCTGTGGGCACTCGTGTGTCTGTCTAGTGAGCCACACTGGCGCCGAATGACCTGGAAATGTCTAATCTAGCTTTTATCAGAATAAATGACTGGAGTAGCCCCATGTCCCTTTAGGAACTAATTTATAACTGTGTACCGTGTCCTGTGTAAAGCAGAGGGCCAAAGCCGATCCCATGTCTGCTCTGCATGTCCCGGATGCTGTCTGACAAGGCATCCATCTGATGGTGGCACGAAAAAAAACGTGGGAAGTAAAATTGCAGGAGTCCTGGAGATGCTTGCCCTTCTCTCGGAGGCCCTCTGCCCTGTTGCTACTGAGCCCACACAGTCACTGTAGGCAGGCAAGCACTAACATGGCGCTTCTAATGTTTTGTAGCAAATGATTCTCATTTCATGCAGAATTCCCCAAGAAAGCTAGAAAATCAAGTTGGAGCTGACAACAAATTGTCTGCTGGGTCAGGCTCGGGAGTCCAATCATCTCTCATCCTGAAAAGCCTGGGAGGCTTGCATTCAGACTATCCCTAGGCTGCTCCAGCTATGGCGCAAAGACTGTTGACTTGACTGGTCTTCTGCTGCTGGCTTCTTTGGTTTCCTTTCTCTTTTGAACATCACACGGAGCACATTGAGTACAACACCCTCCAGATTCAAGTTCTCTGTCACCATGTACTAGCCTTCCCTTGTGTTTCTATGTTTTCCCACCATAACTGACATTTATTTTTTCCTCCCCGTGTTCCAAAGGCATTAATTCAAATATATTTACACTTGAATCCGCCACAGACTGAAAAATATATGAAAGTGATTTCTAATTATATTAATAATGTTGAGCTATAAATGTTGTTAACTATTTTCTTTTTACTCAAAACTAAAGTATTACACAGTCTTATATGTATATCTATATACACAGCCTGTTGATTCAGTCTCTCCTGGGAACCCAGTAGAGGGAAGACAGACTGGAAGTGTGTATCTCATTATACCAAGGTATTGAAGGTCAAAAGCAGGCTATGCTTCTCCTATGCTCGACCTATATCAATTTTAAAACTCATTCTATGGTGGACATTTTAATTATTTTGTTTGAGAGACATCTATAAGTGTAATTAATTTCACTATTGAACCTCTCCAAATATTGAACTCATTCAATTCAAAGCCCTCATGCTCAAGGTTTTGGTTTCAGTTGGAGTTTTCATTTCACACATGATTTCTCTGGATCATCACTTGGCTGTGACTGTTTTTGAAACCTTTTTTTACAACTGAAATCAAATATCTGGTACCGGTACAGAACTAGAACGAGGGAAATGAGGCACAATATTATGTGCTTTTTCTGGGTGTTCATAAATAAAAGAATATATAAAAATGTTTGTGTCTTCAAAGCCTAAGACCTCTGTCCTTCCTTTAGGACACTTATTAAAATTAGCCCGCTGTGCAAATTTCTCCACTGGACTCTGACCTCTTTGACACATTCATCTACCTAAAGGGCACTGCCCAGCTATCACCATGAGATATGTTCTTCCCCCACAGGGCTGGGACTTAAGATGAATTTTTGTGTGTACTTTGAGGAGATCTTCAAAAGCAATTTCTTATTGTATTCTGTCAGTGTTTGATTTCTTCTCCTTGAAAAATTTGAGTGGATTAAATTTTTTTCTTTCAAGCTGAATCTGATAGTTCACTTGTGTAACTTCAACACTTGAGAGGGAAACACAGAAAGACTGCCATGATTTTGAGGCTAGCCTGGGCTACAGCCTTGTTTCAGAAAAACTCAAAAAGTAGTTATGTTCACTTAAGCCAAAGTACAGTTATTTTGTTTAGTCTTCTATGGGACTTAGTCCAAGTTGATCCAAAGATGCAGTGGATATCTGGAGATTATCTAGTTCATTATCAAAACTAAAGGAGTTGATACTTTACCTGAGTATTTTTTTTTTCCTTTTTGGCTTTTTATTTACTTGTGTGTTTGTTTTTTGGTTTCTGCTGCTTAGTTTGAGATAGGATTGAGGCTGGCCTCCAATTCACCAGATGTCCTTAGATGACCTTGAACTCCTGGTCTTTTCACCTCCACATCTAGTGCTGGTGTGACAGGAAAGTCTTTTTTGGCACCAAAAACCACTAAAAATTGTTGTTAAAAGTCCCTTATATAAGGTATTGTGTTATTATGCTTTCAGGAAAAATCAGGAAGACTTTTTTTTTCTTTTTTTTTTAATCTAAGGGCTCCAAAGGTAACAGAATTCTTCAAGCAGGGTCCCAAGTCCACTCAGTAGCAGCCTCCATTCCCAGCACAGATTAGCAGCAGGAGACCCCTCTTAATTATGGCCTGTAGTACCTGCCAGCTCTGTGGTCCTAGCCAAGGAGCTGAGAGATATGAGGAGAAGAAAGAGAAGAGGAAGACTGGCCCCCCAAACTTGAACCTGCCAGTTCACAAGGGATTTGTTTCCTTCCCCAGAAATGTTCTCACCCCGTGACCTACTTTTTCCCTGAGCACACTGCCAGCTACGCGGTTAGCCTCAGTTGAGCCCACTTCCTTTTCATGCCTGGTGTGGGGAGGGAGCGGGGATGGGGGGCAAGATCCACCATGCTTACCACTCTGTGCTTGCCAAAAAAGGCACTGAAACATTTCACAAAATGTAAAGTCAAGCCCTTGGAAACACATTTCAGTAGGTGAGACTCAAAATACTTCCCCATCCGTGGGAAGACTGAAGAAGGGGAAGGGCATTGCTGCAGACTGTTAACAAGACTGAAATCCAAGAAAGTGTGGCCATTAAGACAAATAAAAAATGGAGAGGCACCATTTGTGTACTCTGCAAAGCAAGCAAAAGCAGACATCCGGGGAGACAGGAGCTGAGGTGGAAATTGCGCTGAACTGGAATTCAGAAGGCTGTGTGATAGCCTTAGCTCTCTCCGGTGTGACTTTAAGGAGAGCAGTCAAGTATCTCAGCACCTGTTTCCTTGGGAGCCTATTCCAGCACTTCCAAATTCAAAAGACCTTTCTCTTGACCCCAGTTGACCTTTTCTGCTAAAGCAGACACCCTTGGAGCACTCTGTTCATAATAGAGATTCAAAATTGGACAGTAAATGTTCAAGGGCATCCTAATTAGGGAGGCAGTGGGGTTGTGGCTATTTCTGACATAGCTCCAAGGCCCTTGGAAAGGCCTTCTGTCTGCCCTGAGATGTCAGTGTGCTAAACAGCCTCTGCTAACTGAATCATCAGCAGCAGCAGCCATATGCCTGTCAAAACTCCAGTGACTCTCGCAGCAAGAGCAGTTACTGTAACAGAGCCCCAGACCTCAGTAGGCACTGAGACCTTAGCAAAACTGACTCTATGGTAGAAGTACCATTCGGGCTGCAAAACTCAGCACGTAGACAGCACCACCTGCCGAAACTAAAACAAAGACCTAATCCATCAAAAGTTCTCTAAATGTACTAACCTTGCTTTTTGGCTTCTGTAGTTCTGCTTCTCGTTAACTATTCTTGCTAACTGAAATGTGTCAGCCCGTATTGTTGTGCTTAAAAGCTGACCCTGTGAAAGACTCAGGACTACACTGGTATTCTGAGCATCTAGTGCAGTCTGACTGATAAAGACTTTCTATTGACTTAAGCCCACGCCAGAGCAGTCTTCTCTAGTGAACACTCTCAAAATAGCTACTATGTTTTATTCACAGATATTTCCAGAGGCTCCACTTAATCTAAACAATTCCTTACAAATTTGTCCAGAAGCCTGCCTCCTAGACGCCAAGTTACAATGAATACCATCACAATATCTGTGGTTTACAGTTTGGCTTCCAGACTCAATAAGCGTGAATAGAGATCCTTATTCAATAGCTTATACGATGTGCAACTTTAGGAAGACTAACTGGCTTCTCTCAATCTGTTTTCTCATCTCTAAGTCCAGGACCAACAGCACACTGCCCCAGGGAGGTGTAAGTGGAAAGACCCGCTGTGGCACCAGGTCACAAAGCCTGAGTCAACACTAGTCTCCTTACTTCTCTTTTCTTTTTCAATTAATATCCTTTTTTCTTTATTATATTTCTAGTGTAGACGGCCCCCATTCTTTTATAACTGTTGAAAGATGACTGCCTCTCTTATGTAACAACATATTGTTTGCTAACAAAACCTAGCATGATGTTTTATTCTTCTAGCTTATTTAGAACAGTGTGCGAAGTAGCAGCTTTCCTGGGGGTGTTGATATGAGCATCACTGTTACCTCTGTTGATGCCACGTCTGTGTGCTTTGGATTATTTGCTTAAAATTTTAAAAATTGCAATGCTTTCAGACAACATAGCAACTGAGAAAACAGATGTCATGTCTTTGATGTAATAATTATACATAATTCTAATAAATTTATCACCCTTTAAGAATGTATTTGGAAGTACGTTGGTTTAAAAGTATTCATGTGTTACACAGTTCATGTATCAGTATTTAAATCATGCCCATGTTTAAAGAGGTCATAGATAAATTTATATATGTATATATGTCATGTATAGAGTTGTATACATACTTAGTTTTTTATAATTTTTGTTTGTCTAAATATTTTCCCCACTGGGTGGGATGGTATAGACCTATAATGGCCCATTCAAGAGGCTAAATTGCAAAAACAAGGGATAAATGTTCTATTTTTTGCAGTCAAATCTATAGACTGAAGTACTGAAAATTTCATCATTCATGAATTTATTCATCCAATGAGTATGTACACAGTATGTATTGCATGCTAGGTATGATGCCAGGCCCTGGAAATCAGTGGAGGACAAACTGGCTTGGTCTTTACCCCCATCAGAGGAAGCAGAATTTCCTGCTCCTCCTTGGAGGCTGATACGGCATCGTCACAGAATGAGCTTTCTCTTTTACTTTCTCTACTGTGCAGGTTCTATCCCAAGGTACATGTGAGTGTTCTGGGGCTGAAATAGATTGTGAAAACAGTCCTAGGGTTCCTCTCTGCCCAGATAAAGCATACTTCATCCAGTCTACCTAGAAGGGTTAAGCAGAGAACCTGTGGCCAGTCTCAGAGTGGATATTCTGAGCTCTCTCAATCTATGACTGAGACCCAAGGTCTGTGTCTTACTAAGGTACACAGCTACTATATTGGACTTTCAATGGCCTAGCAACTAGTTTTGCTTGGTTTTTTTTATTTTTTTTTTAATAAATCTATTTGTTTTACCATCCTGGCCATAGTTTCCTGATGTGGGATTTCCCTCTGTATACTATGAATATGTTTTATTACCAATGGTTAATAAAGAAGCTCCTTGGGCACAACTGGAATTTATATGCAGAATGCCTAGGTCAGCCACATGCAGGCTCCCTGGTTGTCAGTCCAGTCTCTGCTACCCCTGTGAGCCCATGTTAGTTGATTGTGTGAGTCTTCCTGTGGTGTCCTTGAGCCCTCCAACTCCTTCAGACCTTTTCCTCCTATTTTGCAGGATTCCCTGAGCTCTGTCCAACGTTTGTCTGTGGGTCTGCATCTGTTTCCATCGGTTGCTGGATGACTCCTCTCTGATGGCATTTGGGCTAGGCACCAATCTGGTCAAAAGAGATGGCCAGTTCAGGCAACATATCTGCTATTGCTAGGAATCTTAGCTGGGTCATCCTTGTAGATGCTCCTCAGCTGATGAATGGAAATAGAAAACGTGGTACATTTACACTATGAAACAGTACTCAGCTGCTAAAAACAAGGACACCAGCAAATTGAAGGCAAATGGATGGAACCAGGAAAATCATCCTGAGTGAGGTAACCCTAACTGAAAAATACAAACATAGTATGTACTCACTCATAAGTAGATATTAACTGTAAAATACAGGATAACTGTGTTACAATCCAGATTCCAGAGAGAACAGGTAACAAAGAGGTTTTGTGGGGGGACTCTGAGATCTTCCCACGAAGGGAAGAGATTTCATGAGTGTACTTAGGATGGGTAGGGATGGGAACATGAGCAATCAGGTTGAAGGCTGGCTTATGGGAAGAATACTGGACGAGGCTAATGGAAACAGGGAGGGACATTTCAGGTACAGACAAAAACCTGGCATAAGGGAATCTCTCAGGAATCTGCAACTAGCTTTTTGTTTGGTTTTACTTTTTAAATCAGCTGTAGACGCCAATACTTTATGGTCACTCTCCTCTGCGGCTGCATCAGAGAATAAAAGCCATCACTGCGCAGGCTCTTTCTGTGACTATAAAAGTGCAGTAAGCATTTAGACTCAGAGGCTCACTCCCCTCCATTATGATCCTGGGCAGGAAATGGCACCCTAGAGAATCTCCTTCCAGGGGATTTCTTGGATTTAACAACAGGTGTATTGGCTCAAAGTCCTGAAACAAAATTCCATTGGTACTATTTAACAACAGACATCTTTCCCTTGGCTCTACAGGCTGATGAATTCAAGGCCCAGGAGCTGACCAGCAGTTCATTTCCTGGGGAAGTCTCCTTCCTGACCTACAGTGAGCTATTTCTTTAAAATATTGAATATGATACCCGGGGACAAAGAGAGCTCAAAAACAGCACTTCGCCAGACTGTGTATCATAGCACATACTCTGGGGTGTTTGGCTCTCCAGTCGTGGTTCATGACTTGTGTGGCCTTGCTCTTTCTTAAATGGCTAGAGGTTAAAGTATTTGACCCTACTCCCTTAGTCTCAGGAGTGGCTTCAGAAAAATAAAGGTGAAAAAAGTCTTTTGTTATTATATATTAGAGCTTTAGGCCACAGAAAACAAATCTCCCCGTCTGACCCCCTGTCCTCCTTTCACCCTTCCCAAAAATAGACTACAGAGACAATTCTTTCCCTGGCTCAAAGCATGCCATAAAACTAAAATTGTTCTCTCTATCCCTTGTTTTTCTGTCTTAGAACTGGCTATAAAGAAATAATCAGAAGATCCACCTCACAGAACCATCCCTCACCCCAGCCTCCCTCTGAAAGGGGCCCTGCTCCTCGCCTCACAGATCCCATAGCCTCCTCAGACAGTAGCAAGAGGCAAATGTGGAAACATATGGCTTATTCATATGTGGGCATGGGAAATACCCTCGTAGTACAGCAGGAAGCTCAGCAATGGGATTATCGTGCTTTGGTACCCTAATCATAGCTACAGGAACTACAGGCTGGAGGAGTTGAGACTTGCTGGTTGGAATGGGGGCTGTGATTCAACACACACCCACCCCCACTCTCCCCCCACACACACTTCAAAAACGACTAACAACGTGGAGCTAACAGGTGTGTTAATCAGCTCGAATGAGACAATCATTTCACAATACACACACTTTAAAACATCAAGTTACACACCTTAAATAAAATTTCATATGTTTGAAACCTCTTAATAAAATTACAAGATCTCATTTCCTAGCCTAGAATCCAAAGCAGAATTTTAATCACATTTCTAAGGGAGTTTTCAAATGCGCACTAAATCTAGAGAAGTGGCGGCATAGCGCAATGAGTTTTCAACCAGAGCAGGCACCAGAACCATCTGGAGGCTTTATTTAAGCATGTTTTCCTGGGCTCTGCACAGATGGACTCAGTAAGTCTGGAGTGAGATCTGGGCAATGCTGGGGGCCGGGAGAGCCCTCACCAGCAATAGGAGAAGACAGCAGTCTCGAAAGTGGAAGAAAGATGTCTGATGTTTGAGGTACCTGTCTATGATACTGTTACGTGAGCTAAAATAGGCTAACGCAGGTCTCCCTAGGATTGACATGTTACTTCAACAAATGCCTAATAACATAGATGAAGCTTTGTAGCTGAGAGGCAGGTTAGAAAGGTTTTGAGGAACATTCTAGAAACAGCCTGCCTTTCTAGGATAGACCGCTGTGGGGGATGTTGGTGGGCTAAAAGTCATTCTTTTAAGATCTCAGGAGGAAGAAAACCAGGCTATTGGAAACTACGGGTAAGTCCATCTTTATTGGAAGGAGGCAAAGCACATGGTGAACAGTGTTCAGGTGTTTTGCTGAAGGTAGAATTTATAAGTAAGAAAATTAGATATTTAGCTGAGGAGATTTCTCAACAATGTCAAAATGAGTGATTTGATTCCTAATGGCTACTTACAATAAAATATGAGAGTATAGAAATAATGAGGATTTTTAAGGAAAAAAAGAACAAGAGCTTATTTATAAAATTTATATATATGTATGTATGTATATATATACATAAATAAACATGTGCTCAAGGCATTACAAAGATGAAAGCACATCTGTTTGATGAAGAAGCCATGTGTGTATGACATAGTCATTTCAAAAGAAGTCAGAAACACATAAGGGGTCTTACCAACCAAGATGGTGAAAATAAAGTCTGGAATGGTAAGTACCTATTCTTGAACATTAGGCAGCAGAAATAGAGTTATCTAGATGTAAACATGCTTTATCATCCAAAGGAAAAATTAAAGAATAAAGAGTACTTGAAGATGCAGGTGATTTCTAGACCACGGAATCACATTTAGAAATAACCCAACGGACAAACAAAGCCAATTCCTTCTTGGTTTGGGAGGTAGGACCTTCTCAGAAAACAAGAGTGGTTCCCTGTGGAGCCCAAGTGAGAGCCAATCCACAAGCACTCAAGAAAACCAGAATACGGGTGGAAAATCACTAGAAGCCTTAAGAGTTAATGGAATTCCTCTTTGTTTGGGGGCTCGGTTAGACCCATTACTCTTTTCCTCCTTAGAGATAATGCCTGTTCCCTGCTCATTCACCACTGCACTTGGGAAGCATAGAACCTGTCTGGTTTCACAGGTTCATACCTAGAAAAGAGTTTACCTTGAGATGTATCAGACCTCAAGTCTCAACGGATTTGTATGACACTTCGTTAAAACTTTAGATGTTAAACTTAAGAGCTGACACTACAGTGTATGTGTGGGAAATGAAACAGATGAGTAGGATGGATATATTTTGCACATAAGAAAAATCTGAATTTTAGAGTTCAGGGAGGAATGTAATGAAGGATAGTTATGGTTCACAAAAATGTGTATTTCAAGGCCTACCTGCCTCATATTTATACGATATATGTGATAGCATATTCAAATGAGGCCTTTGGGAGGTAATTAAAATTATATGAGGTCATGAGGGTAGATCCGCGTCTTTAGTAGAAGAGGACCAGAGTATGCATCTCCTCTCACCCTGCCTTCCACTACTGTTCCCGTTCTCACTATGGCTCAGCACCACTGCCACCACCACGAGGAGAGAGTTAGGAGGCTGTTAACAGGGGGAAGATCTGGCATCTGGATCCTGAACCTCCGATTCGTGAGACAATTAACCTTCTGTTGCTTCAATCCCGATCAATGGTACTTTGTTATGGTGACCAGAGCAAAGTAACACAAACATCTAAGGGCGTACGAGTCCCTGTTGTAGAAGCATGAGGGCCCGGATTCAAATTCCCAGCACCCACGTGAAAAGCCGAGTACGGCCAAGGAGCACGAGTAATGCCAGATGTTATGGAGACACCAGGATCACTGAGGCTGGCTGGCCACCAGCCTAGCTTCAGATTCAGTAGGAGACACAGTCTCAAGGAAATCAGGTAAAGAATGTCAGAGCAGGACTCCCAGGATCCTCTTCTGGCTTGCACACATGGATGTGCACACCTGCACACACACACACACACACACACACACA